>NC_047505.1:26316035-26635487 GCF_902827115.2 Pseudochaenichthys georgianus | reverse complement strand
ATTCAAACACAAGGATGGTACCATTACCAGTGGCAGAAAGTGACTAAGAGCATTTACTCTAGTTTCTAGTTAATCTCTGTACAAGTTACTAATAAACACACAAAAAACAATACATTGTAGATAAAAACCAGTGGTCCTAATCTTTTTTGACCTATGACCCCTACTCAAGAAGCCGTGGTGGGCCCTTCAATGACATTTCAGATGCCTGTGAGCACAGGTCTACCAATCAATTGTTCTGTTTTTTAAAGCAAAGATAAGAGAAAAGTCAAACGAACAATTGCACATTTTTGACATATAACTTTTTCGCTGTTGTTTTAACATCTTTCGACTCCACAAATAAGTCTTGTGACCACTTGGAGGGAACCTGGACTAAACAGCAAATACAGGAATAATACAGGACTTCAATTTGAGAGAAACTCCAATGTGATTTTGAATGTGTAATTCTATGGCTCCGCCTAATGCTCCTTTCGACTCCCTGGGTTATTTACACCATGTTAACGCCTTTTCAGCTGATCCCCCCCCCCCCACACACTCAATCAATGAAACAAAAAGAATGTCAACAAAACATGTTTTTCACATTTTAATTGTGTTGTTCTCTAAAACCACTTCCATCTTGTAGTGGACATTTTTATTATATCCTTATATGCTTAAACCAAATGCTTCTCATAAATGTCATGTGCTGTTTTCTTTTTCTTCTACGCGCTTCAAGGCCACAGAGCTGCTTTGGCTACTGGGAGACTCATGCACAGTCACACAAGAACTTCCCTACTCTGAGAACCGTTATGCTATCTACAGCTCAAGGCCAGAAGATGTCTAATAACAATGTGACCGTGTGAACACAAGAGTTATAACATTCCCACTCTTTTTCTATATAACCTCTGCTTTTTCATTGTACTACGCACACTCTGGCAGACTATTCTATGCTCTGTCAGACCTGTGTCTATATTATATCTGTATCATGTATTTGAAGCTTCAAATAAATAACCAAAAGACAGCTCTGTTCGATTCACCATTTATTTGTTTTGATCACTTTGACTTGTACTCTCCAGCCGTGTTGGGTCCTAGATTTCCATAACAAATGGCGTTGTCGGCAGGATCTCTGCAAGTTCGATTGGGGACACCTCCGGACGCTGGTGGTCGCTCCAGGATCCTCGGATCCTCCTCTACCTCGACTCTGGGTATCCCTTCCCTCCTCTGGCGTACAACCCTGGCAATCCGGTTGGAACACCTCAACCACCTCCACCGCCACTACAAGCCCCAGCCATGCAGTCAGCGTCAACTCCAAGCTCGTCCACCCCCAACAGGCCCAAGTAGATGGGGACAACAGCGGGATAAACAAACCCGATGCCCTAGGAGACCAAGCAGGTGTTTGGGAAACAAGTAATGCCTTTCTCAACGGACTCACAGACACAGCGCAAGCTAAGCAAAATGCTGGCCGCTCACAATACTCATCAGACCTCTGTGTGTTTCTGTGTGGAGCTTCAGTACTCTACTCTACACTCTACACTCGTCAATCAGAGCGAGCGGAGCGCATTTTCGCGAGCGGAGCACATTTTCTCATCCGCCTCACGGAGCGTGGAAAGTGAGGGGCAGGGCTGCCTCTCTTCCGTCGGCGTGGATAGGAGGTTTACCTGTGCACCTGTGCTGTTGTGGGGAGGTTTTTCCCGGGAAGTCGCGGAGAGACGGAGCGGCTGCACGTTGTTGTTTGGGTCCCCTTTTTCCACCTGCCCAGTTGTGCCGTGGCAGGGACCTGCTTCCACTTGTCTGTGCTGCTGTCCTGGCGAGATTTTACCCCGGGGGGCGTAACGGAGAGACCGGAGCGGCTTCGCGTTCGGGCTGCGGCCTGCTTTACACCTGCTGTAGCGGAGGCCTGTATCCACCTGCTCCACCTGTCGTGCTTTACGGTGCCGAGGACGTTTACCACGGGGATATCGCTGAGAGACCGGAGCGTGTCTACGCTTCGAGCTGGTCCTGCTTCGCCTATCCTGCTGTAGGCCTACTGAGGAGGTTCTGCACCGGGGATATCGCGAGGAGAACGGAGCGCCTCCACATTTCGGGCCTGCTTGCACGCCTATCCGGATGCTCTGCTGGTCTGGGAAAATGGCCCATATCGGGATTCTGCTGTGCCTGTTAACTGTTTTGGACTATGAGAAGATCTCTAGTCATTCTGAGAAGACTACTGGATTCAGGTCTGTTCTGCCACCTGCAGTGGGCATCCCCTGCAAAGGTTCGGATGTGTTGCTCAAACAATTACCGGTTGCCTTGTCACAGTCAATCTGCTCGACAAAATATGTTTGTCTTTTTTATTTTCCTGCGATGATGGTTCTTCAGGACTGCTTCTTAAGCTCTAATCACACTCTCGCAGACTTTTCCGGTGTTTCTAAATTAGATGACAATGTATGTGTGTCATTTAAGAGGAAAAGATGCCTGTTTTCTTTGTTGTTATTACTGTCAGGAAATGTACAACCTAACCCTGGTCCGCCCAGTAGTAATAGTCAGATCGCTACTCCTGCTGATTTTAAAGCTAGGTCTGGGTTGGGTTTCATCCACTTGAATGTGCGCAGTCTGTTAGGTAAACTAGATTTTGTCCGTATCTGGGCAAAATCGACTGACGCTGACGTCATTGTCTTATCTGAAACATGGCTAAATAAGTCTATTTTGGCCTCTGACATTGCCTTAAATGGTTTTAATGTGTATCGTACCGACCGGCCTAATAAAGGTGGTGGCGTTGCAATTTATGTTAAGAATAAGTTCAATGTAACCACATTAATTTCCAAATCGATCAGTAAGCAATTTGAATTTTTAGCCTTAAATATAGAAGTGGCAAAGGGTCAACAGGTCATGGTGGTGGGCAGCTACAGACCCCCCTCAGCTGTCAAAGACTCCTTGTCTTCACTAGCAAATCTTTTAGGAAATAGTGCTACTTGGAGATTTTAACTGGTACTGGTTAACTGCAGTGTCAGAGGATTTTAAAAACCTTTGTATCTCATTGAATGTTACTCAGATTGTGGACAGTCCTACTCGCCCAAATATTAAGTCCCCTAATAAATCCTCCCTAATTGATCTCATTTTAACTAATGTTCCCCATAAATATTCTTCTGTGGGAGTATTTGCAAATGATCTGAGCGATCACTGTGTTGTAGCCACAATTAGGGACACTAAGGTCCAAAAGGTTAAACCTCACATTATCATCAAGAGAGACATAAAACATTTTGTGGAGCAGGATTTTGTGCATGATCTGTTTGGGTTTGATTGGGGTAAAATCGATCTGTGTGCTGATGTTGAAACCGCATGGTCTTATTTTATCTTGGTTTTATGGAGATCATTGATAGACATGCACCCCTGCGTAAATTTAGAGTAAAGGGACGAGACAATCCTTGGTTTTCTGCTGAGCTGTCTAGTCTCCTTCATGAGAGAAACAAGGCCTGGGCAAAGGCTAGGAAATCAGGCTCAGAGATAGAATGGCTGCGTTTTAGGCAGCTAAGGAATAGCTTCACTTCAAATGTCAAAAGTGCAAAGTCGAAGTACTATTTGTCAGTTACCACAGAAAACCTAAATAATCCTAGGAAATTTTGGAAAGCAATAAAATCGATATCAACCGGTGAGATCCGTAATGAGCTACCTCCGTGCCTTACCACAGCATCTGGCCCTATATCGGACAGGGCTACTATGCTAAATTGCTTTAATGAGCATTTTGTGTCCTGTGGTTCTCTATTTGATTCTGTGACTAACTCTGCTTCTGTAAACACCACAGTCTGTGACTCTGAACAACGTGGTCTGGAAAACCCTTTCAGTTTTACCCCTTTTACTGTTGATGTTGTTCATGAAGCCTTATCTAAGCTAGATCCTAGGAAACCGGCTGGCCCGGACAACTTAGAACCTTTCTTTTTAAAGATAGCTGCAGACTTTATTGCTCCACCTCTTACTTCTCTTTTTAACCTCTCCCTCAGCACAAATACAATTCCAAAAGTATGGAAGTCTGCTTATGTCTTGCCTTTACTGAAAGGAGGGGAGGCAACTATTTTAAATAACTATAGACCAATCTCTAAATGGTCAGTTCTGGCTAAGGTTCTTGAACGCCTAGTGAGTGAACAGGTAAAGGAGTTTTTATGTACAAATGACATCCTGTCTAAACATCAGTCAGGATTCAGAAAGAAACACAGCACCATCACTGCCACAATGAAAGTGGTGAATGACATTACTAGTATTTTAGATAATAAGCAGAGTTGTGCAGCTCTGTTTATTGACCTTTCCAAAGCGTTTGACACCGTTGATCATCTCATCTTAAAGCAGAGGCTACTCAGTATTGGCCTATCCAGCCTTGCAGTGGGGTGGTTTGTGAACTACCTCTCTGAAAGGTCCCAATGTGTTCATTTTGATGGACTGTCTTCTGAGTGGTTAAACATTTCTAATGGTGTACCACAAGGTTCTGTTTTAGGACCACTTGTATTCTCCATATATATTAACAGCGTAGGTGATAATGTGGATGAAGCTACTTTACATTTTTATGCGGATGATACTGTGATGTATTGTGCAGGTCCCTCCATTAAAGAGGCTGTTGTTAAATTACAGGCTGTTTTTAACACTATTCAGACTCAGTTCTCTGAATTAAAGCTTCTTTTAAATGTGGATAAAACCAAGGTAATGCTCTTTTCAAAAGCAAAAAAGACACCAGAGCCTGTTTTAGATATTGTAACTACGCAAGGAACAAAACTTGAAGTTGTTGCCTGTTACAAATACCTTGGTATCTGGCTTGATGATTGTCTCTCTTTTAAACTTCATGTCAATAACCTGCTAAAAAAACTGAGGGTTAGGCTAGGGTTCTTTTTCAGAAACAAGTCCTGTTTCTCGCTTGAGGCCAGGAAAAGGCTAGTCACTGTGACCTTTTTACCTGTGCTGGGGCCTATACTGCGAACCTGGTTCAACCTAGCCTGGATATGTTTGAGTTAGCCGGTTGGCTTAATCCAAAACATACGCGCTCTCGCTAAACTGTACTACGACGCTGGTTATCAAGTGGATCGCTCAAGCCAGCCGTGTCCTATCTAGTTAGGTGCGCGTTCACATGAAAGGGGTGGTATTTGGAGCATTTGACCAATCACAAACATGGAGAAGCGCACTGACAGCGCAGCGTCATACTTCCTGAATGAAAAGTGAACTTTAATACTAGTCAAAAATGAAGAAGTTAAACTTTAAACATCCATGACTTAAACACTTTATCCAGGATAAAAGCCACATAGCTGCACCTGCAAGGTGAATACAGCTGGTAAAAGAAAAAGTGTTTGAATGCGTACATTAACAGGTTTATGATATCACGGCCCCGTCTAAAACACGATCTGACTTCAATTACATTTGTCTCGAGTGTTTCGTCAACTTATGTGTTGCTTAAAATAATACTTCTGCATACAGTATGTGTCACTGTGAGTGTTGCACGGCCAGATACGGCTCAGCTGACTCAGATAAGGAGAGATATGATACATTATGAAGTGATATGCCGCGGACTGTACTTAATGTACTCTGATCCGGTTACTTATGTTGTGGCCGATATTTAAGTAAGCTTTCTTAACGCTAATGTTATAATAGTCAGATTGCTCTGAAGATGGGAGGTGATATTCTATTAATGTTCACGTTCACACAGTCGGTGATTTTTGCCGGCCGTCTTTCCTGCGACGGCAGTTTTTCTGTATTTCCTTTCTCCTGTAATATGACTTGATCGCTTTAAACTCCGCACACTGAGCTCTGATTGGTCAGCAGGCGGTGCTTTCACTGAGTTGAGCTCTTAGCCTGCAACCTAACCTGGTCCCGACCAGGTTAGCTGCTTAGCATATATTACCATGGAGATCTAGCTTGCTAAAAAGAGAACCAGCTTCGTAGGACCGGAAAGCCGGAGTTTTCCCTGAATTTAGCCGGCTAAGCGAAAATCCTGCTTCGCAGTATACCCCCCTGGACTATGGGGATCTGGTCTATATGAATGCACCTGCCCATTGCCTGGCCACACACACTCAATCAATGAAACAAAAAGAATGTCAACAAAACATGTTTTTCACATTTTAATTGTGTTGTTCTCTAAAACCACTTCCATCTTTAGTTTTTTGTAATTAAACAACGATATGGAGTAACAATATTACCTTCAATTGTCTAGCTACCCTACATTATTCAAATAGTTAACCCTTTCCATGATCCTAACCTACTTTTCAGAAATTGCCCCGCCCCCCTGCACACAATCCCTTTTTGCAACATTCCCCATTTTCTAGCAGTGCTGCACTTTTTTTCTTTTTTACAGGACTTGTGGCTTTTAAAACGAGACAACATGATGATGTATTTGATTTCAGTCATTTTAGCAAGTATCTTCATCATTCCGTTCGCAATAAAAACGTTGTCCCCTTATCTTTGGTTGGATATTCTGTATTTAAAGGATCTGCTGCGGATTTTAGTGACGTTCGTTTCGAGGAGAAGAAGGAGACCTTTCTTCTTTGTTTTGGACCGTTTCTTGGAGCAGACCGCGGCACATCCAGACAAGTCGTTCATTGTGTTTGAAAATGAACACTTCTCGTACTCTTACACAGATAGAAGGAGCAATAAAACAGCCAACGCTCTTCTGTCACAGCCTGGGTATAAAGCTGGGGACACCGTGGCCCTTTTCATGGGCAATGAACCCGCCTTCATGTTTACCTGGCTGGCCCTGGCTAAATTAGGCTCTCCGGTGGCTCTTCTCAATCACAACATCCGCACCAAGTCTCTGCTGCACTGCTTCAACTGCTGCAAGGCCACAGTGCTGATAGCAGCCTCAGGTATGCATCTGATAGTGTTTTAATGTGTTAATGACAACAATTTAAGGTAGCTGTGACTTGAGCCTTTCTTTCAGACTGAATGTCAAACTTTATTCCATGGTATAGGGTTTCATTTTGAGCCCAGTCATGCCTATAAATCCAAGCTGTTTTTAGAAGAAGTTAAAAGTTGTGGAATATATTTTGTTGGCCATCACAGTTTAGGAAATCCATCACAGTGGGCCTATAATGACTTGATCTCATGCAGGTGATGTTTCATCAGAGAAGAAAAGGTGTTGAGGAATTATCCAGAATGCACACCCTGCCAGATTATATTAACAGCGTCATGTGGAAGGAAAGGAGGCATAAACAAGTTGTTAAATGGGGATGGCGTACTCGGTTTATACTTAATATTGACCATTTGAATGTAAAATGATGTTAATATTGATATGTGTTGTTGTTTAAAAGAGTAATCTCTGGTCAGTGACAGTTTTTAACAAAATCTGGGATGCTAACCACATTTATGCTCTCAAAATGCGACCATTGACATTCCAAGCTTCACGGACCAATGTCAATCTTCTCAGTCTCTGTTGTCTGCAGTCACAATTAAAGTGAAAGTCAAGGTTGAAAAGTGTTGTTTGATCATACTTAATTATACATTTTAGTGGGAAAATATCAGCATTCTGACCGGAAACTAGTATGTTCTGGTTCTGAGTATACTGTATGTTTCTTTGCAGAGCTAAAGGCAGCAGTGGAGGATGTGCTGCCCACCTTGACGGAGCAGGGTGTCACCGTGCTCCTGATGACCAAACACTGCGGCACACCTGGGATCGAGAGTTTTTCTGATAAAGTGGACGAAGCATCAGATTCCCCGCTCCCTCGATCCCTCAGATCACACATCACATTCAAAAGTCCTGCCGTTTATATTTACACCTCGGGAACAACAGGTATCTGAGTGGCGGCGTTTCATGTGATAATCTGTTCCCACAACAGAAGGATGTCTGTTCTTGAGTTTGAAGGTGTGTGCTGCCTGTGTCTTGTTGTATTTCAGGTCTCCCTAAGGCAGCTGTGGTCAATCAGAACCGCCTATTAACAGCGTTGGCTGTTTTGGCTTCAAATGGTGTGACGTCTAGCGATGTTATCTACCTCAACCTGCCTCTGTACCACACAGCAGGATTCATTCTAGGCTTTATCGGCTCCATTGAGACAGGTGAGACCATTTAAGTGAAGCAGAGAGCGCAAAACAACTTGTGAAGCTGTGTGAGCTTCCTTGTATGAATACTTATTTTACTTGGCTAACATTGAGTTCTTCAGTTGTTTCCTGTATAGTCTTTATATTTGTATTTTAGGCCAAACTGTTTCAAATTCAGACTGCAGCAAGAGGTTAAGCCACCAAAGGTTTACCCACTAGTCACTGTTTTACGTCTATGAGTTCACGGTTACTGCAATAGGCTCCCTCTGCAAAGCAATTAAGTCTTAACATGTATGAACCATTTACCAAACAAATGCTTATGATGACCATTTCAAAGAAAATGGTTTGAAATCTAAAAAAGGAACTCTAGAAGAAAAGACCTGATGTCTAATTTATGGCAGATCCGGGCTAAATGTATCATCACACATCTTTGACATATAGTCATTGGCCTAAGAACCACGTGTTGCTAATTATTTTGTTAAGGAAACTATTTAAAAAAGCCATTGGATTAGCTTGAATGTGTTGTCAAAAAGCTAACAACAAGTCTGAGTAAGATCATGAAGTGTGCAAACTTAAAGATACATGGTTTTCACAGGAAAACAACGATACTTAAAGGTGGACTTCACAATTCTAATGAATGCCAATACATAATCCAATTCAACACACTATTTGTTATATTTAATGAGCACCAGGATTTCCTAGCTCGGCAAAAGACAGGCAAAAGACCACAGATGTTAAACAAGAAAGGCAATGGGAGTGGGAGGGAATCGAAAGAAGCTATTATGCATTTCCAAACATTTGGTCTACCTATGTTGTAAATGTATTATCTTTTCGATTTGCATACGGCATCTATTGCACGTCTGTCCGTCCTGGGAGAGGGATCCCTCCTCTGTTGCTCTCCCTGAGGTTTCTCCCATTTTCCCCTTTAAACTGGGTTTTCTCCGGAAGTTTTTCCTTGTACGATGTGAGGGTCTAAGGACAGAGGGTGTCGTATTGTCATACTGATATTTTATACAAACTTTGAAGTGCACTGAGACAAATGTAACATTTGTGATATTGGGCTATATAAATAAACATTGGTTGATTGATATTACTTGTAAAAAGGATCGGTATTATGTCATTCTTTAAACTTTGAACTTGTTTTATACTGCACACAAAGTGGTGTCCCTGCTCCTCCCCTTGCCTCTGGGTTTCCTTGCAAAACTAAATGAGTCCTTTGTTGCTGGAAACCAGTAATCTGACCAAACCCAGATTACCTCTACTTTCTAACTGCTTCTTATTAAACAGACTAAAGTTCACACCGCTGTGGTTTTCTGGGTAAGCAGCCTGAGTTACAGAAAGATATTCATGAAAATTCAACACTGTTTGAGAACAATCACCTTCCTGTTGTGCACTACATGCATTTAAATGGAATACACTTTATTATTGTTGGCATTATTTTCAGGGGGAAATATTCTAGTGGTAGACTATGGATACTGCAAGTAATACAATAGTAATGTTTACATGACAATTACAACTACCTGAAATATATATTGATAATAATAACACATACTGATAAATATCCCTTATAGGCATTACATATTTGTAAAAAGACATCACCTGTATCTCTACTTTCATAACTGAACATATCTTTGCCTCATCATCACATTTTCTTTCTTTTTTTTGCTGTCTTATTTTGAAGGGTCAACTATTATTTTGAAGAGGAAGTTCTCTGCCTCTCAGTTTTGGGACGACTGTAGGAAACACAGTGTGACTGTTGTGCAGTACATAGGAGAGGTGATGCGTTACCTCTGTAGTACACCAAAGGTAAATGCTTTTCACTGTTCCCAGATCTTCACACAGTACTATTAAACTTAGCAGTACTACAGAACAGGAAAGGAAGAATATTTGTTGCTGAAACTGCCAAGTTATTTACCTAAAGATTTGTATGGGGCTCAGTATCACTTTTTCCCTGTTAGCCTCTGCAGTGGTGTCTTGGTCATCATGTGACATTTATAGTTCAGTTACAGTAAAGTCTGAGGTGAAACACAAACCAGGGGCATTCCCGTAAAGCTGCCACTGGATAAATGTCAACCTCCCTCCAAATAATTTGATTGATAATGCCTATCGAAGGAATATTCCTTTTGGACAGCATGTAATTGTACAATTTGTAAGGCTAGACTAAAACGTTTCTAATTGCTGTTTTAGTTATATTTGAAGGAAGTTACACGTAAACTGCCATACCTGATGCCTCATTTAAAAAAAATATATGGCTACATAATGTTGACGGATTGATTTATCGATCCTGCCCTTTAACCTTAATTGTATTTATTCATCAAATGGAAGTATTTTAATAACTGCAGTGAGTACAACCCAAACAAGCTCACACAGGATCTTTGGCAGTGGGACGCATGCCTCCTCTCTGCCGCCTCAACTGTTGTAAAACTCTTCTGAGCGAGACAGCTGCTGAGGCAGAGCTGAGAACCTGAGACAGATCCAGTCAGAGATAACTTTCCAAATCAGTACATTCCCACAGAGCAGCACAGCTGGCTTACCAAAATAGAAATCGTTAAATCACAACTATCGGGTTCCAGCCTCCTGCGTCATTATCTGCGGGGGTTCGAACACCATGCAACTTTATGGATGCATGTCAAAATTAAATGCTGAAATATGATCAATATACATTTGTAAGAGAAGGAATGCAACATTTCCACATCTCTTAAGGCGGACTCTGCTGTATTTAGGAGTACTACATTCTACCTACATGTATGGCCATTCAGAGTATCTTATTGCATCACATGAAGTGCAGTCTCAATTTACCGTGTGACCCTGTTAGAGTAGGAGGAGGTGGCCTGTCTGTATCTGGTCATCACTAGGAATAGATGCTGGCCTTTACTAAGGAAGACCATATTAAGTGACTTGGCAACCAAACATTTTACATAAGCATCATTGCTTGTGTAAACTGTTTTATGCAAATTATTACATACAGGCAGGGATTAGCCATACTTGATCTGAGAGGATCCTAATGAGAGGCGTAATTAGATGACTGAAACTGTAACTGTGTGACACATATACATTATGTTTGTTTATAAAGAAATACTTAACCCCCAGTGTTTCCCCTAATATTGTCTTGGAGGGGTGCTGCGCCCCGCCAAAATTATTAAAATAAAAAAAAATTGTTTTTAATATATATATATATATATTGCAACTAATCTATATCGACTGTCACTTTTCACATTGAACATGTGCTCTTTAATTAAATAAACTAAACACTTTCGTTTTAAGTTGTGAGTTTAGTATTTTTGACCCTAAGAAACACTGATGCATTAATCAATAACAATAATCCACAGCTCCTCTCTCTGCTCCAGAGGATTTAAAAAATATATATCCCAATGTCACCAACATTTGTGATCTAATGTTTTGTTTATGTGACAATGCAGAGAGAAAATGACAAGGACCATAAAGTAAAATTGGCCATTGGCAACGGTATCAGAGCAGAGGTATGGAAAGAGTTTCTCAATCGCTTCGGGAACATAGAGGTCCGTGAGTTTTACGCCTCCACCGAGGGAAATGTGGGATTTGTCAACTACGTAGGAAAGATTGGAGCTATTGGACGAGTTAACTTTTTCCATCAGGTAAGAATAATATTGAAAAAAGCATTACATTGTCTTTTAGCATTGTAATCTTATACAGGCAACTTAATTGTGTGGATCCAAAACACATAGGTGGCATATTAGAATCCCATGCATGGCTGCCAATAAATAATATGGTAAATATGTTTTATTTTGCTGTCTGCGTAGAGGATGTTTGGCACATACTGAAACAGTGATGTGTTTCTTCCTGTAGAAGCTGTTTCCCTTCACTCTGATAAAGTATGACACCGAGCGAGATGAACCGATCAGAGATGATAACGGCCTCTGTGTGGAGGCACCCAAGGGTGAGAAAAAATAAACATAAAACTCAATAATAATTATGGATCTTATAGTCATAGGATATTTACTGATGTAGGTGTTTAATGGACAATGGCTGTAAAATACATGTCTCCTTTTTGTTAAGGTGAGACAGGACTGCTGGTGTCAAAGATCACAGACATCGCTCCTTTCGTCGGCTACGCCCAGAACGAAGAACAAACGGAGAGGAAGAAACTTCGTAATGTTCTCAAGAAGGGAGATCTTTACTTCAACAGTGGAGACCTCATGAGGATCGATAACGACAACTTCATCTACTTCCAGGATCGTGTAGGTGACACATTCAGGTACAGAACTCCTGAGCACCCTAATTTGATTTTGTTCGTAAAGAAAAATTGTTTATGGTTTCAATACTGCAGGATCAGCAATGTAATAAAACTAAAAAGTTGAAATAAAAAGGGTTAATAGATACATATGTTAAAAAAACAAAAGTGTATCTGCATATTGTGTGAAATGCAATATATACAGAACACATGAGGAAATCTGTGTTTTTAAAGGCAATGATTAAAACAGAAAATGAAATATTGAAAGCAAGTCATTGGGAACAAATTGATTAACAAAGTCATGTTAAAATGAATGATAATAGTAAGTAGACCTCTGGGCTCTGCAGGCACCCTATTTGACAGGATTATGAAAGCTGGGTAAAAAAAATGTTTCACTTAAAAAAAACAGTAACACAATTAATATAAAGTTTTAACTTTGAGCTTGCAGGTGGAAAGGTGAGAATGTAGCCACAAACGAAGTGTCTGACATTCTGACGATCAGCGATGGTCTCAAAGAAGCCAACGTGTATGGAGTCCAAGTACCAGGTGACCGCCGTTTCCTCTGCACATTTGACCTCGCAGTATGTTTTAAGATCTCATGACTCCCAAATGCCAGAACATTGAAGAGAGACTGATTTGCAGATGAATTGGTAAACAAATGCTTTATCTGTTTCTATTTTGCCCGGCTATACAGGGCATGAGGGGCGGATAGGAATGGCAGCGGTCACAATGAAGGAAGGCGCACAGTTTGATGGAAGTAGAATATTTAACCATGTGGTTAGCTACCTGCCTTTATATGCCCGACCTCGCTTCATAAGAATACAGGTACGGTTATTTCACAACTCAATTCTCAGCACTACATTTTGAAAAGAAAGAGCACATTAAGTTTGCATACATTAAAATACCTAGAAAACTGTTTTGTTCTCAAAAAAGTAAATAACAAATATTTTTGATGCAACCTTATCAATCTGGCAATACATATTTTCACTCTGTTTCGAGTGTGAAACAATAATTCTAGGAATCTATTTTTCTAAGTTTGATCTAAATTGTTTTCTTTCTTATTATGACAAAATAACCGTTGAAAATTAGAAGATTTTGTAAGGATAATCTTCCTTAAAAAATGTTGATCTCTAAAAAACAAATGGACCGAACAACGTCTTGGCTGTTCTTTTTTGTATGCTGTTGTAATACTCATTTTAGCCACAAGAGTCTGACATTCACCACTAACCCTTGTTCTAAGCAGGATTACAACATTCATGTTTGCTATCCCATTTGTTTCACAGATGAGCAAAACAGTTAAAAACTAAAGATTATCCTGATCTTTTTCCACATGTGTTTTAATCATAAACACAGGAGAGAAAACAGTTAAGATCACACTTACACAAATGGATCACCAGAATTTAGCTCCCTCACTTGCCTCTCAGGGTGTCCGTACCATGTGATTAAAAGCAGATAAAGATATTTTGATACTGTACCTGAATGATTGATTCGTACTCTTATTCTGTCCAGAATGCTGTGGAGGTGACGGGGACATTCAAGCAGATGAAGGTGAAGTTAGTGGAGGAGAGCTTTGATCCAGGACGTATCCAGGACCCTCTTTACATCCTTGACAATGAAGAGAAGAGTTACATACCGCTGACAGCTCAGGTCTACAGCTCCATCATATCAGGAAACATCAAACTATGAGAACGCTCTCTGTGTCCACTAACTGTGCCGGCGTCTCAGTCTGGCATAAACCTCTTTTTTAAAAGCAGTAGATGGATAATCAGTAGTGTAAGATTGTAAGACAAACTCTGTGGTCAGTGTAGTGGGGGTAGACAGTACAATATTCACTTTATATAAATGAACATGGACAGTGCACTCAAAAATGTCCCCCAGATGTAATTGTTGAACATCTTAACATTCCAAAAACATGAAGATTAATCTGCATGGTATGTGTCTAAAATATCACTGAATGCTCAACCACTAGTTTATTTTAGGTGGAATAACTAAAGGATCCAACCATGATAAACACAGAGTTCGCTGTCTAATTTTTTTTTCCATATGTGCTTTCTGTGAACATATATTGATCTTAATGGTATATCTGTTAACCCCTCCATAAAAGTGAATGACTAGAAAACAAAGGTGCACATTTCTTTCAGGGAGAACAAGTCCTGCAGGTACAGCTCGTACTTTCAATATTTATACACTGTAATCCTTTACATGCCAATTTTAACCAAATATAGCCTACCAAAATGTAAATCACCAGAATAGACTGTTCTTGTGTTGGAGTAGTGTGAGTTTTGCACCCAACCAACCTGTCGTCACAAATACATGTTTTTTAGGGTGTTTTTCATGTTCCATTGTTCTTTTTTGGTCCTGTTCATGATAGTGCAAAATATGGCCCTTAATAAAAACCTAAATACACAATATGAATAGAAGCTCTTTCAATACAGGTTATGTCAGTTATGATAAGTTTAAAAAGTGTCACTCACCGTTTTTACTCTAATTTATGTTGACATAACATGACTTAATGATGACACATCATCATCGGCTTGTAAGGTAAGTAACAGGCGTAAACCTTAGAAACCATGCTGTTTTTAAATTTGACAAAAGGTCATTTTGTTTTACTGAACATCTGACAAACACATTCTATATCAGGGTTCACTTTGTTCCCAACTAGTTGCTGATCCTAAATTAACCATTATTGGCAACCAAATCTCTGCAGGGAATTTTGTTCCACAGCAGAATGAATAAACTGATTTGAGGAGGGAGGAGCAGTAAACGCATTAAAAAAATGACTATTTAAATCTGATACATTTCGATAAGTGTTTTCCACCCATGAAGCCTTGAGTTACTCCCCAAGTAAACATTGGTCAAAGTTCGGTGCAAAAATCGATTATTTTTGTGGTTGTAAACTCAAGTGGATGAAACTACATTTATTAGTGCTTTCATGTCAATTCGGCGAACATATGATACATTAAATGATCGTGAGGATGATGATTACAAATTGTTTGTTTGAGCCGGTCTGCATTTCCTGATGAGAAAACAAACCGATGCTTTTTGTAGTTGTAGTACACCAACATGGATTAAACGCGTGGTTTTTTTACCACAATGTTGGGGAAATTAATGGATAAAATGCACGGATTATGATGATTATGATTGTGAAGAAAACTTCTGTTCAGCAATGTGATGAAAGAAATGGAAGCTGGAGTCTGCTTAATCATCCACTGAAGTTTATTGAGAGTCACACGGCCGGAGCGTTTACAAGATATTTCACACAACTTTCATCATGAAAAGACCAAGCCAACACTGAGGAGTACACAGAAACACAGCGCAGATCTATGCATTGAATAAAGGAGTGGCCTATATTCGCGCGCTTTCCATCTAATCGATACTAGACATGTTGAAGACAAAGAACCGGTCTGTTAAAGCCACCGTGCATGGTCCACACTTCCCCCACAGGAAGGCAGGGCCTCTTGACCTTTGCCCTGTTCAAATTACAAACAGGACACATAGGGAAAACACTAAAAGTCTCCCATGCATAGATCACATTAAAATATTTCCTTCACAGATCCTTCCTTTTATCAATTTATTGATAACCAATTAACATTAGTCTAAGAATATTTCAGTCACTACTTAAATCAAATAAAACGTCCTCAGAGTTGTGTGGGTTCCCATTACATTAATTACATCAAAAACAGAATAAGATTGAAACATTCAATCACAATGGTTGATACAGACAACCACAATAGAAAAATCATCTCTTTTCAGTGTTTGATTTCTTTTGTCAAAAAGCACAATATTAACACACATGCAATACAAAAATATAATAGTAAAATATATGTTTCAAAAACAAGATATTTTATCATTTATCACTCAGTTAATCTCATTCATCAAACACAAATTCAAAATCAGCTTACATCTTAAAGATTTACTTCAAGGCAATTACTTATTAAAACACAATTAGAATTTAGGATTATAAGAAATCAAATTGAGGTATAAAATCAGAATCATGAGAGATCCAGTTAAGATTTCCAGTTAAGGTATGAATTCACAGTGATGAATCGATCAATCTGTAATCTGTAAAGTTACAGTGTCCTCAATCTTTAACATTGCATTACGTTTACTTCAGTACACTTATTCAAGAGTAAGGCACTTTACTACATACATTTTATTCAAATAAATGTGTTCAAAATCTGAAAAGGAAAAATCAGACATTTTATTGTAACAACCTGAGGAAGGAAAAATCAAAAACATCTGTTCTTTATTCAAGGGAAAATCAAAACATCTGTTCTTTATTCTGAGTGTCAACTTTAATCAATTTATCAATCGCTGAAAGGAGGTACCCAAGGTACAGGAACTGCCATGGAGACCCATGGGTCTGGAAGCTCAGCGTCGTACGTCAACATTGTGTCATCTACAGTTGAATACCCCACTAGCCTCTGTGGGGCCTGGAGGGCAGTCTTGGCAACCCTGCGTATGGATAATTTAACTACAGTGATCAAACAAATCACTAGGATTAGCACAACCAAGATAAACACTGCAACAGTAACAACAAATTTAACCAACCCCGTTCCCCAGGATCCAAAAGTTCCACTTAAATCCCCAAATGTAAACCCATGAGTTTCATGCAATTCTTTTATCCCGTTAGCAGTATCATGAATCATATCCATAACTTCCGGTGTGGCATCAGAGGCAAAGGAACAGCACTCCGCACCAATCACTTTACATGCGACCCCCTGGGCAGCTAAGAGGAGGTCCAGCGCCATGCGATTCTGTATTGCTACTGTCCTAACTTCCTGCAATTCTCTGTGTTCAGCTAACATTGCTGTGTTAGATACATTTAGATGATTTTCCACTACTTTGGATAACGCCATGATTTCCTGCTGACTAACATAAATGCCGTACCAAGGCAAAAATAGGCTCGCTATCTGTTGTCCTTTTGTAATGGACCTGCTGTTAGAGAGGGAAGTATCGCTGCAATCTCATTTTCCTCTACTTTACAGATTAAAGGAATTAGGTAGGCTAGATAACAGGTGCCATAAAAAATGTCAAAGGGCACGCAGCCATACGCTCGGTCCCCACAAACTAAGTAAACTCTCTGTGGGAGGGGAATTCTGGCTAATTTTACCCTCACTATGGTATTACAGTCACTGTGTCCCACATCTGGAGAGGTGTGAGATCCTGCTTCATTCTGGAAACAGATGGACACATTCTTCCATTCATGTACTACAATTGGGGGAACATATATTGAACAGTCCCGTGTAGGGGGATTGCCTAGGGGTATTAGTAGTTATACAAATGCCACTTTCATCACATTAGTATGCATGGAATGTGACAGGTCGCCCCGCCCCTTTTGTCATTTTGAACGGAAGTCCCGCCCCTTTTGACCGGAAGTCCCGCCTCTTTTGACCGGAAGTACCGCCCCGTTTGACCGGATGTCCCGCCCCCACTTCCGGCGGATGTCCCGCCCCGCTTCCGGTTTACAAGATTAAATTAAAATGTAATTAAAATAAAAAAAATTAGAAAAATAAAATGCCGTTGTTTCAATCAATTAGTATGCATAGGATATATGTCCCGCCTCCTAACCACTTCCTGTGCCCCTAATCCTGTATACAGTATTGAATTTAACTTACAAATACTTGCAAATAACATGAAATTAATCAAAGTAAAGCATCTAAAAAAACATATATTTAAAAAAAGTCAGCCTCTCTGTTTTTGCGAACAGGACATGAGGGGAGAGACCATATGGTGGCCGAGGGGAGGGGGAACACACACACACACACACACACACACTTTCCCCGCCCCTCACCCCTCTCCCGTTAGAGGTTGTTTCAATAAAAGCCAGCGTCTTTTGGTCACTCTTCAATATTTTTCAAGTCGAGAGAAAATGGCCAAGAGACGTCTTGATATGAGTTTAATCAGCGAGACACCGGTGACAACTTACAGCCATCCGTTGGGTGCTCCAATCAAGAAACGAATGCAGTTTGTATGCCGGGTTCAGACGCCTACAGCCGAAGAACTTCACGAAGAATGGATTCTGAAAAATGGCGATGTTTGGGGTTATATATTCAACTATATAGCTAATGAACTGCATTTCTACAATCTGAAGAATGGAGAAACGTATGGACCCCATAGTGTTAAAGCGACACTGACCTCAACAGATTGGGCTGTGTTAACTCTGGTGTCTTCCCGAGATCTACACGCAACCATTGTATCGGAAGAAGTAGTGCATCAAGAAACCATCGTGGAACCACCGGTGTACAAGATATTTGCAAAGAAAAGCAAAGAAACACAAACAGCATGCGAGATTAAAGAAGAGTTTGCATCGTTACCCCTCAATGTGAAGGAAGAAGAAGGAGATATTCCCACACAGCCAGAAGGGAGAAGAGTCCTGACAGGCACCGTCTGGGAAACTAAAAGCGGACCCTCTGGGCGTTGGTATTACCGCTCAAGCCGTTTGGTGACGTTGGGTAAGGACCCCTCTGATGATTTTGTTTTGGAGTATTTTAATTCTACATGCGGGGTATTTCAAACGTCCTTGAGGGTGCCTCTGACTGCATGGCTGGAAATGATTGATGGAAAAGCTACAAAGCTTAAAGAACTTTTTAAACAGAGTCAGACATCGATGGACATTATACTGGTGAAAAAGACCCTCACGTTTGCAGAGGACTCCGCCCCCCAATCAACATAACAAGTCCCACCCACCTCAGCAGATCATTTTAAAAGTAAGGACCCCGTAAGGACATTTTTAGAGAGCAGCAACCATGGATCTGAGAAAAACCAAGTCTCCCCCCACGATCTGCAGCCTGGATCAAACGCCTACAGGACCGCCATCCTCACCAACAATTTGGACACCAGATCTCAAGAACTATATGGCGGGTATTGATATCACGGGGTGGCTGGATATGCCTCAACCTCCATCTACTCCACCCGAGTCTCCAGAGGAATCAACAGCAGTAGGCATTGATTCGCCATGCTTTCCTTGTGCTCCCGAGGGTGATGCTACAGAACGTGTTAGGACATCGGCATTCCTGAATACGGTAAAAGCGGTTGTAGTTCATCTGTTGGATAGAGTCGTGCAACTGTACAGAGAGGAAAAATGTAACGGATGTCAAATCGCTCACCCCAGTCAGAGGCAGCACGAGTGTTTATTCCCTACCGATGAATACTATCTGGATCGAAACTATGATGAAGTGGTAAAGAGACTGTGGACCGTTCGTTTTATTCCAGCCATTCGGGATGCTCTACACCAGAACCAGCTTCATGTGTCAGAGAGGAGAGTCTTTGGAGCTACAGAGGCTATTCTGCACAATCTCAGAAACACCAGACTCTTTGAGGCTAAAATGGAGAAGCTATACGAACAGCTTGTAGAGAACGACGAGACCCAAATGAAGATTACAAGAGCAGCTTGGGCCTTCTGGCAGCATTAGGAAGAGTTTTTATTTATTGTTGATACTTTTTTGTTAAAGTATGTTTTTATTTTGATCTGTTTTTATAATTTACTTCTTTTGTAACATGTTTTTCTATACATGGGTGTGACATATCAATAAAATGCTTGGCAAGAAAAACGTTTGTACTCATTACCTCAACGGGGTGTAACAGGAAACATGTCTGAGAAACGTGTTATGCATAGAGTGTATTACACTCCTTCTAATCCAGGGAGTTTAGGAGGTGTGGATAAACTCCATAGAGCTGTACAGAATGAAATGGGTAAACAAATAAATGTAGAGAAAGTCAGAGAATATTTATCTGAGCAGGACGCATATACTTTGCACAAGCCGGCACGGGTGCATTTTGTAAGAAACAGAGTTTTCGTACTCAGACCGCTGCAACAATTTCAAGCAGATCTCTGCGATATGCAGTCGCTGTCCGAATATAATGATGGTTTTAATTATTTGTTAACAGTCGTAGATGTGTTTTTGAAAAAAGCCTATGCTCAAGCATTAAAGAAAAAGACGGGTATTGAGGTTGCCAAAGCTTTTGATACAATTTTAACACACAGCGAGATCCCTAAAAAGTTACAAACAGATGCGGGGAAAGAATTCTTTAATAAAGTTTTTCAAAACTTGTTGAAGAAAAGAGGTATTGCACATTATGCAACAGCCAGTGACATGAAGGCATGTGTGGTAGAGAGATTTAACCGTACGCTGAAAACTAAAATGTGGAGGTATTTTACAGCTAAAAACACTCATAGATATATAGACGTCTTACCCGAACTAATTGAAAGTTACAATGATAGTTATCACCGAAGTATTAAAATGACGCCAATGCAGGTGACAAAGGAAAATGAGGCTCAAGTGTTTCGGAATCTATATACCCCCTCTAGCCAACGTAAAAATGCTGCTGCCAAAATGAACTTTAAGGAGGGCGAACTTGTAAGGATATCCAAATTGAGAGGGGTATTTGATAAAAAATATGAGCAGAGTTATACTGACGAACTATTTACGGTGTCTGAAGGCTTACCTCGGCAGCCACCTGTTTACAAGCTCAAAGATTATGATGGAGAAGAGATCAAGGGGACTTTTTATGAGAAAGAGTTACAAAAAGTGAAGATAACCAATGATAAGGCTTTTCAATTCGAGAAAATTCTAAAAAGGCGTGTGGTGAGAGGGAAAAAACAAATGTTTGTATCTTGGCATAATTGGCCCGAAAAGTTCAACTGCTGGGTTGATGCTGGCGAAATCAAAGATGTATAAATGCATACAGAATCAGCGCTCAGTCCTTCATTACAGCCATGGAGATAAATGAAGTATTCTACATTACGCTGCCGTCCAATGCCAGCCTGAAGGTATTTCAAAACAATACAAGCTCTAGTTATCAGGTGAACCTGGCACAACCTTTACACTTGGATGGTTCGTGGCAGGTCGCCCTGACAGAAATATCATACCCACACACCTGGTATAACTTACCTACGGAAGCAGCTTTTTTGAGTGGATAAAGAAACCAAAACCCCCCGACATATCCCCGGCTAGCAGGTTAAAGCTTCATATGTTTAGAGCTGGTTACTATAGTACAGGGGTCTCCAACCTTTCTCCACCTGAGAGCTACTTTGAAAAAATGAAAGTGGCCAAGAGCTACTTGCATCACATCGCTTACATTTATTCACATAGCACTCATCAGTTGAATTAAGCTACCTTTGTACACGTGTGAAATTGCAATACCTAAAGCTTATCTAAAATCTTAACTTCACATCAAGGTCCAAGAAAACGACAATTTCTCACATATTAATATGGCCGTCGTAAGTACATCGCCTTAATCACCACCTTGCAAGTATGCTTATGGCACATGTGTGTAAAATAAGTGCATTCACTCTTTTTTACAGTCAGTGAGATGAATGGCACTGCATGGAGTCCACCATAGAGGGGTCTGCTGGAGTGTACCCACTTAGGTTCACTCTAATAGAGTAATTTACATGTTCATCAGTCTTGTTCTGTATTTAGATTTCATTCATGTCAGAAAAAGCTGCTTCAGAAAGGTCTGTAGAACAGAACCAAATAAAGCAGACATTTTCAGTGCTGCTTGGTGAATGTTCTTATAGTTGTCTGGGTCTACAAGGCTCCAGAAATGTTGTGAGTTTTCTGAGACTTCAGCTGAACATGATTTTGGAGATTTATAACCTCCATCTCCACAGACACTGAACAGTTCAGGCATCTTTTCTTCTTCTTCGTCTTGACATTACATTATAAACCATAATAAATCAATTGTATAGGTCTAGCCTCCCTATATCTGTGTGTGACATTTTTCTATCCTCAAAAACAAAAAACTAATGCTTCTGCAGTCGAGCAGCAGCTTCTTGCAACGGTCTTCTGTTAAAAAAAGGATAGCATTATAAAAACAAAAATAGGGCATGTGGGTGCATTCTCTGTCTTACTGTTGCATACATCCCATGAATGTATGAGATTAAGTTAGCTTCATCATATCTCAATCAGTGATTAAGTGAATAATAAAGTTTCTATCGGGTCACTGTCAGCCGTTAGGGGAGGGGGCGGGGTTTGGAGGAACGGAGAGGAGACGGTGATTGCGGAAGCTTTCCTCCTGCCTTCACAAACTTTACACACGTATTTTGCAACTGAAAATAGCAGGACATTCATACTCTGCAATCCAAGACTTGATTGAATCCACCAAAAACCTGACATGACGATAACGAGTGTTTTTCAAAAACACAAATCCCTCCCTGTGTGTCTCTGAGCCGCAGCGACACGGCCTGATTCAGAGCGGGTCATTCTGCCGTTGGTTTGACTGGTGCTGCAGTGCTGCTGGAGAAAGCAGACTGCTCCATGTGTGGTGTCGCTGTGCCGCTGTCACGTCTGTTCCTTGATCTCTGCGTCACGGACCAATTTTATATTTGTGTGCCAGAAACAATTCTAAAATAAAAACACTTTATTGTCCGGCCGCGGCCGAAAAATCAAGAAGCAACGTTACTACGCTATAATCGATAATCGAGCGGCGAGCTACTGAAAAGCTGCCCGCGAGCTACCGGTAGCTCGCGATCGACGTGTTGGAGACCCCTGCTATAGTAGCATAACTCAGCTCATAGAGGAAATTGAGTCCTGCATCAAAAAAATTGACTCTGATGTCAGTTTACACTATAATCCAATTCATAGGAAAATCGAATTTCTAGGAGGGACCCAACATCGTTTCCGCTTTCCAAAAACCGCCGCTTATATGCTTGGAATACAACCAGACCATTGGCATACATTTGATGATAAATCAGCAGACTATCCAGCGGATATAAATGCTGGCTCAACACACCTATACTGTTTGACTCATGATCGAGCGAGCCCCCCTAAAAGTTGTCCTAGAATGGGGATCACAGCACCGAGCAGCGGCAAAAGATGTTTTTGCTATCACCTCACCAGTTTAATCAGCTCAATCAGAATGGTGTAAACAACCCTCATAGTAAGGAAACAACGAGACGCACTGCCGAAGATGTTCTGGATGAAAAAATGAGAGCCGTGCTAAATGAAACAGGATTACCCCCTTATGAAAAAATAAGAAAATACAACACCCTGCTACAGAGATATCTCGCCTTACTCAAACAAGACGGGGATGAGGAACGACATATTACTCTAACTCTACCTGAAGACACGGGGGTGGTAAAAAGAGAAGAAAAGGATGCCACGTCCATTGATAAAATAAAACACGAGGTACTTCAAAACCTCCCTACGCGTTACCGTAAGAATGCCGATTACGTTATGAGCAAATTAACCACGAGTACAGATGGATGGACACCGGCGGGGGAATTTGTAGAAAAGGGTACAGCTGTAAAAGGTTCACACATGTTAGATTTATTTAAACATTTGTCCTACACGTATAAAACAAATGTCCGGGAGCCTAAAGGCTGGCGGGTTTTTTTAAATAGTCTGAATGAGCTCAACATTCCTTTATCAGCTTTTCAAAACCTGCACGCTCGTGAACAATATCGTATAATCAGAGAGGGCGAACTAAACGGAGAGAATATTCCCCTAAAAAGAAGAAGAAGAAGAAGAAGAAGAAGAAGAAGAAGAAGAAGAAGAAGAAGAAGAAGAAGAAGAAGAAGAAGAAGAAGAAGAGGAAATAATAAATCTTCTCCTACGACCCCTCGTTGGGAAATGGCTGGAATCTCGGACCCCGCAGAGGAGGAAGAACCTCAGAGTGCCCCTCTTAAGAAGAAGAAAATAATAAGGAAAGATAGAATATTAAGTCCTAGCTGGTTACATTTTACCTCCTAAAGTTGTATTATATTTTTTGTATTCCTAATAAAAAAACAGAGCCACCAGAATTAATTTTGTCTCCAGACCTTTTTTATTTTCTACATTTTGTAACAATCTTTAAACATCTGTAGAGAACAAACACTGTGATTAAAATGAGTGTCTTTATGACGTCTCTCACACCTTTGGTATTTTTTCACAAAATTCGTTACAGCAGCATCATTTTTTATCACATCATCCTGATACAGAGATAACACATTTTCATAAGACAATCCCGACGCTCTTTTACATAGATAGAAAACACAATGCTGACCACAGGCTGTAGACATGACATTCTGAAGTTGCCGATTATGGTATAAAATAGTTTTACATTGTTTTTCTAGAAAATGTAAGATGGTTTTTGGATAATGATTAATATCTGGGGATAATCCGAAAGAATCAAAAAAGGTTCCAACCCCTTCCTCTTCCTCCAAAGTCACTGCTAGCCAGTGTTCTCCGGGCATGTGGGATGGGTGGGTGTTTACAATCATGTATACAGGATATCTAAATATTTGTTTTACTCGGGGGAGCTGGTCTGAGGCCCATACCCCCCCAAAAGAGTCCCCCACCATATGACGCAGGAGACTGTCCAATTGATGATTATTCATGTTGTAGTCTTCTTAGTAATAATCTACCAACACTTGACGTTTTGAATTAATCTCCAGAATCGAATCAAAACAAGAATATACGATTAAAGTAGTAGTCTGTGGCAGCGGTACTCTGAACCTCATTTCCAATCTTAAACTGCCGCTTGTGATGGGAGACAGGGCTTCAGCGTCTTCCGCCGCAGTTAAATTAAACACAAATAATGAGTATCCTTGTTCGAAATCATCTCTGTCTATACTTAGAGGTAAGTCTTTCATGTGTCTCCCTGTAGCAGTGAACATGTTGTAAAACTCTCTGACTGACGACCCCCGGTTAAATTGAGGCTGAAATGCTTTGGCAGGTACCTGCCTACCATCTTGACACAGAGCCATGTATTCCATATCATTAAGAAGGAAATTAAAAGGTGAAAGCTCTCTCCTTCCAGTGAAGGCTTCGTGATTTACCATACCCAAAACTAGGTATTTTGGCATATTACCCAAAACGAGATTTTCTTGGTTGCATATTCTGGAATTCACGGGGATACTATAGGTTTTGATATTCACCCTTGATAAGGGGTAGAGGGCGTTACCTCTCATCAGAGCCGCGGCGTGTCCCAACCGCACAGCAGGGGAGATGGTGGCTTTCTTGATAAAAAGTGAAGCCCCCAGTATTTTTAGACGGTATGTAGAATCATTAGCACACATGAGAGTAAAGGCATCGTTAGATCTGGTGAGTTTGATTCTCAAATCTACAGAGTTCAGGAGAAGCCTCTCGCTGAAAAAAATATCCGTGTGTAAAGCTCCCATCAGATGAAGCTCTCGAGATTCTGCTGTGAATGTAGATCTCTTTACCAAACCCTTGTTTGGTCCATTGGCGATCACTACAGAGTCCATAGCTCCCGCGGTGTCTTTATAAAATAAGCCGGCAGTGAATTGAGTTTTTAAAGTAGAATCAGAGTAATTCAATAGCGTTTCAATCATAGCTCTGTAAGGATGAGTCGAACTGGATTGAGAAATTAGCCTGTCCCCTAGAATAACGTCGCATTGACTAAAAATGGTATTCAGAGGATAATTAACCAGGGCCACGGGGGCATCAGCTGCCAGATTAGTCCCATCGGCGTTGGTTATTTTGATCCTGAGATGTATCAAGGTGTCATTCATATCTAGGTATTTATCCCCGTCCCCGGGAATAAAAAATTCAATCGGTCCGTCCTCCGTAATGGCAGACAACGGAAGGACCTCTGTGTAGTGTTTTTCGTCGATAGAAAGTTGTGTCATGGGGGCAGAAAATAAATCCAGCTCTGCCATGCTGCATTCAGCAGATTTATGATGTAAAAGAGCCATATTTAACACTCTAAAATATATCTCCCCCCAATACGTTCCTTCTCCGAGGGTGTTTTTTGCCTAATGATTTTCTTTTGACTGAGTGTTTTACTTTCTTGACACCCCTCGGAACCCGTTTGCCTGGAGGTCTCTTCCTGGCCCTTCTTGCCAAAACCATCAGACCACCTGATCCTTCTTGAGATCCGGGGTCTGATTGGCGGCCGAATCTACGGACAGCCTTACCGATGACATCTGATGCAATATTTTTGGCCGCCGATTTCAGATGAGGTTTAGCTATGGCGAACCGTTTTCTCACCAGGGGGGCGACAAAACGAAACAATCTCGAAAATATAGAGCCAATGCCTCGCCCGTACATCACCGGTGCACCATAAAAACCAGGCAGGGATCCCCCCGCTTGATTTTCATAATAACTCACAAAACGTTGAGGGTCTTGATGAATCATCGTTTTGTAAAAGATTGTCCTGTTTTTGAGGGTCGGAAATGAAGTTTCACTACACTTTTTCCGTAGGTGAACTTTACTGGTTTGTTCTGGTCGTTTTTTATTTCTACCTTTATATTCTCGATGTGTGTTTTTGTTACCGGCAAGTAGTATGCAGGATTAAAATACTGAGTTACGGTATCGCCGAATGTTCCTCTTATATCTACGGTTCTCAAGAGAGGAGCAAAAGCGTCACCTACCCGCTGATGACTGATCACGTCGCTATAACAGTATAGGTGTGTTGAGCCAGCATTTATATCCGCTGGATAGTCTGCTGATTTATCATCAAATTTATGCCAATGGTCTGGTTGTATTCCAAGCATATAAGCGGCGGTTTTTGGAAAGCGGAAACGATGTTGGGTCCCTCCTAGAAATTCGATTTTCCTATGAATTGGATTATAGTGTAAACTGACATCAGAGTCAATTTTTTTGATGCAGGACTCAATTTCCTCTATGAGCTGAGTTATGCTACTATAGTAACCAGCTCTAAACATATGAAGCTTTAACCTGCTAGCCGGGGATATGTCGGGGGGTTTTGGTTTCTTTATCCACTCAAAAAAGGCTGCTTCCGTAGGTAAGTTATACCAGGTGTGTGGGTATGATATTTATGTCAGGGCGACCTGCCACGAACCATCCAAGTGTAAAGGTTGTGCCAGGTTCACCTGATAACTAGAGCTTGTATTGTTTTGAAATACCTTCAGGCTGGCATTGGACGGCAGCGTAATGTAGAACCCTTCATTTATCTCCATGGCTGTAATGAAGGACTGAGCGCTGATTCCGTATTTTTTTATACATCTTTGATTTCGCCAGCATCAACCCAGCTGTTGAACTTTTCGGGCCAATTATGCCAAGATACAAACATTTGTTTTTTCCCTCTCACCACACGCCTTTTTAGAATTTTCTCGACTTGAAAAGCCTTGTCATTGGTTATCTTCACTTTTTGTAACTCTTTCTCATAAAAAGTCCCCTTGATCTCTTCTCCATCATAATCTTTGAGCTTGTAAACAGGTGGCTGCCGAGGTAAGCCTTCAGACACCGTAAATAGTTCGTCAGTATAACTCTGCTCATATTTTTTATCAAATACCCCTCTCAATTTGGATATCCTTACAAGTTCGCCCTCCTTAAAGTTCATTTTGGCAGCAGCTTTTTTACGTTGGCTAGAGGGGGTATATAGATTCCGAAACACTTGAGCCTCATTTTCCTTTGTCACCTGCATTGGCGTCATTTTAATACTTCTGTGATAACTATTATTGTAACTTTCAATTAGTTCGGGTAAGACGTCTATATATCTATGAGTGTTTTTAGCTGTAAAATACCTCCACATTTTAGTTTTCAGCGTACGGTTAAATCTCTCTACCACACATGCCTTCATGTCACTGGCTGTTGCATAATGTGCAATACCTCTTTTCTTCAACAAGTTTTGAAAAACTTTATTAAAGAATTCTTTCCCCGCATCTGTTTGTAACTTTTTAGGGATCTCGCTGTGTGTTAAAATTGTATCAAAAGCTTTGGCAACCTCAATACCCGTCTTTTTCTTTAATGCTTGAGCATAGGCTTTTTTCGAAAACACATCTACGACTGTTAACAAATAATTAAAACCATCATTATATTCGGACAGCGACTGCATATCGCAGAGATCTGCTTGAAATTGTTGCAGCGGTCTGAGTACGATAACTCTGTTTCTTACAAAATGCACCCGTGCCGGCTTGTGCAAAGTATATGCGTCCTGCTCAGATAAATATTCTCTGACTTTCTCTACATTTATTTGTTTACCCATTTCATTCTGTACAGCTCTATGGAGTTTATCCACACCTCCTAAACTCCCTGGATTAGAAGGAGTGTAATACACTCTATGCATAACACGTTTCTCAGACATGTTTCCTGTTACACCCCGTTGAGGTAATGAGTACAAACGTTTTTCTTGCCAAGCATTTTATTGATATGTCACACCCATGTATAGAAAAACATGTTACAAAAGAAGTAAATTATAAAAACAGATCAAAATAAAAACATACTTTAACAAAAAAGTATCAAAAATAAATAAAAACTCTTCCTAATGCTGCCAGAAGGCCCAAGCTGCTCTTGTAATCTTCATTTGGGTCTCGTCGTTCTCTACAAGCTGTTCGTATAGCTTCTCCATTTTAGCCTCAAAGAGTCTGGTGTTTCTGAGATTGTGCAGAATAGCCTCTGTAGCTCCAAAGACTCTCCTCTCTGACACATGAAGCTGGTTCTGGTGTAGAGCATCCCGAATGGCTGGAATAAAACGAACGGTCCACAGTCTCTTTACCACTTCATCATAGTTTCGATCCAGATAGTATTCATCGGTAGGGAATAAACACTGGTGCTGCCTCTGACTGGGGTGAGCGATTTGACATCCGTTACATTTTTCCTCTCTGTACAGTTGCACGACTCTATCCAACAGATGAACTACAACCGCTTTTACCGTATTCAGGAATGCCGATGTCCTAACACGTTCTGTAGCATCACCCTCGGGAGCACAAGGAAAGCATGGCGAATCAATGCCTACTGCTGTTGATTCCTCTGGAGACTCGGGTGGAGTAGATGGAGGTTGAGGCATATCCAGCCACCCCGTGATATCAATACCCGCCATATAGTTCTTGAGATCTGGTGTCCAAATTGTTGGTGAGGATGGCGGTCCTGTAGGCGTTTGATCCAGGCTGCAGATCGTGGGGGGAGACTTGGTTTTTCTCAGATCCATGGTTGCTGCTCTCTAAAAATGTCCTTACGGGGTCCTTACTTTTAAAATGATCTGCTGAGGTGGGTGGGACTTGTTATGTTGATTGGGGGGCGGAGTCCTCTGCAAACGTGAGGGTCTTTTTCACCAGTATAATGTCCATCGATGTCTGACTCTGTTTAAAAAGTTCTTTAAGCTTTGTAGCTTTTCCATCAATCATTTCCAGCCATGCAGTCAGAGGCACCCTCAAGGACGTTTGAAATACCCCGCATGTAGAATTAAAATACTCCAAAACAAAATCATCAGAGGGGTCCTTACCCAACGTCACCAAACGGCTTGAGCGGTAATACCAACGCCCAGAGGGTCCGCTTTTAGTTTCCCAGACGGTGCTTGTCAGGACTCTTCTCCCTTCTGGCTGTGTGGGAATATCTCCTTCTTCTTCCTTCACATTGAGGGGTAACGATGCAAACTCTTCTTTAATCTCGCATGCTGTTTGTGTTTCTTTGCTTTTCTTTGCAAATATCTTGGACACCGGTGGTTCCACGATGGTTTCTTGATGCACTACTTCTTCCGATACAATGGTTGCGTGTAGATCTCGGGAAGACACCAGAGTTAACACAGCCCAATCTGTTGAGGTCAGTGTCGCTTTAACACTACGGGGTCCATACGTTTCTCCATTCTTCAGATTGTAGAAATGCAGTTCATTAGCTATATAGTTGAATATATAACCCCAAACATCGCCATTTTTCAGAATCCATTCTTCGTGAAGTTCTTCGGCTGTAGGCGTCTGAACCCGGCATACAAACTGCATTCGTTTCTTGATTGGAGCACCCAATGGATGGCTGTAAGTTGTCACCGGTGTCTCGCTGATTAAACTCATATCAAGACGTCTCTTGGCCATTTTCTCTCGACTTGAAAGATATTGAAGAGTGACCACAAGACGCTGGCTTTTATTTAAACAACCCCTAACGGGAGAGGGGTGAGGGGTGAGGGGCGGGGAAAGTGTGTGTGTGTGTGTGTGTGTGTGTGTGTGTGTGTGTGTGTGTGTGTGTGTGTGTGTGTGTGTGTGTGTGTGTGTGTGTGTGTGTGTGTGTGTGTGTGTTCCCCCTCCCCTCGGCCACCATATGGTCTCTCCCCTCATGTCCTGTTCGCAAAAACAGAGAGGCTGACTTTTTTTAAATATATGTTTTTTTAGATGCTTTACTTTGATTAATTTCATGTTATTTGCAAGTATTTGTAAGTTACATTCAATACTGTATATAGGATTAGGGGCACAGGAAGTGGTTAGGAGGCGGGACATATATCCTATGCATACTAATTGATTGAAACAACGGCATTTTATTTTTCTAATTTTTTTAATTTTAATTTTATTTTAATTTTATTTTGTAAACCGGGGCGGGACATCCGCCCAAAAGGGGCGGGACTTCCGGTTAAAATATGCGGAACTTCCGGTCAGACAGGGCGGGACTTCCGGTCAAAAGGGGCGGGACGTCCGGTCAAAATGTCAAAAGGGGGCTGGGCGACCTGTCACATTCCATGCATACTAATGTGATGAAAGTGGCATTTGTATAACTACTAATACCCCTAGACAATCCCCCTACACGGGACTGTTCAATATATGTTCCCCCAATTGTAGTACATGAATGGAAGAATGTGTCCATCTGTTTCCAGAATGAAGCAGGATCTCACACCTCTCCAGATGTGGGACACAGCGACTGTAATACCATAGTGAGGGTAACATTTGCCAGAATTCCCCTCCCACAGAGAGTTTACTTAGTTTGTGGGGACCGAGCGTATGGCTGCGTGCCCTTTGACATTTTTTATGGCACCTGTTATCTAGCCTACCTAATTCCTTTAATCCGTAAAGTAGAGGAAAATGAGATTGCAGCGATACTTCCCTCTCTAACAGCAGGTCCATTACAAAAGGACAACAGATAGCGAGCCTATTTTTGCCTTGGTACGGCATTTATGTTAGTCAGCAGGACATCATGGCGTTATCCAAAGTAGTGGAAAATCATCTAAATGTATCTAACACAGCAATGTTAGCTGAACACAGAGAATTGCAGGAAGTTAGGACAGTAGCAATACAGAATCGCATGGCGCTGGACCTCCTCTTAGCTGCCCAGGGGGGCGCATGTAAAGTGATTGGTGCGGAGTTCTGTTCCTTTGCCTCTGATGCCACACCGGAAGTTATGGATATGATTCATGATACTGCTAACGGGACCGGCTCAAAAAAACAATTTGTAATCATCATCCTCACGATCATTTAATGTATCATATGTTCGCCGAATTGACATGAAAGCACTAATAAATGTAGTTTCATCCACTTGAGTTTACAACTACAAAAATAATCGATTTGTTTTTATATCACATCCTACGGGAGGAAATTCAGCAGCTCTCACTACCGATTTTTAATCCTAATGTAATCATCATCTTCACCACGATCATTTATGTTTATGTCGCCGAATTGACATGAAAGCACTGACAAATATGAATATACTGTAGTCAACTTCATTAAAACGTTATTAACGTGCCTAAACTCAGTAATTCACCATTTCTACGCATGACAACACACTTTGTCCGTGTTTGGCTCTCGCCGCACAGTGAAGCGTTCCCGCATTGACGTCACTTCCGGCTTCCCCCAAAACTTCAAAATGAGTCGAAGGAATTTCACCGCGATGTTCGAAATTATTGATATTTAACGGAACGGTATCACACCTTCTTTTTTTAAGCTGACGGTTCGAGATGACTAGTAGCCCAATATTTCATTGCACAACAGTTGTTGGGATGCTGTCACAGGCTCTTTAAGTTTAAGGAGTGAGGTGTGACTGATGGTGATTCAGAACATAATTATGCTCTTTGTGAGCCATATAGTACCAACTACCGAGTTTGAATCCAACTCCTATAATGTATTTTATGTCTCTTCTCTGCTCTTGTTTCATGTCTCTCTGTAATCCCCTGTTCAAGAATAAAGCATGAACTTAATCTAACAAAAAAGGTTTGGTTGGAATCAGGTGATGGTGAAGCTATAAGAAATAAACCAAAAAAAGACAACCTAATTGGTGAGCTTTAGAGGTGCTCGGATGCAAATGTTATTACCTGGATAGAGCCAGGCTAGCCGTTTGCTCCTCTTTCCAGTCCAGTCTTTTAGCAAACTGGCTGCTGACTGTAGCTTGTGTTACTGTACAGAGTGAGAGTGATTTTCTTATTATAACAGAAGTTGTATGGGATACACACACTCTCTCTCTCTCACGCTTATTTTTGTAATCTTGTCTTTCAGCTGCTGCTCGGCAGTTCGACCGCAAGCTGACCCACAATGGCTTCAGTGAAACTGTGAAGAAGTGGCTTCGTTATGCTCCAGAGCGTGAGGGAGGCATCCCAAGGAACACAAGTGAAATGAACACAAGTGAAACAAATGCAAGTCCAACTTAGGGTACCCCACCACACTCTGTGTTTTCCTTGTGCATACAGTACAAAGGTTACAGCCTCATAGACAATACTGTTCTTTCATGGACAATAGACTGTTGTTCTTGTGAAGGAAATATTTTTGTTTATGTGTTTGTACCAAAAAGCATTTTGTGTTTCACATAGGTCTGCTATAACTTAGAGCAGGGGTTTAAGAGGTTAAAGTTTAAAGGGTTAAAGGTTCCGCTTTCCTGTTGGGGGACTGTGACTAACTGCCAGAGGACTTTAACAGACTGTCTTTGTCTCTGAATCCAGGTTCTTGTGATTATCGATCAGAAGACGCGCGAAATAGAGGCTCCTCCTTGATTATCTGTGTAGATTTGCGCTGTGTTTCTGTGTAATCTTCAGTGTTGGCTGGGGAATCACATGATGAAGACGTGTGAGAACCCTGCCAATGCTCCCGGCCGTTGGCTCTCATTAAACTCAGTGTTTGATATAAAGCGGACTCCAGCCTCCATTCCTTCCATCTACATTGCTGAAAAGAAAATCTCTCTCACATATTGGCGTCGCGAACAGGACACCAACAGATTTTCGGATGCTGGTGAGTACATTTCTATTTTGAGATTGACTCGCCAGCGTTTGAGATCAACGGTGTATCAAAATTACCTGAGAGAACTGAGCTGCTGCATTTTTTTTGGGTTTCTCTACTCATTTACATCTGGAGGCTAATCTATAACCTCGGGAATCGGTGTCAAGGGGATATTGTCCTGGCCGATTTCCCCGTGTTTGTTGCTGGGACAGGTGTCTACGAGCAAACGCGGCTTATGTGAAAACTATGAGAATATTTGGGGCTAATGATAACCTAGGAATATCGAATTTCATCGATCTCCTCTGTGTGTGCTTCTTGGAATTAACTCACCAGGCAATTACACACAACAAATATTCAGAGAAACTTTTGAGAGATGCACCAGCAAAGTGGATTTTCTGAATTAGAGCAATGTCGCAAGATTTGTATTTAAACAAATCGCCGAATTTAGGAGCTTTCAGAGGATAAATAGCATTTCTGCTGAGGTGCCGATTCTCCGCCCCCTGGGGAGAGCTGCATGCAGAAAAAAGGAGCATACAGCATTATCCGCGATTATTGACGCTTTTGAACTAAAGAAAGTGCCTAATGTGTGGTTTGAGAATGTTGTATGAATTGCTGAATTTGGCTGTGTTTGCAGATACACGAGAATTATGAGGATAGAGGGCTCATAATTAGTGGCCCCTCTGAAAGTCTCCCTAATTCGGATTAAAATAGGCTGGAAGAGTTTTTGTCAGGCTGAGTTGTTGAGAGTTTTTATGTTTGTTTGTCTAACTGCAGTGTTTGTTTGTATAATTGTTTCGTGTTTGTTTGTCTACCCGCCGTCTTGTGCATGCGTTGTAACAACTCATAATGAATCAGTCCACAGCCAGGGTAAAATGAACTAAAAACTTCAGTTATTTCACCAAAATTAAATGACTTGAGAGAAATAAAACAATAATGTAAAGATGAAAAGCTCAAACAGCTCAATGTTGTATTATTTGTTTCATTTATTCTTAAGTCTATGTATTATATGGTAATAATGAATAATAAAAAAAAACGTAATGTATTGAACACATTCCAAAACAAAGAAGATAAGACAGAACCAGACTCAGACATGAGGACTGGCTTATCTATAGCCAGTTGAGAAGCACTTGAGGTGCTCGGCTCTGTGAGGCCTGATGTACTTATAGGGTTCTGTTTTCTTCAAGGTTGTGTCTTCCTAGTCGAATGTACTTAATGTAAGTCGCTTTGGATAAAAGCGTCAGCTAACTGCAATGTAGTCAGACAGTAATTGAAACTTTTGCGCTGTTGCTGCAAAATGAAAACCTTGTTGATTGTCTGTTTCCAACTGGCCACTGGAATCAGATAATTGATATACGTTGAAGTTCAATTACAGTTTAAATATAGTTTAACATTCTTTATTAAACTGTTTCAAATTATTTCTAGTACAATTGGTCTATACAGACATTACTACAATCCTAATAGTTGTCAAATACTGAGCTTATGAACAATAGAGTAAAGGTCGCTGGTTAAGCCAGGATCAATATACTTGTTGAGGTTTTATTGTGCACATAATAAATGTGTTTAAACGAATTGAGCAATTTTTTTAAGGAGTATAATGTTGCAATTTTTAAGATAAGTAATTGCAGTTCAAAGGTAGATGTTTTTTTCTCCTTCTCTCGTTCACGAGCACACAAAATAAATCATAAACATTTCCAAATCCGAACAGACAGAGAAGTAAACTAAACTATTTTGCTCTTCATTTTTAAATGGGATTTTCCGCTACATAACAGAAGACTTAATACAGGACTTAAAGAACGTTTTAAAGACAAGTCATGGAGAGGTTTGCATTTTGGACGGAATCTCCCCTTTCCTCTGCTCCTAAAATCCTGCACCCGAGGTCAATCACAGGCGTGACCTTTGGAGGGGCAGAGAATCTGAGCAAGACCACAGAGCGACCATTGGGGGTTTTATGGCCTAAAGGCCCAAAGAGGAACATCTGGCTACCCCCAACCAAACACACACACACACACACACACACACACACACACACACACACACACACACACACACACACACACACACACACACACACACACACACACACACACACACACACACACACACACACACACACACACACACACACACACACACACGTGTAAGTGATTTACAGTTACTAAATCAGCCTACTATCACCTAAAGAACATATCTAGGATTAAAGACTAATGTCACAGCAGGATTTGAAAAAAAAAAAAAAAAAAAAAAACTTGTCCATGCTTTTATCTTCAGTAGACTGGACACTGAAATGGTGTCTTCACAGGTCTCACAAAAAATAAATATATATTAGAAAGCTGCAGCAGATTCAGAACGCTGCTGCTCGAGTCCTCACTGACACTAAGAAAGTGGATCACATCACTCCTGCTCTGAAGTCTCTACACTGGCTTCCTGTGTGTCAAAGAATAGATTTCAAAATACTGCTGCTGGTTTATAAAGCACTGAATGGTTTAGGCCCAAAATACATTTCTGACCTCCTGCTAAACTATGAACCATCCAGATCTCTCAGGTCTTCAGGGACTGGTCAGCTTTCTGTCCCCAGAGTCAGAACTAAACATGGAGAAGCAGCGTTCAGTTATTATGCTTTTAATTGAACTATTCATATTTTAGACCGCACTGTAACTTTTATCCATGTATTTGTCCTTTTAATGCTTATTTTATTAGCTTTTCTTTTAATGCTTAATGTCTTTCATTTTTTTGTAAGGCACTTTCAATTGCCCTGCGTTGAAAGGTGCTATATACATCTGATGGAGATGGATAGAGGCATTCATTTTAATTGTAGCAGTCAGTTTGTGGTTCTGGCAGCATTGTTGAGCATTTTTCATAGATGTGTTTTCATGCCTCTGGGTAAGGCTTAGTCTTTCTATCTGTATAGCCACTGGTGTAACTAAGTTCATAAAGTCAACAGGTACTATACTTGAGCACTATTTTGAGATACTTGTACTTGATTTGAGTATTTAAATGTTTTGCCACTTTATTCTTCTACTTCTACAGTTCAGAGACATGGTGTATTTCTACTCCGCTACATGTATTTCATACCTTTTAGTTACTTTACGGATCTGGATGAATGATGTGAAATCTAATCAAGTGTTAAATCAGACTTTAGTTCCACCTGGAGTAAATCCACCAGCTACCCTGCAGTCTACAAAGTACTTCAGACTAGCTGCACCTTCACCAGCTTTGAGAACACTTTGATGATAAATCATTATAAAACACATCATATATATTATTCTGAAATGGACCAATCTGCACAACGACTGTCGCTATTTCCACTATATTTTGATGAGAATACTTTTCTACTTTCACTTGAGTAACATTTTTAATGCAGTACTCTTGCTGTAACATAGTATGCATACACTCTGGTACTTCTACTCAAGAACAAGCGGCTGCAGATTGTCACGTAGTGATCGTCTTCTTAAATAGGACATCTTTGATAATAGATTCTGGCCTATCAGAATCGAGGTGGCGGCGTGGTGTTGTTGCAGGAAGTCCCGACGGAGAATAATTTTGCGGTAACACATCTCGATATACATTGATACAACATTACGTGTTGATAGAACTCATCACATAATGAAATAGGACCCCACGGTTTGATGATTGATAGGTGTGTGGGCTGTCTTCCGTTTTCACACACAGGACAGTGGGGGATCCACGAATGTAAAGTAATTCACACAGCCTTTTTTCCTCTGTGAGGAGCAGCAGGTTCAGCTTCATTTAAATATGTCGTGTAGTAATACTGTCGATGGATTTCTTTTTCATCTCAAGAGAGAATGTGTATTTTATGTTAGTATTTCAAAAAAAAAAAACCCAGACAGCGCCGCTGCGGGGTTGGGTTTTCAGCATGTCAATTTTGTCACACAAATGTGCCTTTTTATTTCATACAGTTCCATTTGGATTGAGACAGGGAAATAATCCAAACCTCATGCGTGGCGTTTCACCGTCAAGGGGGCGATATAGCCATCTGTATGTCAAATATGTCTTATATGTCTTAAATGACATGATGAATTGGAAATGGGGGACCCTGATGTAAACAAGACGAAAGTCTTTCTCTGGTCTGCATCCCCTTGACAATTGTATTTTTTGAGCTGTACTGTACCCAATATACAAGCTGTTAATAAACTTTTCAATCAATCAATCAATATGTAATTACATTTCAAATACTGATTTGAGCCCCACCACTGTATGAGTTAGCCCTACCATAGATTACCCAAAAAAAAAAAAAAAATACTCAGGAGCTGATACGTCAATTAATTGCTTATCATGACAGGCACACAATAAAACAGTGGAAACAAACATGTGTTTGACTTTCATTAGTGAATGACACTGTGTGCCCTTTTATAGTCTGAGTCCAATATTGTGCATTTATATATATATATTATATACATATCCTACATATATGCTAAGGTCCCGCTACTGACACGATAGCAGTCATTTCGTGCGCATGTGTGTAATTAAACCCATGATATCGAAATCTCAATCCAGCCAGGTACCCAGAGTTGGCAACCTTGCCCATGCCCCAAATAATATTTGTATTGCAGATCTACATGAATCACACAAACGACCTAGTTTGGATTCAAAAGGTGACAAGTTTGCATACCTGCTTGTCATCCATTTCATTACAGAGCTGGGAAAATGGTGTATTGATTAGATTCTGATCCGTGCAAGTCCTATTTTAACTGACTTTAGTTTCTAATATTAATGATAATTTGATTTCATCCCATAAGTAATTATTTAAATTAACTCAACATTTCACATGATGGATTAGTGTTCCACATTTCCCCACTAATTTCTTTTATGATTGAGCCACTGGTAAAGAGAGACATTGATGATCCTGTGTTCCGTTTGTTGTCTATGGCTTCGGACGGCTTCACTAAAAGTCACCCAGCTCTGCCCTACTACAGACCGGCTGAGTGCAGTCACAGAGATGCTATGGCTGCGCTACATGACATTAATGGTCTGGTCCGAGAATGGACACCATTCCCTGCTCACAGAGAGAATGACATTCCTCAAACTGAACTTTACAGCCGTTGATACTGTCTCACGTGGGTCTGCTCCCCCCCACCGAGCCATGAACTGAAAGCTTGACGTCTGCTCTGAACACTTGGAAGCCTCCCTGTCACACCAGCTCCAAACCCTTGGGTCAGTCAGATGAGTCAAACGGCTTCACTTGGGCACAGGGGTCAGAAATATGATTCTCGTTACCACAGAGTGGGTTTGTTTGTTTTTTAAGGCTATCCATACTGCTATGCAGAGGATGCCTGCAGGTTGGCAAGCTGTGAAAAGCCCCTACCATTTTTAGTATAGGCCTGTTGTCAGGGGCCTGTTACTGTCTACTACATATATTCACATTATATAGACCATGAGGCTGCACGGAGCTTAGGCTAAAAATACAACCATTCTGTTCTGCTCTAAAGATTCAATTTATAGATTCTATATCAAAATAGTTTGTTCTTATTGTTTCCAATGATAACGTCACCTTAAGTGGAGGAATGCAAACCTGTTTTCAAATGTAAGGTTTTGAATTTGTTTGACATTTCTCAGTAAAGACACCCTCAGACGCCCACTATCATTCATGCTCCTTCAGTGGTGACTCAGATGTTTAGGGGGTTGAAGCTGTTCCTCCCAAATCAGAGATGCTTTGTTTTTTTGTTTTGTTTTTTCAACAAAGGTGTGCATTTCCTGCATAATATATGGTTCTCACAATTGTTTTTGTTAGTTGCGCACAGCTGATACTGAGTTTTCTCGACTGATGGATTATGACCTCTACCATGCTTACATGGACTTCTATGTTTTATTTCATATCTAACTGAAGTAAGAAAGAATAGAGAGATGAGGATAAGAGAGAGAATAGAAAGAGAGAATAGAGAGAGAGAATAGAGAGAGATGTGGAGGAGAGAATAGAGAGATGAGGATAAGAGAGGGATAGGAAAGAGAGAAGAGTTATTTGCAAGTTGCGTGCTGATACTGAGTTTTCTCGATTAATAGCTTATAGACGATACCATGTTTAAATAGACTCCTACGTTGTTATTACATTATGTGACATATGTAAGAAAAGGGAGGGGAGAGTCAATTATATTTGAGTAATTGATCTCATATTGAAACGTTCATTTCTCAAACCTATGTTTATGGAAGAGGAAATTTCTTCCATTTTCTTCTTCTGATAAACTAATCTTTTATCAAACGGTAAATGGTGAATTAATATAATATTTAGAATAATTGAGAACGGGTTATATCCACAGGGACTAGCTCACATTTAACTTAAAATAACATTTCTCTGCTTTGGACTGATGAGTATATGATTCTTGCATGTTAAATGACTAACACAAACCTTACATGTATGCATGCGCATGTGTCAGGAAGGCTCCCAAATAATTCTGAGGGGCCTATCGTATTTTTGTAATTGAATGATAATGTGCTAATCCATTACTTTGAGTTGTCTGCACCCAGGAAAACATCTCTATGAAGTGTTAACCCAATCACTAGGACAGCTCTGAAGGTCAAGGGTCAGAGAGAGAGGGTCACACCCTCTGGCTGCAGAGAGCACCCCCAGCCACGGGCAAGGAGGCACGAGGTCTTTCGAGATGAGAGGATTCTAATCTTCAACTTTCTGATGGGATGGGATGCTTCTTCATCTTTCTGCTCGGGGGGGGGGGGGGCAAACAGACAACTCTGCAGGACGAGCGATGGCTTCAGAGGCTCCATGGTTCTTGGAAGGGCAGATTTCTTCCTAACCTCTCCCATCACGGGGGTGGCATCTGGATGTGCCACTTGGAATAGGCTCTGCTCTCAAGCAGATAGCAGAAGGAATGCAGGCAGATGAGCCTCTGGTTCACTGGGAGATCATAAAGTGCTCACTGAATGAGCCACAAAAGCAGAGCAATTGGGGGGTTTTGAAATATGGTGCTCTGGGGAAGAAGAGTTTTGAGCCAATCAGCACCTCAGTGCTAATCTACAGTATCAGGATGCCTTCACACACCAGACATTCTGTGTCATAAAGAGAGGAGGAGAACGAGTCAGGAGGACATGTTCTTCGAGCTCTTGTACAAAGATAACATTTGAATTGAATGACCATATGATTACAGATGTACAATTAATGATTGTTTTTATATTTCCGATGAACAGATATGTGTTACATAGTGGTGACAAATATATTTTGTGAGATCAGATTACACTTTCACACTAAACAAATAAATTAATTGTCAGATCAGATTACACTTTCACACTAAACAAATAAATTAATTGATATTTTCAGATTGATAATGTATTGAACAATAAGATATTTCTAATATTATAACAGACAATGTTACTATCCTTAATCATTACCAGGTAAAATGTACAACGAGGAAACCAGCTTACCAGGTTTCCGACCCAGGTGCTGCTGTGTGCGACCTGTCTGAACCAGAGAAAAAAACAAATGTTCCATCCACTCCAAGTAAACACTCAGGAGGTGAGGTAGATTCTTCAAAAAAGGCCTTAATCGCTCCTTTTAAACAAACTAAAACTAATTCTGCAGTAAACTTAATGTTAGACTACGCCCATGAACGTAATATTAGCAACTGTTGGCTATGCCAAAATATGCCAGAATCCATGCATTCTCCCATGTTTAGCCCAATCCCGTTTGCAAGAGCAGACTATAAATTAATCAACTGGAACGAAATTTACTCTAGGATTAGCGATGAGGCTGAGGACTGCTATACTCCGTCATACCCAACAGACTCTGATAAACCGTTACAGTACAAGGGTCTGGTCTCTCTCATTGTTGAGACAGTAAATACAAATTATCTGCCTGACGGTTTCAAACGATTGATGTTTTTAAAACTAATATATGTGAAGAAATACATTAACCTAGCTTTTGAATACAGATTCCAGTTAGCTCTGGTACAAACTAATTGTTCGGTTAATTCCACAAGTCCAACATGCACAAAACAACCACACCTGGCATCTTTGCTGGTTGAAGCTTTGGTAACAGTTGTGCCCTGGTTTGGCTCCAGAACAGTGAACTCCGTTGAGGTTAAAATACATGATTGCACGAAACCAATACCCCTAGGCAATCCCCCTACACGTGACTGTTCAGTATATGTTCCCCCAATTTCAGTACACGAATGGAAGAATGTGTCCATCTGTTTCCAGAATGAAGCAGGATCTCACACCTCTCCGGATGTGGGACACAGCGACTGTAATACCATAGTGAGGGTAACATTAGCTAGAATTCCCCTCCCACAGAGAGTTTACTTAGTTTGTGGCGACCGGGCTTATGGCTGCGTACCATATGACGTTTTTTATGGCACCTGTTATCTAGCCTACCTAATTCCTTTAATCCGTAAAGTAGAGGCAAATGAGATTGCAGCGATACTTCCCTCTCTACACAGGAACAGCAGGTCCATTACAAAAGGACAACAGGTAGCGAGCCTATTTTTGCCTTGGTACGGCATTTATGTTAGTCAGCAGGAAATCATGGCATTGTCCAAAGTAGTGGAGCATCATCTAAATGTATCAAGTATCGCGATGTTAGCGGAACATAAAGAACTGCAGGAAGTTAGGACAGTAGCACTACAGAATCGCATGGCGCTGGACCTCCTCTTAGCTGCCCAGGGGGGCGCATGTAAAGTAATTGGTGCAGAGTGCTGTTCCTTTGTCTCTGACGCCACACCTGAAGTTACGGATATGGTCCAGGACACAGCTAAGGGGATAAAAGAATTGCATGAAACTCATGGGTTTACACTTGGGGATTTAAGCGGAACTCTTGGGTCCTGGGGAGCGGGGTTGGTTAAATTTGTTGTTACTGTTGCAGTGTTTATCTTGGTTGTGCTAATCCTAGTGACCTGTTTGATCACTGTAATTAAATTAGCCATACGCAGGGTTGCCAAGACTACCCTCCAGGCCCCACAGAGGCTAGTGGGGTACTCTACTGTAGATGACACAATGTTGATGTACGACGCCGAGCTTCCAGACCCATGGGTCTCCGTGGCAGTTCCGGTACCTTGGGTACCTCCTTTCAGCGATTGATAAGTTGATTAAAGTTGACACTCAGAATAAAGAATAAATGTTTTGACTTTTCCTTTCTCAGGTTGTTAAGAATAAATGTTTTGACTTTTCCTTTCTCAGGTTGTTTTCAATAAAATGTCTGACTTCTCCTTTTCAGATTTTTGAACAAATGTATTTGAATAAAATGTATGTAGTAAAGTGCCTTACTCTTGAATAAGTGTATTGAAGTAAACGTAAAGTAATGCTAAAAATGGAGGACACTGTAGCTTTACAGATTACAGATTGATCGATTCATCACTGTGAATGTATACCTTGACTGTGAATTTTTAACTGAATCCCTATTGATTCTGATTTTATACCTCAATTGGATTTCTTATAATCCTACATTCTAATTGTGTTTTAATAAGTAATTACCTTAAAGTAAATCTTTAAAGATGTAAGCTGAATTTGAATTTGTGTTTGATGAATGAGATTAACTGAGGGATAAATGATAAAAGATCTTGTTTTTGAAACATATATTTTACTATTATATTTTTGTATTGCACATGTGTTGTTATTGTGCTTTTTGACAAAAGAAATCAAACACTGAAGAAAGATGATTTTTCTATTATGGTTGTCTGTATCAACCATTGTGATTGGCTGTTCCAATCTTATTCTGCTTTTGATGTGATTAATGTAATGAGGAATCCACCCAACTCTGAGGACGTTTTATTTGATTCAAGTAGTGACTGAAAATATTCTTAGACTAATGTTAATTGGTTATCAATGAATTGATAAAAGCGTGGATCTGTGAAGGAAATATTTTTGTTTATGTGTTTGTACCAAAAAGCATTTTGTGTTTCACATAGGTCTGCTATAACTTAGAGCAGGGGTTTAAGAGGTTAAAGTTTAAAGGGTTAAAGGTTCCGCTTTCCTGTTGGGGGACTGTGACTAACTGCCAGAGGACTTTAACAGACTGTCTTTGTCTCTGAATCCAGGTTCTTGTGATTATCGATCAGAAGACGCGCGAAATAGAGGCTCCTCCTTGATTATCTGTGTAGATTTGCGCTGTGTTTCTGTGTAATCTTCAGTGTTGGCTGGGGAATCACATGATGAAGACGTGTGAGAACCCTGCCAATGCTCCCGGCCGTTGGCTCTCATTAAACTCAGTGTTTGATATAAAGCGGACTCCAGCCTCCATTCCTTCCATCTACATTGCTGAAAAGAAAATCTCTCTCACAGTTCTTACAGTCAAAAATAAGTCAAATGTTTACAGCTTCGCCTTCATGGAAGACTTGAAGCTTCAGGCTGTTCTTGTTTGGAGTTGCACCAATGGTTCTTACAGACCCTCTTTTTTTTTTTTGATGGGGGTATCTTGTGTCACTGTATATTTGCACATACGATGTGTCCTCTGCATTTATTCCACAGCGTTTGGGGAGCAATAACGGGTTAAGAGTCTTGCTCATTGCTGCCTGTTTTCTAAAATAAATTTGAATATTAAAATAATGTTTTCTGTCATTTTTAGTTTGATTTCATACATTTTGGGAAATATGGTAATTCAAGGTAATTTTGAACAAGCTAATAACAACCGTCTACCAACAATACATGGTGTAGTGTGTGTTTACAAGTTTGGACCACTTCATTCAGTACAGTATTGATGTTGCACTTGTTAATGGTCTGTTAAGATGTAGACCTATACGCAGAAAATTCATTGGTGAAAAACATTCACTTTTTTAATGTGTTACAGTATGCTTAGAAAAGTTGAATAATTTAATGTAAGTTTTACATTTAGATTCCCATTTAGATGATGGTTGAATCAATATTGATTCCTAACACTGATTCAATATAAAATCAACTACAATTTACATGTAGATTCCCATTTGGATGATGGTTGAATCAATATCGATTCCTAATATTGATTCAATGTGTCAAATCAACCAAAAATGTGCATGTAGATTCCTATTTAGATGATGGTTGAATCAACATTGATAGTGTCAGTTATGGTTGAAAGTCCAACGTTTATTCAACATTAAAACAATTTGCGCTTTCTGTTTAATTTCAATGTCCGGGTTTCAACATGGATTCAATATTTCTGCCTAACCATATTTCAACATTGATTCACTCATATTTTGCTATCTGGGAGTGGACTTAAAAGAGCAGATTTTGCAGCCCTGATCCAAAGTCCAGGAGCTCTGACAGCAAAGGCTCTGTCTCCTTTTGTGTACCTGGACCTTGGAACGACCAACAGCGATGCCTCTGAGGATCAAAGTTTGGGTGAGCTGGAGGAGGGACAGGGATGTTTTACTTGCACCAGGTAGGAATGTTTTGCAATAATCCAATCTACTGAAAGAATGGATGACAGTTTCAACATTTCTGGTAGATAGGAAAGATTTTTCTGAGGTGATGAAAGCATGATTGAACCATTGAATTGACATGGATGTGTTGATGGCAATATCAACATGACCTATGATCATACATTCAGTTTTGTCCGCATTTAGCTGCAGGACATTTCGGGACATCCATTTGTGGATATCCAGGAGGAAGATTAACAGTGTTAAGGGTCACAGCTTAAATAATATTGTGGTGCCATTTGTCAACCAGGTAGGTGCCCAGGTTTTTCTGTGACCCACAGTCAACTACTTACAACTAAATGTGTTGTGCAAGTATATTTACTCCACTGCTGTACTTAAGTATTTTTTACTGAAGTTTTTCCATTTTATAGTACTTTATACTTCTATTCCACATTGAGGGAAATATCACACCACTGAATTTATTTGAGCATAACTTTACTTTTTCAGAACATTATGATCAAATAAATAAATACAATATAATGCAAATGCCAGATATGCAATCCTGCAATATGTTTTCAGCACCAGCAGTGATCAATTAACAAACACAAATATGTTACATTTCACAAATATTATGTTAAAAAACTGACACCCAACTCTTTTTAATTACATTTATTAACATTGCATAATACAAAACATTACTTGCATTCCTCTGTTGAGCCTTCCTTGAATTAATTCAAAGGCAGCCTTGAAGAGTTTAATATCCAGTGTACGCAGTAAAGGACATTTAAAGACATCTTCACAACAGAACATCTTTCATTCTTCAGGCATTTTTGCTTTGCACACAAAAGCAACCAATCAGTTCAGTGAAAATGACAAGTAACATACAGTATAACTGGCCCAGATTTGCAAACGCATACTTTTTAAGTAAATATATAAAAACACTGATTGTTGGGTATCCAATATAGAGTATGAAAATATAAATAAAACTTGTCTTGTTCATTCAATTAAAATCTTTACAAAATAATAAACTAGCGATAAGAAATGTATATTGTTTAATGACCTACTTCAAAACTTTTATACATTCCTTTAAATAAAAAAATACTTATGAATTATGATGTCTGACATTTCCTCGAGGAGGTAGATTCTCTCCTTGTTTGATGACTTTCACATACCAAATTGTACCTTGTCCTTAAACTTACGACGTCTTTAAGTATGAGCCATAATCAATTCAGCTTCACAATAGCCAGGCCAGAAATGCAGTTAATATTGAGATTAGTTAAATCACTAATTTGTCGCTATTGAGCATAAATGTAATCTGAATAAAGCAGTTTACAAAGGCACTGTGATGCATAGCAATATCAAATCAAAACAATGCATACATGTTTGTGGACATAAAGACCCGTTCCAGAAAGGGACTTTGGTGCCACCTGTCGTTAGATTGCTTCAAAAATAAGTTTCATACAGGTTTGAATAATATATTGCTCACTGCTTTGACTTTGAGTTGCAGCAGGTTAGTCTTTACTGAAGCTTTAATCTTTAAAGCTCAATTAAAAACTGCCCATTTCTGGCAAGGCTAGTGGAAGTAGGACTGCAGGGTACCACGGCGACGGATATCGGTTGTCCAGCAGTGGAAGCCACCCCCCAGGGAGTTAGCATGGCGAATATTCACCTTAACGCTCTTGATACCTGCAAAAAAAAACACATTGATGCATCAGATACATTTCCTTAAAGATCATATTTATCATGACATTTTTAATGGACATGAAAACTGAGGACATTTCTCAACCATGGATTTTATGGCCTCTGGTAGAATTCGGACATCAAATCCGTTAAAGTCTTAAATGATGCAAAAAAATAAACTGGAATGACCCTAATGGGAAACTCACCGAGGCTCTCAAACATTTTTTGAATGGTGACTTCATTGGCGTCAACCATGACACGCTTTTCATCCAACATCAGGACATTCATGGACAGCCACTTGGAGGACATCCACAGAGGATGATCTAGAACAAAAAAGGAGAGGAAAGGTCTATTTTCTCTGTAAGTATTCAAAATGGTTTTCTTATGTAAGAAAATACAAGTTTTACTACTAACCATCAGGAATCAGAGGGGTCGGAGGTTTCACAACAGACCACCCAGCCTTGTGGAACATGTCAACCTGAAACAAACAGGGGACAATGAGCGACAGTGAACATCAAACACATTTAAAGTATCAGTCTCCAGGAAGTTAGCATAGGACACTGAGAGATATTAAAAATAGCCTTTCATGGTCCAAGAGTACCTGATGACATGGACGATCAGGGTTTGACAACACCAATCCTGGTCCAATAATGTTAAAAGTGGCATCAATGTGCATGGGGTTAGGATCCTTGAATGAGATGATGTGGACTTTGTAGTCTGGAGCCAGATGGCGGCGCATCCACTCAATACCCATGTAATTTGTAACCTGCAAAACAACACAAGTGAGTTACCTCTGCTGCAAATTTTAAACTTTGAACCTTTATTGTAATAAAACTTTGTCTTGTCTCACCTTCATTAATTCACACTTGATCATTATCATGAGCGATAACATATTTAAATATAGACTGGTAAATATGTACCTATTGGGCTTTACGCAAATAAGTTATACATTTGACAGCATTCATACCTGACTCCTCTGGACAAAAATGTCCCTCCCAGCCCGGATGAAGTCGGCAGCATCAAAGCACGGCTCGTGCTCTGTGGTCACAAACTTCCCCTCGGCAGCCAGCTTGTGTCTGTCCTCCACTGTGCGGATGGGGTAGTCCTGAAAGCCACCAAGCAACAATAATCAAGCAATAATCAGATAACAAAACATATCTGTGGTGACGTGAAGAACATAAACAATCACTTCCAATGCGGATTTGATCAAAAATACAATCTCAAATCTTTAACCAGTTGTACAACACTTGAAACACTCAACGTGCGGTGCTAATCTCACAAGATAAGGCCTCACCTGATCGTACAGTTCATCGGCCATCGTGGGTTTCGGAGCAGTTGTCCATTTGGCCCCGTTTCTGAAGTACTCCTTGATCAAAGGTCTGTAGGCTCTGTACTCAAAGAAGCGAGCCCTCCAGGCCATAGGAGCCTCAATAATCTCATTCCCCACAACCAGAAGGATGTCTCTGGGCATGGCCGCATACATGCCTGTAACAGATACAAGAATCATTGTAATATTATAAATAATAAGAAATACATGTAGTGTAGTTTAAAGTGCAATATGTGCCTTTGAATGTTGTGCAGTAGAAATATAAAGAAGTAGTAATTGAAAAGATAAGTAACTTAAAATTGCTTGTTGTTTTGGGGATTTTGGGTGTTTACGTGTCTTCATTGATTACAGGCATTGAGCTGTGCACTTCTTTACACAGACATGTTATCCATAATGTTGATGTTATTTGAAAACAGATTTGTGTAATTCTTTACCTGGTGATTCGAAGTCTGGAGTTTTGTATTCCATGGACCAGTCCATGGGTTCTGGTCTCCTTACATTGACGCCCTCATGACGAAGAATATTGCACATTTCCTCAATCTCAGCAACAGTTTTTTTCAAGTGGTCTGCAGGAAAAGAGTGGCCCCCATGCTTCATATAGAAAGGCCAATACTTCTCATATGTGTTAGCCTGTTGATAAGTTCACAACATGACAACATGGAGTTATTTTAATGGCCTACACCTGAGCATTATATAAGGTTTACAGATGCACTCTTGACATTTTGGCTTACTTTCACTTCCACGGTGAAGGGAGGCACATGGGCATTTTCAGCGCGACCCACAATCACCTCCTCCAGAGGGTCCCATTCATTGTGGCTGCAGACAGGACATTCCTGCTCCACAGGCTCAGTAACATGGTCAGCTGCATCGTGCGACTGTGCAGCTGCTGCACTGGAGGTGCTCTGCAAGGCCCTCTGCACCCATCCAGTCACTGACCGGCCAAGCTGAGGGGGGGAAATGGATCACAAGCTGTTTAATTTTCTTCAGCACAAAAAAGGTCTATGGTTTTGTGAAATTACAGTATACTGAGAAAGGCTTTTGTACAAAATAGGCCTATTTCTTAATAAAAGTAACAGACCTTTTCAGGCAAAATATGGCATAAATATATTAATACAATCTGTGTATTAGTCCCTAACAAAACTATCTGTGTGTAATTACTTTTGCTGATTTTTTTGTTCGTTTATTGTATTATAGTTACAGATACTTAGTGGAAATTGAAGTGATAGAGGCAAATAAATGTTGGCTTGCAGTTTACCTCCAAAAATGCTAGTTCAAACAAGGTTAAACAGTGTAGGCTGATAAAAATAACGGTTTAGAGATAGCAATGATAAATGCATCAGTACGGTATTTTTTTTGCTGTTAAAGTACACATGTTAATAAGAAGCCTCTATCTCCACAGATAGCTCAGTGTCACTGAGTCTGGGAGTGCATCTGCTGCAGACAGCTGTTCACTGTCACTCAGGGACCAAACACGCAGAGTCTTTCAGCAGTTGAAATAAATTATTGGACTGAGTCTAAATTGACATAATCAGTGTTTTTCCCCAAAAAATATATTAGAATCAACTAAAATGCTTAATCAGACAACAGGAACAATTTAAATAAATGTCAACATTTTTTCTTTATTCAAAATCAGCGATATGTGCCTATTTTAACAGATTTTTGTTTACTTTTTCTAAAGAATTTGGAAGAAAAAATAAGAAGTCATGAGACCACCATAATACCAACCATGGCTGCGATCAGATGGGCAGCCTCGGCCCCCCTGCTACCTCCTCTCAGACACCTGACTCGCAGCATTGTCCAATGTAATAGTGAGTGTGTCAGTGAAAGCACACGACAGCGCAGGATCCACCTCTCAGTTTGCTCAAAAATGAAGACGCCTTAGCAAGCAGCCACCTTTATAGCCCAGGGTCTACGTGCCTCTAAGACTATTGGTTGCCCTTATGTTATGGGGCAATGTGACCTTAGAGAAACCTTTCTGAAACTCAATCCCTGACACCAGCAAATTCTTATCAATGGCTTCTTCTGCTGAAAAGTTTCCAAGGCCAACATCTGAAATGTATCTGGAATTGCGTTCCATTGTGCAGAAACAACCATTTTCTGGAACGTTTTTATTAGTGCCAAAGATACCCTGAGGAAAATAATAAAATAAATGACTTAATAACCTATTTTTGGCCACTGCATACAAATGCTGAAAACATTTTTTTTTTGCATTTTAGTAATTGATTAGGATATTTAAAATAGGATTTATTTGAAATGAAGTCTTTCAATGTATTGTTTTCTTAGTCTTATTGTGTTGGTGACCGGTTAAGGAAATTATATTATATATATTTGATAAAGCTACAAAATAAAAGGCTTAACTGTGTTACTTTCAGTGAGGCGATGTTAATATTCAGTTTGTCATGCTTGCTTATTGGACTTTTTCGACTCCAGTGTCATATAACTACATTAACAGTATAATCATAATAATTGTATTACATGGGAACATTACCAAACACAGTATGGGAAGCAGGTGAAGGTTGAAAAGTAGAGTATTATAGCCTAATCAAAGAAACAAATAGCCTTTACACAGCTGGGTCACCACATGCTCCTCTGGACTGTGCTCTCAAGACTTTCACAACCCTACGACCTCAGTGACTCCTGATATTACCCTGCCTGCCCTCTAAAAAAATATCTGGCTGATGCCCAAGGTTCACATGATATGCACTGAGGATGCCTTTGGCTCCCAGTAGCATCATTTATTGGTCCAATAGTCAAAAGGGCAACTTTGTGGACTAAACTTATATTATTTCATTTAATAATAATGGTTATTTACCTTTATCCATACAGCACCTTTAAAAAAGAAAAAGAACACAAACACATTTCAGCACTGCAATGAATTCAGTCCAGTCTTTATGTGATACAACTTATTTATAAATATAGTCATATTGTGTGTTGTTTCTGTTACTGTTTGAGCCTGTTTGTGTGTGTACTGTACCTGTATGCATTTGCATAATTTTCCAATCTTTGATCCAAATTCAAACACAAGGATGGTACCATTACCAGTGGCAGAAAGTGACAAAGAGCATTTACTCTAGTTTCTAGTTAATCTCTGTACAAGTTACTAATAAACACACAAAAAACAATACATTGTAGATAAAAACCAGTGGTCCTAATCTTTTTTGACCTATGACCCCTACTCAAGAAGCCGTGGTGGGCCCTTCAATGACATTTCAGATGCCTGTGAGCACAGGTCTACCAATCAATTGTTCTGTTTTTTAAAGCAAAGATAAGAGAAAAGTCAAACGAACAATTGCACATTTTTGACATATAACTTTTTCGCTGTTGCTTTAACATCTTTCGACTCCACAAATAAGTCTTGTGACCACTTGGAGGGAACCTGGACTAAACAGCAAATACAGGAATAATACAGGACTTCAATTTGAGAGAAACTCCAATGTGATTTTGAATGTGTAATTCTATGGCTCCACCTAATGCTCCTTTCGACTCCCTGGGTTATTTACACCATGTTAACGCCTTTTCAGCTGATCCCCCCCCCCCCCACACACTCAATCAATGAAACAAAAAGAATGTCAACAAAACATGTTTTTCACATTTTAATTGTGTTGTTCTCTAAAACCACTTCCATCTTGTAGTGGACATTTTTATTATATCCTTATATGCTTAAACCAAATGCTTCTCATAAATGTCATGTGCTGTTTTCTTTTTCTTCTACGCGCTTCAAGGCCACAGAGCTGCTTTGGCTACTGGGAGACTCATACACAGTCACACAAGAACTTCCCTACTCTGAGAACCGTTATGCTATCTACAGCTCAAGGCCAGAAGATGTCTAATAACAATGTGACCGTGTGAACACAAGAGTTATAACATTCCCACTCTTTTTCTATATAACCTCTGCTTTTTCATTGTACTACGCACACTCTGGCAGACTATTCTATGCTCTGTCAGACCTGTGTCTATATTATATCTGTATCATGTATTTGAAGCTTCAAATAAATAACCAAAAGACAGCTCTGTTCGATTCACCATTTATTTGTTTTGATCACTTTGACTTGTACTCTCCAGCCGTGTTGGGTCCTAGATTTCCATAACAAATGGCGTTGTCGGCAGGATCTCTGCAAGTTCGATTGGGGACACCTCCGGACGCTGGTGGTCGCTCCAGGATCCTCGGATCCTCCTCTACCTCGACAGAAACCGTACGGGACGAGAGGACCAGCGCCGGGGTGGAACCGATTGACTTCACGAGATCCAACAAACTCAAAGGGCTTTCAATACTCGGTGAGATGTACAGAGTCTAAATTGTTTAAAGTTAAACGTAATTAAACTCGACATGACATTTATGAGAGGGACTGCTCGAAAGTAGGATATTTGGGATATCTGTATCATCGACGGATGAAAAAATAGTGTTTTGGTAACACGGGGTGTTTTGGTAACACTTAAAGACTTTGTTATGGGAGCAAAGCAGGGTAGGGGATTTGTACATTCTCCTGAGGGTCCGATTATGGATGTCATGCGAGCAAAATATGGTGAAGACAGTCTGTCTAAATTAAATATATGGATGGAAATGTTCGGATTTCCTAAGGGAGGTTTTTTGAGTAAATTAAAATCAAGAACCTAAAAAGAATAAATTACAAGAACATGAAGATGGAATGAAGGGTAAAAAGATAAAGTTAAAGTAAAAGACTTATAGAAAACTGGACACTCACAGAAAGTGTTTATAATACTGGGGAGTAAAAAAAAGGCAGTTGGCCTTGGGCATTAAATAAAATATTAAGGTTGAAGATGAATGTGAAGAAAAGAAATACATTATTTCCAAAAGACATGTAAACCCCAGACATCTCTGTGTCCTTCCATTGCAGGCCTGAATGACCTCTCCTCGACTCTGGGTATCCCTTCCCTCCTCTGGCGTACAACCCTGGCAATCCGGTTGGAACACCTCAACCACCTCCACCGCCACTACAAGCCCCAGCCATGCAGTCAGCGTCAACTCCAAGCTCGTCCACCCCCATCAGGCCCAAGTAGATGGGGACAACAGCGGGATAAACAAACCCGATGCCCTAGGAGACCAAGCCGGTGTTTGGGAAACAAGTAATGCCTTTCTCAACGGACTCACAGACACAGCGCAAGCTAAGCAAAATGCTGGCCGCTCACAATACTCATCAGACCTCTGTGTGTTTCTGTGTGGAGCTTCAGTACTCTACTCTACACTCTACACTCGTCGATAAGAGTGAGCGGAGCGCATTTTCGCGAGCGGAGCACATTTTCTCATCCGCCTCACGGAGCGTGGAAAGTGAGGGGCAGGGCTGCCTCTCTTCCGTCGGCGTGGATAGGAGGTTTACCTGTGCACCTGTGCTGTTGTGGGGAGGTTTTTCCCGGGAAGTCGCGGAGAGACGGAGCGGCTGCACGTTGTTGTTTGGGTCCCCTTTTTCCACCTGCCCAGTTGTGCTGTGGCAGGGACCTGCTTCCACTTGTCTGTGCTGCTGTCCTGGCGAGATTTTACCCCGGGGGGCGTAACGGAGAGACCGGAGCGGCTTCGCGTTCGGGCTTTGGCCTGCTTTACACCTGCTGTAGCGGAGGCCTGTATCCACCTGCTCCACCTGTCGTGCTCTACGGTGCCGAGGACGTTTACCACGGGGATATCGCTCAGAGACCGGAGCGCCTCTACGCCTCGAGCTGGTCCTGCTTCGCCTATCCTGCTGTAGGCCTACTGAGGAGGTTCTGCACCGGGGATATCGCGAGGAGAACGGAGCGCCTCCACATTTCGGGCCTGCTTGCACGCCTATCTGGATGCTCTGCTGGTCTGGGAAAATGGCCCATATCGGGATTCTGCTGTGCCTGTTTAACTGTTTTGGACTATGAGAAGATCTCTAGTCATTCTGAGAAGACTACTGGATTCAGGTCTGTTCTGCCACCTGCAGTGGGCATCCCCTGCAAAGGTTCGGATATGTTGCTCAAACAATTACCGGTTGCCTTGTCACAGTCAATCTGCTCGACAAAATATGTTTGTCTTTTTTATTTTCCTGCGATGATGGTTCTTCAGGACTGCTTCTTAAGCTCTAATCACACTCTCGCAGACTTTTCCGGTGTTTCTAAATTAGATGACAATGTATGTGTGTCATTTAAGAGGAAAATATGCCTGTTTTTTTTGTTGTTATTACTGTCAGGAAATGTACAACCTAACCCTGGTCCGCCCAGTAGTAATAGTCAGATCGCTACTCCTGCTGATTTTAAAGCTAGGTCTGGGTTGGGTTTCATCCACTTGAATGTGCGCAGTCTGTTAGGTAAACTAGATTTTGTCCGTATCTGGGCAAAATCGACTGACGCTGACGTCATTGTCTTATCTGAAACATGGCTAAATAAGTCTATTTTGGCCTCTGACATTGCCTTAAATGGTTTTAATGTGTATCGTACCGACCGGCCTAATAAAGGTGGTGGCGTTGCAATTTATGTTAAGAATAAGTTCAATGTAACCACATTAATTTCCAAATCGATCAGTAAGCAATTTGAATTTTTAGCCTTAAATATAGAAGTGGCAAAGGGTCAACAGGTCATGGTGGTGGGCAGCTACAGACCCCCCTCAGCTGTCAAAGACTCCTTGTCTTCACTAGCAAATCTTTTATCACAACTAGACTACAAGGAAATAGTGCTACTTGGAGATTTTAACTGGGACTGGTTAACTGCAGTGTCAGAGGATTTTAAAAACCTTTGTATCTCATTGAATGTTACTCAGATTGTGGACAGTCCTACTCGCCCAAATATTAAGTCCCCTAATAAATCCTCCCTAATTGATCTCATTTTAACTAATGTTCCCCATAAATATTCTTCTGTGGGAGTATTTGCAAATGATCTGAGCGATCACTGTGTTGTAGCCACAATTAGGGACACTAAGGTCCAAAAGGTTAAACCTCGCATTATCATCAAGAGAGACATAACACATTTTGTGGAGCAGGGTTTTGTGCATGATCTGTTTGGGTTTGATTGGGGTAAAATCGATCTGTGTGCTGATGTGGAAACCGCATGGTCTTATTTTTATCTTGGTTTTATGGAGATCATTGATAGACATGCACCCCTGCGTAAATTTAGAGTAAAGGGACGAGACAATCCTTGGTTTTCTGCTGAGCTGTCTAGTCTCCTTCATGAGAGAAATAAGGCCTGGGCAAAGGCTAGGAAATCAGGCTCAGAGATAGAGTGGCTGCGTTTTAGGCAGCTAAGGAATAGCTTCACTTCAAATGTCAAAAGTGCAAAGTCGAAGTACTATTTGTCAGTTACCACAGAAAACCTAAATAATCCTAGGAAATTTTGGAAAGCAATCAAATCGATATCAACCGGTGAGATCCGTAATGAGCTACCTCCGTGCCTTACCACAGCATCTGGCCCTATATCGGACAGGGCTACTATGCTCAATTGCTTTAATGAGCATTTTGTGTCCTGTGATTCTCTGTTTGATTCTGTCACTAACTCTGCTTCTGTAAACACCACAGTCTGTGACTCTGAACAACGTGGTCTGGAAAACCCTTTCAGTTTTACCCCTTTTACTGTTGATGTTGTTCATGAAGCCTTATCTAAGCTAGATCCTAGGAAACCGGCTGGCCCGGACAACTTAGAACCTTTCTTTTTAAAGATAGCTGCAGATTTTATTGCTCCACCTCTTACTTCTCTTTTTAACCTCTCCCTCAGCACAAATGCAATTCCAAAAGTATGGAAGTCTGCTTATGTCTTGCCTTTACTGAAAGGAGGGGAGGCAACTATTTTAAATAACTATAGGCCAATCTCTAAATTGTCAGTTCTGGCTAAGGTTCTTGAACGCCTAGTGAGTGAACAGGTAAAGGAGTTTTTAATGTACAAATGACATCCTGTCTAAACATCAGTCAGGATTCAGAAAGAAACACAGCACCATCACTGCGACAATGAAAGTGGTGAATGACATTACTAGTATTTTAGATAATAAGCAGAGTTGTGCAGCTCTGTTTATTGACCTTTCCAAAGCGTTTGACACCGTTGATCATCTCATCTTAAAGCAGAGGCTACTCAGTATTGGCCTATCCAGCCTTGCAGTGGGGTGGTTTGTGAACTACCTCTCTGAAAGGTCCCAATGTGTTCATTTTGATGGACTGTCTTCTGAGTGGTTAAACATTTCTAATGGTGTACCACAAGGTTCTGTTTTAGGACCACTTTTATTCTCCATATATATTAACAGCGTAGGTGATAATGTGGATGAAGCTACTTTACATTTTTATGCGGATGATACTGTGATGTATTGTGCAGGTCCCTCCATTAAAGAGGCTGTTGTTAAATTACAGGCTGTTTTTAACACTATTCAGACTCAGTTCTCTGAATTAAAGCTTCTTTTAAATGTGGATAAAAAAAGTTGTTGCCTGTTACAAATACCTTGGTATCTGGCTTGATGATTGTCTCTTTTTTAAACTTCATGTCAATAACCTGCTAAAAAAACTGAGGGTTAGGCTAGGGTTCTTTTTCAGAAACAAGTCCTGTTTCTCGCTTGAGGCCAGGAAAAGGCTAGTCACTGTGACCTTTTTACCTGTGCTGGACTATGGGGATCTGGTCTATATGAATGCACCTGCCCATTGCCTGGTCAAGTTAGATGCTGCGTATCACAGTGCACTGAGATTTGTGACAAACTGTAAAGCATTAACCCATCACTGTACCCTGTATGCAAGGGCTGGTTTGCTTTCACTAACTGTACGGAGGCTCAGTCACTGGTACATTTTTATATACAAAGCCATGCTAGGGAAACTTCCATCTTATATCTGCTCCCTGATCTCACGGAGAATTGTAAGTGGCTACTGCCTGAGATCGAATGCTGTGGTTTTATTAAATGTGCCAACTGCTAGGACTGTCTTAGGGAAGACAGCTTTTAGATGCTCAGCTCCTCTGTCTTGGAATAGTCTGCAAATTAAATGGAAACTGAACAATCTGGTGCCACTAAATGTTTTTAAAGCTCGGTTGGATGCTACTCAATCGGAAGCTATTGGTACCTGTTTATGTGGATAATTATGTAAATGATGCTGGATGATGTCCTTTTGTTGTTCTGTTTATGCTTTTATGTTTCATGTGGAACTACTTGAACAGGTCTCCCTTGGAAAAGAGATCAATGATCTCAATGGGATTTTATCTGTATAAATAAAGGTTTGAAATGAAATGAATACCGAAGGAGAGGCAGAGGAGGTTTTCAGAGGCAGAGGACGAGAAGCAAGACTTTCTAGTGTGGCAGTGTTGAACATTGGATTATGGGACTGCTCACAGAACACTAACATTTCTAAATTGGGCCCTTCAATGACATTTCAGATGCCTGTGAGCACAGGTCTACCAATCAATTGTTCTGTTTTTTAAAGCAAAGATAAGAGAAAAGTCAAACGAACAATTGCACATTTTTGACATATAACTTTTTCGCTGTTGCTTTAACATCTTTCGACTCCACAAATAAGTCTTGTGACCACTTGGAGGGAACCTGGACTAAACAGCAAATACAGGAATAATACAGGACTTCAATTTGAGAGAAACTCCAATGTGATTTTGAATGTGTAATTCTATGGCTCCCCCCCCCCCCCCCCACACACACACACACACTCAATCAATGAAACAAAAAGAATGTCAACAAAACATGTTTTTCACATTTTAATTGTGTTGTTCTCTAAAACCACTTCCATCTTTAGTTTTTTGTAATTAAACAACGATATGGAGTAACAATATTACCTTCAATTGTCTAGCTACCCTCCATTATTCAAATAGTTAACCCTTTGCATGATCCTAACCTACTTTTCAGAAATTGCCCCGCCCCCCTGCACACAATCCCTTTTTGCAACATTCCCCATTTTCTAGCAGTGCTGCACTTTTTTACAGGACTTGTGGCTTTTAAAACGAGACAACATGATGATGTATTTGATTTCAGTCATTTTAGCAAGTATCTTCATCATTCCGTTCGCAATAAAAACGTTGTCCCCTTATCTTTGGTTGGATATTCTGTATTTAAAGGATCTGCTACGGATTTTAGTGACGTTCGTTTCGAGGAGAAGAAGGAGACCTTTCTTCTTTGTTTTGGACCGTTTCTTGGAGCAGACCGCGGCACATCCAGACAAGTCGTTCATTGTGTTTGAAAATGAACACTTCTCGTACTCTTACACAGATAGAAGGAGCAATAAAACAGCCAACGCTCTTCTGTCACAGCCTGGGTATAAAGCTGGGGACACCGTGGCTCTTTTCATGGGCAATGAACCCGCCTTCATGTTTACCTGGCTGGCCCTGGCTAAATTAGGCTCTCCGGTGGCTCTTCTCAATCACAACATCCGCACCAAGTCTCTGCTGCACTGCTTCAACTGCTGCAAGGCCACAGTGCTGATAGCAGCCTCAGGTATGCATCTGATAGTGTTTTAATGTGTTAATGACAACAACTTAAGGTAGCTGTGACTTGAGCCTTTCTTTCAGACTGAATGTCAAACTTTATTCCATGGTATAGGGTTTCATTTTGAGCCCAGTCATGCCTATAAATCCAAGCTGTTTTTAGAAGAAGTTAAAAGTTGTGGAATATATTTTGTTGGCCATCACAGTTTAGGAAATCCATCACAGTGGGCCTATAATGACTTGATCTCATGCAGGTGATGTTTCATCAGAGAAGAAAAGGTGTTGAGGAATTATCCAGAATGCACACCCTGCCAGATTATATTAACAGCGTCATGTGGAAGGAAAGGAGGCATAAACAAGTTGTTAAATGGGGATGGCGTACTCGGTTTATACTTAATATTGACCATTTGAATGTAAAATGATGTTAATATTGATATGTGTTGTTGTTTAAAAGAGTAATCTCTGGTCAGTGACAGTTTTTAACAAAATCTGGGATGCTAACCACATTTATGCTCTCAAAATGCGACCATTGACATTCCAAGCTTCACGGACCAATGTCAATCTTCTCAGTCTCTGTTGTCTGCAGTCACAATTAAAGTGAAAGTCAAGGTTGAAAAGTGTTGTTTGATCATACTTAATTATACATTTTAGTGGGAAAATATCAGCATTCTGACCGGAAACTAGTATGTTCTGGTTCTGAGTATACTGTATGTTTCTTTGCAGAGCTAAAGGCAGCAGTGGAGGATGTGCTGCCCACCTTGACGGAGCAGGGTGTCACCGTGCTCCTGATGACCAAACACTGCGGACACACCTGGGATCGAGAGTTTTTCTGATAAAGTGGACGAAGCATCAGATTCCCCGCTCCCTCGATCCCTCAGATCACACATCACATTCAAAAGTCCTGCCGTTTATATTTACACCTCGGGAACAACAGGTATCTGAGTGGCGGCGTTTCATGTGATAATCTGTTCCCACAACAGAAGGATGTCTGTTCTTGAGTTTGAAGGTGTGTGCTGCCTGTGTCTTGTTGTATTTCAGGTCTCCCTAAGGCAGCTGTGGTCAATCAGAACCGCCTATTAACAGCGTTGGCTGTTTTGGCTTCAAATGGTGTGACGTCTAGCGATGTTATCTACCTCAACCTGCCTCTGTACCACACAGCAGGATTCATTCTAGGCTTTATCGGCTCCATTGAGACAGGTGAGACCATTTAAGTGAAGCAGAGAGCGCAAAACAACTTGTGAAGCTGTGTGAGCTTCCTTGTATGAATACTTATTTTACTTGGCTAACATTGAGTTCTTCAGTTGTTTCCTGTATAGTCTTTATATTTGTATTTTAGGCCAAACTGTTTCAAATTCAGACTGCAGCAAGAGGTTAAGCCACCAAAGGTTTACCCACTAGTCACTGTTTTACGTCTATGAGTTCACGGTTACTGCAATAGGCTCCCTCTGCAAAGCAATTAAGTCTTAACATGTATGAACCATTTACCAAACAAATGCTTATGATGACCATTTCAAAGAAAATGGTTTGAAATCTAAAAAAGGAACTCTAGAAGAAAAGACCTGATGTCTAATTTATGGCAGATCCGGGCTAAATGTATCATCACACATCTTTGACATATAGTCATTGGCCTAAGAACCACGTGTTGCTAATTATTTTGTTAAGGAAACTATTTAAAAAAGCCATTGGATTAGCTTGAATGTGTTGTCAAAAAGCTAACAACAAGTCTGAGTAAGATCATGAAGTGTGCAAACTTAAAGATACATGGTTTTCACAGGAAAACAACGATACTTAAAGGTGGACTTCACAATTCTAATGAATGCCAATACATAATCCAATTCAACACACTATTTGTTATATTTAATGAGCACCAGGATTTCCTAGCTCGGCAAAAGACAGGCAAAAGACCACAGATGTTAAACAAGAAAGGCAATGGGAGTGGGAGGGAATCGAAAGAAGCTATTATGCATTTCCAAACATTTGGTCTACCTATGTTGTAAATGTATTATCTTTTCGATTTGCATACGGCATCTATTGCACGTCTGTCCGTCCTGGGAGAGGGATCCCTCCTCTGTTGCTCTCCCTGGGGTTTCTCCCATTTTTCCCTTTAAACTGTGGGTTTTCTCCGGAAGTTTTTCCTTGTACGATGTGAGGGTCTAAGGACAGAGGGTGTCGTATTGTCATACTGATATTTTATACAAACTTTGCACAAAAGTGCACTGAGACAAATGTAACATTTGTGATATTGGGCTATATAAATAAACATTGGTTGATTGATATTACTTGTAAAAAGGATCGGTATTATGTCATTCTTTAAACTTTGAACTTGTTTTATACTGCACACAAAGTGGTGTCCCTGCTCCTCCCCTTGCCTCTGGGTTTCCTTGCAAAACTAAATGAGTCCTTTGTTGCTGGAAACCAGTAATCTGACCAAACCCAGATTACCTCTACTTTCTAACTGCTTCTTATTAAACAGACTAAAGTTCACACCGCTGTGGTTTTCTGGGTAAGCAGCCTGAGTTACAGAAAGATATTCATGAAAATTCAACACTGTTTGAGAACAATCACCTTCCTGTTGTGCACTACATGCATTTAAATGGAATACACTTTATTATTGTTGGCATTATTTTCAGGGGGAAATATTCTAGTGGTAGACTATGGATACTGCAAGTAATACAATAGTAATGTTTACATGACAATTACAACTACCTGAAATATATATTGATAATAATAACACATATTGATAAATATCCCTTATAGGCATTACATATTTGTAAAAGGACATCACCTGTATCTCTACTTTCATAACTGAACATATCTTTGCCTCATCATCACATTTTCTTTCTTTTTTTTGCTGTCTTATTTTGAAGGGTCAACTATTATTTTGAAGAGGAAGTTCTCTGCCTCTCAGTTTTGGGACGACTGTAGGAAACACAGTGTGACTGTTGTGCAGTACATAGGAGAGGTGATGCGTTACCTCTGTAGTACACCAAAGGTAAATGCTTTTCACTGTTCCCAGATCTTCACACAGTACTATTAAACTTAGCAGTACTACAGAACAGGAAAGGAAGAATATTTGTTGCTGAAACTGCCAAGTTATTTACCTAAAGATTTGTATGGGGCTCAGTATCACTTTTTCCCTGTTAGCCTCTGCAGTGGTGTCTTGGTCATCATGTGACATTTATAGTTCAGTTACAGTAAAGTCTGAGGTGAAACACAAACCAGGGGCATTCCCGTAAAGCTGCCACTGGATAAATGTCAACCTCCCTCCAAATAATTTGATTGATAATGCCTATCGAAGGAATATTCCTTTTGGACAGCATGTAATTGTACAATTTGTAAGGCTAGACTAAAACGTTTCTAATTGCTGTTTTAGTTATATTTGAAGGAAGTTACACGTAAACTGCCATACCTGATGCCTCATTTAAAAAAAATATATGGCTACATAATGTTGACGGATTGATTTATCGATCCTGCCCTTTAACCTTAATTGTATTTATTCATCAAATGGAAGTATTTTAATAACTGCAGTGAGTACAACCCAAACAAGCTCACACAGGATCTTTGGCAGTGGGACGCATGCCTCCTCTCTGCCGCCTCAACTGTTGTAAAACTCTTCTGAGCGAGACAGCTGCTGAGGCAGAGCTGAGAACCTGAGACAGATCCAGTCAGAGATAACTTTCCAAATCAGTACATTCCCACAGAGCAGCACAGCTGGCTTACCAAAATAGAAATCGTTAAATCACAACTATCGGGTTCCAGCCTCCTGCGTCATTATCTGCGGGGGTTCGAACACCATGCAACTTTATGGATGCATGTCAAAATTAAATGCTGAAATATGATCAATATACATTTGTAAGAGAAGGAATGCAACATTTCCACATCTCTTAAGGCGGACTCTGCTGTATGTAGGAGTACTACATTCTACCTACATGTATGGCCATTCAGAGTATCTTATTGCATCACATGAAGTGCAGTCTCAATTTACCGTGTGACCCTGTTAGAGTAGGAGGAGGTGGCCTGTCTGTATCTGGTCATCACTAGGAATAGATGCTGGCCTTTACTAAGGAAGACCATATTAAGTGACTTGGCAACCAAACATTTTACATAAGCATCATTGCTTGTGTAAACTGTTTTATGCAAATTATTACATACAGGCAGGGATTAGCCATACTTGATCTGAGAGGATCCTAATGAGAGGCGTAATTAGATGACTGAAACTGTAACTGTGTGACACATATACATTATGTTTGTTTATAAAGAAATACTTAACCCCCAGTGTTTCCCCTAATATTGTCTTGGAGGGGCGCTGCGCCCCGCCAAAATTATTAAAATAAAAAAAAATTGTTTTTAATATATATATATATATATATATATATATTGCAACTAATCTATATCGACTGTCACTTTTCACATTGAACATGTGCTCTTTAATTAAATAAACTAAACACTTTCGTTTTAAGTTGTGAGTTTAGTATTTTTGACCCTAAGAAACACTGATGCATTAATCAATAACAATAATCCACAGCTCCTCTCTCTGCTCCAGAGGATTTAAAAAATATATATCCCAATGTCACCAACATTTGTGATCTAATGTTTTGTTTATGTGACAATGCAGAGAGAAAATGACAAGGACCATAAAGTAAAATTGGCCATTGGCAACGGTATCAGAGCAGAGGTATGGAAAGAGTTTCTCAATCGCTTCGGGAACATAGAGGTCCGTGAGTTTTACGCCTCCACCGAGGGAAATGTGGGATTTGTCAACTACGTAGGAAAGATTGGAGCTATTGGACGAGTTAACTTTTTCCATCAGGTAAGAATAATATGGAAAAAAGCATTACATTGTCTTTTAGCATTGTAATCTTATACAGGCAACTTAATTGTGTGGATCCAAAACACATAGGTGGCATATTAGAATCCCATGCATGGCTGCCAATGAATAATATGGTAAATATGTTTTATTTTGCTGTCTGCGTAGAGGATGTTTGGCACATACTGAAACAGTGATGTGTTTCTTCCTGTAGAAGCTGTTTCCCTTCACTCTGATAAAGTATGACACCGAGCGAGATGAACCGATCAGAGATGATAACGGCCTCTGTGTGGAGGCACCCAAGGGTGAGAAAAAATAAACATAAAACTCAATAATAATTATGGATCTTATAGTCATAGGATATTTACTGATGTAGGTGTTTAATGGACAATGGCTGTAAAATACATGTCTCCTTTTTGTTAAGGTGAGACAGGACTGCTGGTGTCAAAGATCACAGACATCGCTCCTTTCGTCGGCTACGCCCAGAACGAAGAACAAACGGAGAGGAAGAAACTTCGTAATGTTCTCAAGAAGGGAGATCTTTACTTCAACAGTGGAGACCTCATGAGGATCGATAACGACAACTTCATCTACTTCCAGGATCGTGTAGGTGACACATTCAGGTACAGAACTCCTGAGCACCCTAATTTGATTTTGTTCGTAAAGAAAAAATTGTTTATGGTTTCAATACTGCAGGATCAGCAATGTAATAAAACTAAAAAGTTGAAATAAAAAGGGTTAATAGATACATATGTTAAAAAAACAAAAGTGTATCTGCATATTGTGTGAAATGCAATATATACAGAACACATGAGGAAATCTGTGTTTTTAAAGGCAATGATTAAAACAGAAAATGAAATATTGAAAGCAAGTCATTGGGAACAAATTGATTAACAAAGTCATGTTAAAATGAATGATAATAGTAAGTAGAGCTCTGGGCTCTGCAGGCACCCTATTTGACAGGATTATGAAAGCTGGGTAAAAAAAATGTTTCACTTAAAAAAACCAGTAACACAATTAATATATAGTTTTAACTTTGAGCTTGCAGGTGGAAAGGTGAGAATGTAGCCACAAACGAAGTGTCTGACATTCTGACGATCAGCGATGGTCTCAAAGAAGCCAACGTGTATGGAGTCCAAGTACCAGGTGACCGCCGTTTCCTCTGCACATTTGACCTCACAGTATGTTTTAAGATCTCATGACTCCCAAATGCCAGAACATTGAAGAGAGACTGATTTGCAGATTAATTGGTAAACGAATGCTTTATCTGTTTCTATTTTGCCCGGCTATACAGGGCATGAGGGGCGGATAGGAATGGCAGCGGTCACCATGAAGGAAGGCGCACAGTTTGATGGAAGTAGAATATTTAACCATGTGGTTAGCTACCTGCCTTTATATGCCCGACCTCGCTTCATAAGAATACAGGTACGGTTATTTCACAACTCAATTCTCAGCACTACATTTTGAAAAGAAAGAGCACATTAAGTTTGCATACATTAAAATACCTAGAAAACTGTTTTGTTCTCAAAAAAGTAAATGACAAATATTTTTGATGCAACCTTATCAATGTGGCAATACATATTTTCACTCTGTTTCGAGTGTGAAACAATAATTCTAGGAATCTATTTTTCTAAGTTTGATCTAAATTGTTTTCTTTCTTATTATGACAAAATAACCGTTGAAAATTAGAAGATTCTGTAAGGATAATCTTCCTTAAAAAATGTTGATCTGTAAAAAACAAATGGACCGAACAACGTCTTGGCTGTTCTTTTTTGTATGCTGTTGTAATACTCATTTTAGCCACAAGAGTCTGACATTCACCACTAACCCTTGTTCTAAACAGGATTACAACATTCATGTTTGCTATCCCATTTGTTTCACAGATGAGCAAAACAGTTAAAAACTAAAGATTATCCTGATCTTTTTCCACATGTGTTTTAATCATAAACACAGGAGAGAAAACAGTTAAGATCACACTTACACAAATGGATCACCAGAATTTAGCTCCCTCACTTGCCTCTCAGGGTGTCCGTACCATGTGATTAAAAGCAGATAAAGATATTTTGATACTGTACCTGAATGATTGATTCGTACTCTTATTCTGTCCAGAATGCTGTGGAGGTGACGGGGACATTCAAGCAGATGAAGGTGAAGTTAGTGGAGGAGAGCTTTGATCCAGGACGTATCCAGGACCCTCTTTACATCCTTGACAATGAAGAGAAGAGTTACATACCGCTGACAGCTCAGGTCTACAGCTCCATCATATCAGGAAACATCAAACTATGAGAACGCTCTCTGTGTCCACTAACTGTGCCGGCGTCTCAGTCTGGCATAAACCTCTTTTTTAAAAGCAGTAGATGGATAATCAGTAGTGTAAGATTGTAAGACAAACTCTGTGGTCAGTGTAGTGGGGGTAGACAGTACAATATTCACTTTATATAAATGAACATGGACAGTGCACTCAAAAATGTCCCCCAGATGTAATTGTTGAACATCTTAACATTCCAAAAACATGAAGATTAATCTGCATGGTATGTGTCTAAAATATCACTGAATGCTCAACCACTAGTTTATTTTAGGTGGAATAACTAAAGGATCCAACCATGATAAACACAGAGTTCGCTGTCTAATTTTTTTTTCCATATGTGCTTTCTGTGAACATATATTGATCTTAATGGTATATCTGTTAACCCCTCCATAAAAGTGAATGACTAGAAAACAAAGGTGCACATTTCTTTCAGGGAGAACAAGTCCTGCAGGTACAGTTCGTACTTTCAATATGTATACACTGTAATCATTTACATGCCAATTTTAACCAAATATAGCCTACCAAAATGTAAATCACCAGAATAGACTGTTCTTGTGTTGGAGTAGTGTGAGTTTTGCACCCAACCAACCTGTCGTCACAAATACATGTTTTTTAGGGTGTTTTTCATGTTCCATTGTTCTTTTTTGGTCCTGTTCATGATAGTGCAAAATATGGCCCTTAATAAAAACCTAAATACACAATATGAATAGAAGCTCTTTCAATACAGGTTATGTCAGTTATGATAAGTTTAAAAAGTGTCACTCACCGTTTTTACTCTAATTTATGTTGACTTAATGATGACACATCATCATCGGCTTGTAAGGTAAGTAACAGGCGTAAACCTTAGAAACCATGCTGTTTTTAAATTTGACAAAAGGTCATTTTGTTTTACTGAACATCTGACAAACACATTCTATATCAGGGTTCACTTTGTTCCCAACTAGTTGCTGATCCTAAATTAACCATTATTGGCAACCAAATCTCTGCAGGGAATTTTGTTCCACAGCAGAATGAATAAACTGATTTGAGGAGGGAGGAGCAGTAAACGCATTAAAAAAATGACTATTTAAATCTGATACATTTCGATAAGTGTTTTCCACCCATGAAGCCTTGAGTTACTCCCCAAGTAAACATTGGTCAAAGTTCGGTGCGTCGACTCAGTAAAGGTCTGACCACATTCAGTTTTTTGTTGTGTGCTGCTGAGAGTTTAAACTCTTAATACAGCCAGGCTGACATTTTTGTTCTGACTAACAATGATAACATATATTTTATACACGGCTCTGGCAGGTTTGGCACTGTTGGTGTTATTGCCTCGCCTGAAAACTCGTTATTTTTTTCAAGATTTGAGTTTCGCCATTTCTTCACTTAAAATTGCTATAAGCCTTAACACAATTAAGAAGCGGAAACCGTTTTACAGTATGCTGGACGGTTTTCTGGACAAAGTGGCGAAACATCCGCATAAGAAGTTCATTATTTTCGAGGAAAGCTCGTACACGTACAGCCAAGCCGACAAAGAGAGCAACAAAGTGGCGCGAGCACTGTCCACCCACGCCGGCCTGAAGGAGGGGGACACGGTGGCCCTCTTCCTGGGAAATGAGCCTCACTTTGTGTGGCTCTGGCTCGCTCTTACCAAGTTGGGATGCATATCTTCTTTACTGAACTGCAACATCAGATCCAAGTCTCTGATGCACTGCTTCTCCTGCTGTGACGCCAAGTTGCTGGTGGCTGGTGCCGGTAAGTTGATTTCGGGTTTACTGCATTTATTTGTGATTCCATACCTCCCACTCTTAATAATTGTTGTTAAAACGTAGAGACTACCAACAATATTACTTAAAAAAAATATATGTTCTATGCATGGCACAGGCTATACGTTTATCCAGAGATATTGTGGATGTTTAAAGGGATGATGCTGATATTGATATTTGGGACACAAATTTAATTGAATTATTTTAAAAAGTAATCCATAACACGAAAATAACGTTTTTTATATGGAACACTTACATTTGAAAAATTAAATCTGAAAAAAATGCATTCCATAAGCAACATTTACCATTTAAAAAAAAATAAATCTATTCCTCCCTTCTTTCTGGTGAACAAACTACTCTAATTTGCCTCAAAACTAGTTTGCATTTCTACACTACAATATCTTGTTTGTCAATTCATTTATTGGACTGGGCTTTGACTTTCTAGGCTTAATTCCAATGATCTGTATGATTGATTCACCATGTTTATTGTATCAGCACTGACCTCCATGAAGTCTGAACTTCCTTGTTCTGTTTTGTCTCTCTCAGACTTGAAACAGGCTGTAGAGGAGGTGTTACCCACCTTGACCGAGCAGGGTGTCCGTGTGTTTATCCTCAGTGAGCACTGTGAGGTGGAGGGCATTGAAAGCCTCTCTGATAAAGTTCAGCAGGCCTCAGACCAGCCTCTGTCACCTCAGCTGAGGGCCAACGTTAACATTAAGAGTCCCGCACTCTACATCTACACCTCAGGAACCACAGGTAATCTGACAGGCTCATCTGACCTTCCCTTCTAATCTGTGATTGTGTTTCTAGTCTGCAGACCTTGAGCTGCAGAGATAGGACAATAAAAAATGGCTGCGTCTGCTTCTAATGGCGTTTTCTCTCAGGACTTCCCAAGGCAGCTGTTATCAACCACGAGAGGCTATGGATGTCATCCTTTCTTCAGTCCATTGCTGCTGTCCGCTCAGACGATGTCCTCTTCATGTGCCTGCCTCTTTACCACACTTCTGGATTTCTGATGGGGCTTTGTGGAGCCATAGAACGAGGTCATTCACGAGATCATAAACCTACCAATGATTCACAGGGTGCATGCTGATTGTTTAGTCAAGGCTAAACAAGTGATATGGACTAGTAGTGTCCAACTATATTCGTATGTCAAGGTCCTCAAGGTCAAAAACACTTTCTTAGCTCTAACTGTGACTTTATTTTGTGTTGCTTAAATCTGTGCCTTCATTTGCAGGCATCACGGTTGTTTTAAAACGTAAGTTCTCTGCCTCCAACTTCTGGAACGACTGTAGGAAGTACAACGTGACAGTTATTCAGTACATAGGAGAAATTATGCGCTACCTCTGCAACACACCTAAGGTAAACCCCTGTGTAATGTCATATATGGTCATGTTGTTTTAACACATTACAACAATATAGCACATACATTCATTAGCAGCCTTGATAGTTTTATTCGATATTTTCATGTACTCAAAACCAAACAAAACAACACAATGTGAGGTCTCTTATTCTTGTCTCGCCTCTTGCTCTCCTCTAGCGAGACAATGATAAAGATCATAAGGTCCGACTGGCCCTGGGGAACGGGTTAAGGAGCGACACCTGGGAGGATTTCCTGCAGCGATTTGGGGACATTTCTATCTGTGAATGCTACGGAGCGACTGAAGGAAATGTTGGCTTTGTCAACTACTGTGGCAAAGTTGGAGCTATTGGCAAAGAGCATTTTCTCCACAAAGTAAGAAGTTGCTAATGCTAATAGGTTTTCAGTAATATTTTGTGGGTTAATATTTTACGCCATGCGATGAACATGCAGCTGCAATAGCATATATATATATATATATATATATATATGCTATTGCAGCTGCATCTCTCTCTATATATATTATATAGAGAGAGATGCAGTACAGTATGAATTAAAATGTTAGAAGATAAGATTCTTTATATAACTACTACTTTATTCTTTCTCACGTTTTATTCTCCAATTGAATTTTAGATGGGATATAAGTACACCCTCATAAAGTATGACACGGAGAAAGAGGAGCCCGTCAAAAATTCCAAGGGATTTTGTATTGAAGTCCCCAAAGGTCAGAACCCCCCCCCCCCCCCCCAAATATGAGCCTTGAAATCTAGCTCTTACTAATAAACATAATGTGCTTCTTACAGGAGTGACCGGGTTGTTTGTGGGGAAGATCGAAGAAAGAGCTCCTTTCAGTGGCTACGCCAAGAACCATCAGCAGACAGAGAAGAAGAAGCTAAGAGATGTGTTTGTGAAGGGAGACCTCTACTTTAACAGTGGTGACCTTCTAAAGATAGACAAGGAGGGATTTGTCTTCTTTCAAGACCGAATTGGAGATACTTTCAGGTGAGTGATTTGAACAAAGTTGATGAGCTGAGCGAGTAATGGAACATCTAGGAACAGCTTTAGATAACAAATAGATGTGTTGACATTTGTAGACCATGTCACTCCCTAAAAGGTTCACAAACTCATTCTGCGTTTGACTTGGTCAATTAGTTGGAAAATAACTATCAATCAATCAATGTTTATTTTTATAGCCCAATATCACAAATGTTACATTTGTCTCAGTGGTCTTCACAGTTTGTACAGAATATCAGTATGACAATACGACACCCTCTGTCCTTAGACCCTCACATCGTACAAGGAAAAACTTCCGGAGAAAACCCAACTATTATATAATAACTTTTACATTTTACCTCTGCAAACTGAATTAAAGATGTAGACACAACATTACATTGGATTATATTCAAGATTTATAAAGCATTTAATTTAGCTAATATAATCTCAGATTCATTATTGAATTATAATTTTATAATTCTGTGTTTGTTTGCTAATTATGACCAACTTTTCAGTGCTAAATGAAAACATAGCAGTTAAGTTATGCATTTACTGTCTGTTTTATTGACCCTGAATAAAGGTGGAAAGGCGAAAATGTAGCAACGACAGAGGTGGCCGATCATTTGCTGATGTTGGACTTTGTCGAGGAGGCTAATGTCTATGGTGTGAAGGTGCCAGGTAAGAATCACTTTGTTAGTAAGGATTTATGGTGCTGAAAATCTGTAACTCCTAAAAACTAAATGTTAGTGTAAGCCTTGCATCTGATCATTAAATGTGTTTGATTGTGTATTCATTAGACTATTTATATTTATATAGAATTTCACATGTCTAATAATCATACACAATTTTTGTAATTTTATCCAGAGAATTAAGTTTCCATTAAGTGCTTGTATAAAACGGAGAGAAATGTATAATCTTCTCCTGTTAAAGTTGTCATTTGACTTTCTCCTTCACTTTTAAGGACACGAGGGACGAGTTGGAATGGCAGCAGTGAAGCTCAAAGAAAACATGGACTTTGACACCAAAGCTGTCTATCAACACGTCAAAAACTACCTCCCCAGCTACGCAAGACCCCGCTTCGTTCGCTTGCAGGTAAGGAAAGTCTTGCTGAATACGTTTATAACACATAACAATTCATGGATTCGTCTGAATATGTCTCTGTTTGTGTGGCAGGATGCAGTGGTAGTTACTGGGACGTTTAAGCAAATAAAGGTGAAGCTGGGACAGGAGGGCTTTGACCCAGATGCCATCAGTGACCCTCTGTTCTACCTGGAGGACAACAACAACTATGTACCCATGACTCAGCAGATATTCAACTCCATCACAGATGGAAAAATCAGGCTCTGAATGAGTTCAGTGTTTATTGTTGGATTGTGAACCTCAAAATAATACATTTGATTTGAAGTGATACTGGATGTCAAATAATGATAAATGGCATTCACATTGAACATTTAGGTACAGCACATTTCACGAGCTACTTGAAGGGAACATTGTGTACTGAAATATTTTTAAGGGATTTAATTTAGTTTGAAAATTAAAAACATGATTGTACTGAGCAAAGCAATCCCAAATCATTGACATGGTTATACAGTGATCTTAGATTTGCCAATAACAGAATGTGCTGGCACAGCACCCGGCCTGAACAGTAGTAAATTGCTCAATACAGCTGAATTACTGTCTGTATCTAATCTACTGTACTGCTTTTAGGATCATTATAGGAGCTTAGGTGCTGTGGTGGTATCCAGTGGATTGGTAGAGGGGGCAGTGTTAGCAACAGGAGAAGAAGACATACAGTTAATTCTTCTGCAGGTGGAGGATACGTTTTTTTGAGTTGTCTGTGAAACCTTTACAGGGCAGCAGAGCTGGTGCGGGCCACACTGCACCCACTGGTTGCAGAAACTGGGCACGCTGTAGAACTTTGTCAGCTTTAGGACCTTTTTACCCATGAGATTTGAAGGCACCTCTGTAATCTTAAACATAGGACCAGATCCTGCTGTTGATGGCGTGCTAGGGAGGGCGCCTGCATCATCTTTAAGACTAGGCCTTGTATCAAAGTCGTAGCCAGACAGTGGCCCCCTGCAAGTGTAAGGCAGAGGCTCGCTGCTGCAGCTGAGAGAGCGCATTGGTCTCCTGGATCTGTTCCAGGCTTTGTCAATCCACAGCTCCACCTCAGCCTTTTCAAGACAGGAGACAGCATCCTCGCTCCCCTCAGACCGCATGTCAGAGTCGAGGTATTCGTCCATCACCTCATCTCTCACTGATTTTGGTTGGTCTGCATTGTTCAGAGCCTGAGTCTCAGCCAGGAGAGTGGAAGCTGTTTTGGAGATGATGCTCCAGTCTTTAAGGATGTCCTCTGCGGTGGTGAACTGTGAGGTCACCGTGAATCTGATGATGCGCTTGGTGTTAATGTCTGCATGGATCAGGTACATGGTGCCTGACCGAGTCAGTCTCCTCAGCAGCTCTTGTGTCAAAGCATTTCCCCCCTAGCATAAAAAATACATAAATGTCAAATGCCAAAAAACCCAAACCTCTCAACTAAACTCAAACATTTAGAGGAAATCATTTCAAGGTTACCACTTTTAATGATCTCCTTTATTGGTCTGACCTTAACTAGCGTGCTCTTGAAAAACTTTATTTCCTTATAAATGAACTGACCTTTATATGAGATGTTACTTTCAACAATGATTAGCAAGTCAAAGACATGTTGCTTAACAAAGTTTACTGCATAGACAATTTAAATCTGTGCCACCTACTTTTAGGCAGAACACCACCAGGCCAAGGTGCCTCTCAGCGGGAACTTCGAAATTTGGGTCACTCCTAATGTGAGACTCCAAAAGCTTCGCCATCTCAATCCCCTGATGCGATACAGAAATATACATGTAAATCCTATCATTTAAAGACAAATAAAAGCTTTGGGATGTCCTAGTATTTCATACATGTTCATAATCTGATTACATTGGATATTCATTCCTTCAATAATTTGCATTAAAATAACTGAGTGCCACTTACATGTCTGATATGAGCCTGGAGGTTTTTCAGGCCAAAAGAGCGCATAACAAACCAAAGTTTCAGAGAACGGAAACGTCGGCTGAGGGGAATTTGCCAATTCTGAACAGAAAGATAAGGTTTCCTTATATCACTATAATAAATGAAAATGTAATTAGGTGATACAAGACGGTATGTTACCATGAAGTCTGTGGCTGCCTGTGAGTTTTCATGTCTGAGATAAACAGGGTCAACAGTGAACGTCTGTTGGAGCTTATATTTATCTTTTACCCTGAGAAAACAAGGTAAAACCATATTAACAAATAAACAAGCATCCTTCACTTAGTATTAATTGTTTTTGTATCTATCATATATAGTTTGAATTAAATGTACTATTAACTTAATAGTATTAAGTGGATTCTTATTTGGGCTTTTGCACTATAATTACTATTACTATAGAAAATAAAAACGAATTATCCAACAAAGAACATGCTTTTTATCCATTATTTCTGAAGAGCTGAGACAAGTATTTAGCACTCTTACTCACCAGAAAGCTGTGCAGTCAAAGTGAACCATCATCCACTTGGAAGGGTTGAAGACAAAGGAGTCAGCGAGATCAATGCCCTCCAGGGACCAGCGCAGCTCAGGACAGAAGTATGCCGAGCCAGCGTACGCGGCATCAACATGGAGCCACACTCCCTCTTCTGCACCTGTAGAAGAGATTAAAATACAAGTACTGTCCACGCGCATCTCAAAAAGACAACTCAATGTTTTGACTTTACAGACATTTTTTTATACAGATATTATTAGGAGTGAATTTGAAGACGTACAGACTGGTCCAAGTTCAGACAGATTGTCAAAGGCACACACTCCTGTAGTTCCCAAAGTTGCACACAGCTGAACACAGGAGAAAACAAAACCACCAATAAGATGAAAGTTTCAATGTCAGTTTTTTTTGTATTTGAACTATTTTAAACACAAACCTAGGTTTTTATCAAACCAAATTGTACATCATTATGTTTTAAGAATACCACTTGATATTGGTAGGTTTCAATACATAAATCCACAGATCTACTTTAATACTAGAAGTCCTTCTATCAAAATTATAGCTAAGTAAATATATCTAAGTGTTTTAGCTAAATATATTTAAAACATAAAAGTAGCTGTTATTTTAAATGTCCCATGACTGACACATTAGTGTAGATAGTTGAAGCAACTCTATATACAATGAAGCCCTTATAGTGTCAGTATTCCTAAACATACTGTACAAAATGTCATCGGGGTAAACATTATTTAGTAAACACTGTAAATCTCCACCGAAACACCCCATGATGCTCACCCATCCTTCAGTCTACGTACCATGAAAGGGACCAGTCCCATCCTCCTGTCTTCCTGTATGGCTTGTTTCAAAGTGTCTCCTCTCAGAGACAACTGATCATCAGTGGGAAGAAACCTGATCTTCACCAGAGAGATCAGACCTGCCTTCTCAACCGAGGAATGAGCCTATAAAAGCAGTAAACATTTCAGGTCACCTTCCACCGTGGCAGACAGATTTCTACTTAAATTAAGGAAAAGTAACTTGTTATTCAATTCAATTCTTGAATTCAAAATAATGAGGGATTAAGGTTAGACAATACATTCCATATCTCACATTATGTGTCAGATACCACCGTGTTTACAATTCAAAGGCGATTAAATATAGGTTTCAGAGAGAGCCGGTAAAAACGTTCAGTGACCTGCCGCAGTAGCAGGTGAGGTGAAAAAACGGACACTGACCTGATCTGAAGCATAGGCCACTAGTCTTGAATTTAGCACCGAGTCGTCCACGTCCTGCTCGAGGTCAGGACGCAGCTGCAACATTTTGTCTTTCCTGGCTGCCAGAAGAGTGACCAGTGTGCTCTCACTGACTGTGCTCTAGCAGGAGGTTCAGGCAGAAGAGAGACTTAAAAAGTTACTGCAGAGAATACTTTCAAGTTTGGCGTTTCAATAAAATCAGATCAGGGTATTCTCAAACCTGCAGTATGCCTCCACCTCTGCTGTCAGGATGGTAATGCAGGAAGAAGGAGGGGAGTCCCAGTGCTTTACACAACCAGTCCATCACATTCATTTCCAACTCAGTACATGCTGGGCTGGAGGCCTGTTCAAAACCAGCAACAAACTCTATTGTATGTCTTCAATCAGAGCTGGGCTATTTGTAAAACATCTTCTATGCCTAGTTATTTACTATATGTAGAGACACATCATGATATAGCATGTTTTCCTGTAATTAAATAGCCTATATAAAATAATCACATGGTAAAGCCTATTATGTAAACTACTGATTTAAAAAAAAATGACAAATGAAAAGTTTCTAAGAACTTTAGTCTGAAATGAACTAAAGTTTCAAGCTAAAATAGTGCATGCAAATACAGATTAATCACATTAAGACAATAGTTTGCTTTAACTACACTGGGGTATAAGTTAGTATTTGATCGTTATTACCAATTAAGAAACCTCATTGTGTATCACAATATCTATCCATATACTGTATATGATTACCATGCAAACCCATTGAAAAACGTGAATGTAGTTATGTTTTCTTAATTGTTTTGAGGTAGTGTAGAAGGTGAGTTGTTGCCTTACCCAGGTGAATCCAACACAGTTAATGGCATCAGCCAGCATGTCCCCAAGCATGGAGGGCCATGAGGTCAGACTGGGGTAGTAGGCGTGCATATGAGGGCTCTGCCAGTGAACCACCTGAGGGAGAAGAGGAGACAGACCTTGCTTCAGAGACATCGTTTCTGACTTCTGATATGATAATGTTTGACAGTAGGAACTTACTCCTGGCATGATGACTTTCTCGACATCCTTGAAGATGGTCTCCCAGTCCTCCGGCTCCTCAGGCGCAGTATCAGGAAGAAGCTCCCTCATGTAGCCCAGCTTCACATCTGGAATCACCCTCCTCTCCCTGATGGAGCCCAGATACTGTGTGATGTAGTCCACCAGCTCCTTACCTGGTCAGAAACACTTTAACAGCTGCAAGGATACTTCTAGTGAAATACATATTTATTCTGACTATTGTTTGCTAATCATTATTTTCAGTGAGATATAACATCACAACAAAACAAGTCATTACAATGAAATGAAAGCTATCATTACCTCTGCGATTGTATTCTTCAGGCTGCATTATTATTTTCAGATGAGAGCTTTTTGGTTATATTTGTTGTGTGAAACAGCTGTCTGCAATGATGCTTTGTGTATCTTGTGGCAGAGATCACAGAACTATATAGGCCCTGTTGTGAAGAGCACGCCCCGAAGTGGTGACGCATTTTATTTCCTTATGCAGATCATTGTGAGATTATACTGTATTAAGTTTAATAGGATAATATTATCAACGGTATAATTTAATCAATCCCTCTGTACCTCTAACAAATAGAAAAATATGGATCAGTGTACTTGTTTATTGTGCAATATTAAAGTACATATACATTATGAACTCCCATTGTTCCATACTATAACCCTGAACATCAAAATAATGTTTAAAATATATCTAACATATTTGCAGATAGTTCTTGAATTTAAGACAATTATAACGTACAGTTTTTTTATCCCTTTATGTATTACATTGTGAAAAGGCCCACTGATGCATCATTGCCCATGTAGTGGATCAATTGTACGCTCTCTCAACTGGCACAATTGAGATTCTCCTCTCATCTCGCCTTACCACATTACAAAAGATGACTATTAAAGGAAAGTGATATATCTATTGTTTGATGACTTTTCACAAACAAATAAAGGTCTATCATAGGGGAAATTACAAAGGAAATAATCTACGAATGAGTAAAAGGGGATGATGTAGGAAAACCATCTGTGTCGCAGCTTATCGCTGCCTTTTAAACTCTGACAAAAGCCTGAGCCGCACCTGGAGTGTTCACACACTCTACTGTTTGCTGTGCATTGTGCTCCACTTGGACTTGCTCTCATCTAGTTATTTGGGGAAGCCAATAAGCGGTGCAAATCTAACCACAATTTCAAATACACCAAGCACACATCAGTGTTTTTCAGAGAGAGTTTGATGACTTATGATGAGAGGCAATCAACTCATTTAACTAAACTAATAAAGGAGCAGGATGTTCATTTCAAACCTGTTATCCCATACAATAATATCAACTTAGACTAGAACTTCAACACTAGAACATTATAACATTCACCAGACATGGTATTTAAACACTAATACATCTGTAGGTGACATAACACTTCTTAGCTCAAGTTCATTATTTGTATTATTTGTAGGTGCCATAACACTACTTAGCTCAAGTTCATTATTTGTATTATTTGTAGGTGCCATAACACTACTTAGCTCAAGTTCATTATTTGTATTATTATTATTTACGTCACCTTTATTTGCTTGTTGAGCACTTCCGGTAATTGTCACATGGGTGTGGTTTGGTTTATAAGTCACCTGTTTGATGTCGAGTGCACATGACAGAGGGTGAGCTTGTGCTGTCATTTTTTCTGTTGACCATTTTGTCCATAGTTACTATGTTTTGATTTTGTTTATTAAATATCCTTAAAACTATATTGCTTCAACATGGACTTTCTCTTCGAAAACACGTCACAGTTTAAAGCCAAGTTTAGCCTCTCGGCGACTCAAATGTAACTGGGGATTGAGCCGCCACAACATCACCTCTCTAAATATTGGAGGATGTGCATGCATTAACATTTATTTAGCAAGTTCTGTGAACACTTTCCAGTTCAGTTAACCACCATTTCTATGAATCTGAGCTATAACTGCCACACAGACTTTAGATTCCACCAAGGCAGGAAGCCCAGTAGCTGGTAAAGACTGGAATAATGATAGGTGTGTGTGTGTGTGTGTGTGTGTGTGTGTGTGTGTGTGTGTGTGTGTGTGTGTGTGTGTGTGTGTGTGTGTGTGTGTGTGTGTGTGTGTGTGTGTGTGTGTGTGTGTGTGTGTGTGTGTGTGTGTGTGTGTGTGTGTGTGTGTGTGTGTGTGTGTGTGTGTGTGTGTGTGTGTTACAATGCAAACCAATAAGTATTATGGGATGTTGAGCAGAGCACACTGCGACTATTGTGCTCCTCGTGTGCCTTACCATCTGGGAGTATGAGCCTGATGAAAGCAGGTTTAACACTGATTGTGCAATTGACATTACATCAAAGTCAAAGTGCTTCCTAATGGATCATATTGTGTTGATTTTATTCAAATAAGATACAAATATCAACATGACCCTGGGCTTTATATTTCAAACCAAAAGTCAAAAAAATGTCATAGAAAGAGGATTGGGCCACTTAGTTTGACATGAGTAGAAGTGGAAAAGACACACCGACCAATGATGATACTGTCTGAGATGAAGGTGAAAAAAGGAACAAAGCAAGGGTTTAGAAATGTTGCCAGTTAGTTATCATACAAATATAGTGTAGTTTTAACTAAGCTTTAGAACATGTGTTATTATTTAATCAAGGTTTTTCTTAATTTTAACCTTGTCATTGAAAAGTTGAAGTTGTAATGGGCAGCTTTATGGTGGGAATGTTATAATATGTAGATTCATTTCAATGCTACCTCATTACAGTTTTTCTCGATTGCTAACACACTAAAATTCTACATAAAGCACAATTATTTTAACTGACACTCAAAGAGCATTACATTACATTACATTGCATTTAGCTGACGCTTTTATCCAAAGCGACTTACAATAAGTACATTCGACCAGGAAGACACAACCTTGAAGAAAACAGAATCATATAAGTACATCAGGTTTCATAGAGCCAAACATTTCAAGTGCTACTCAACTGGCTATAGATAAGCCAGTCCTTTATTAGTATATAAGTGCTCTGTTAGCAGTTCTTTGTTAGTAATTCTATCGCTCGAGGTGGAGTCGAAAGAGATGAGTTTTCAGTCTGCGCCGGAAGATGTGCAGGCTTTCTGCTGTCCTGATGTCAATGGGGAGTTCATTCCACCATTTTGGAGCCAGGATAGCAAACCCACGTGTTTTTGCCAGCCTGTCCTCCTACAAAAAACGACCATATAGGTCGATTGTTCAGCAGCAGTGACCCAGAGTCACGTTTTAAAGTGTAGCACCTCTAGTGGTCGTGTAAGAAACAACATGCTCCTGTCGATTGCAAACGCTCCGGAGGTTGGTTTATTCACAAATAACCCTCTCTGGGAAATCCTAAATTGTGGAATAGTTTGGCCATTAAAATGCTTTTTTATTAGATTTCTAGCGAGAAGTGTATATTGTACTTTTATAATCTACGTCCAGTGGATGTGTAGGATCTACAGTTTGATAGATATACGAAGATGATTTGAGGTCTCGCCAGGAGAACGTGTACTGTATATGGGGCAACTTCCATGTAAAGTTAGCGTGGGTGAAAACAGTATTTCCGGTCTCGAAGTTTTCATAATAAAACCGGAAGTATTCCCCACACTGTCAAATGATTACACAGTGATATCTCCATTACTCATCCACTAAAAAACATCAGTTTATCCTTGTTAATTACACAATATTGATTGGTTTAAATTGTGTACAATGCTTTTGTGTTTTTAACCTTCGATTCGGAGAAACAAATAGTTTTTTCGGAGTTTAGACACTACAGAGTTTCCGAAGACACTACACTACCCAGAATCCCCAGCTATCGTTTGGGACTACAACATCCGCCTTGCTTTACAAACCCCGTGATTAGCCCTCAAGCTCTGTGATTGGATATTGGAGTGGCAGTGCGACAAGGTTACGCTGTCAAACAGCTCTTTGAAATGGAATGGAACCACGCCAGACTATCCAAAACTGGACTTGGACAGGTCCAGCCCGGCCCTCCCCCCCAGAATTACACTTGCTGGCTATTGTGTGTTTCGCAACATGTTCTATGGCACGTCTCTACTGGGAAATGTAGTTTTAAAAGACGTTTTCGTATTTCCCACAATTAGAAGTTGCCAGTATTAAACTGTATACATCCCTGGAGGTTTAGGGGATACGAAACACATTGGTGTTATCAAATTTAAAACATATAATTAATACATGGGTGAAAATTGCTTGTGTCCATAATGGGCAGCATTAATACCACATGACAGCTGGTCTTATGTCTGTGACCCCTCCTATTGTTAATTGATAAGCCTGAAACATGCACTTGTCAAGGTTCAGATGCACATTTAGCAAATATGACAGTAGCCATCGAGCATCTTAAGTTAAGATACTTTATTGATCCCAAGTTGGGAAATGTTTTTGTTACAGCAGCATGTACTACTTTGTTCTACTCCACTACAATTCAGAGGTTAACCTGGTATTTTTACTCTACTACATTTATTTTTGTTACTTTTCAGATTCTGATTAATGATGTGAAATATAAACAACCCTTAAATCAGACTTTAGTTACACCTGAGTAAAATTCAGCCTTATCAGTTTGTCTGTTTTGCACATCCTCCTGTTAATATCTTTGGACGTCCTGCACTAAACTGTTTTATTGTAGAGATCACTACAGTATCTTCTTGATATTTTCCATTCTATATTTCTATCATTGACCCCTATTTTGTATGTAGGCTAATATTTAAATGTTTTCATCAAATATAACTTATTCTACAACTAAATTCAATAACGTGCTTTAACCACTATGAGGTGCGGTTTAGACCAGTGGTCTAGTTAATAAAACATAATAATATCGTACATAATATGACTATAAACTTTATTGTGAAATTAAAACAGAACGTTAAAGGAAAATACAGTTTCAGTCTCTCGATGTGAAGCTTATGCATTGTACCATGAACTTGTATAGACCTGTAACAGTCAACTGCATGAGGAGTTGGAAAGGTAGTTCAGAAAATCAGTAATATCTTTAAAAACTACAAAAAAGTCCCTTTCTATCAGATGTGCACCGTTATGGTGTAAATACAGACTATCTACTAATTGGATCAAATATAAAAGTCAGCCGAATTAGTGTTGATACTGCAAGGAGACGTATTGTGTGAAAAGAAATGGAAGATGTTGTTTAATTGTTGATATATTTATGGTCCACGTCACGTATTCAGTTTTGGCGGCATCTCTTCCAATTTGTCAAAAGGTCTTCTGATCAGGGCTCTATAAATACATATCTAGGGCAGATATGTAATATTTAATGCAGCCGAACCGTGTATTGCAATGCCATTATGTGATGACTTTCAAAGAGAAAAGCAAGAACACTCGGAATAAAGTATTATTATTATTTTTTTAATGTTTTCCGATTTCATATCACATAAACACCATATCCCGACGTGCATTGCGACGTGATTTTAGCCTATCAAAACCTCTGAAAACAGAAATGTGTCTCTCAGAATCGAAAGAGAAAAACCTATGGGAAAAACACAAAAGCATTGTACACAATTTAAACCAATTAATGTCGTATAATTAACTAGGATAAACTGATGTTTTTTAGTGGATGAGTAGTGCAGATATCACTGTTAAATCATTTGATCATTGGTTTTATTATGAAAACGGCGAGACCGGAAATACTGTTTTCAACCCGTAACTTTACATGGAAGCTTGCCGCATATACACGTTGTCCTGACGAAACCTCAAATCATCTTCGTAATATCTATCAAACTATAGATCCTACATATCGACTGGACGTGGATTCTAAAAGTACAATATATACTTCTCGCTAGAAATCTAATCATAAAGCGTTTTAATGGCCAAACTATCCTACAATTTAGGATTTTTGTCACAGTCTTAAGGAGAACCCAAATGCAGCACTCGAGAAACCAAGGAGAATTGGTAATATCCTTTATTGGAGATTCCACTGGATCGGAGGAATACCAACCGGGCAGTATAACGCACCGGAGGACAGCGGGCAGAAGGTGAGTCAGGGACAGGCAGAGGGTCAGGGAGTAAGCGAGGCGGTCAGCGTGGATACAGGCAGGGTCGGATAACAGGCCAGGCAGGATAGTCGAGGGACAGGCAGGATCAGGAAACAGGCAGAGCAGGCAGGTCGGGGACAGGCAGGGTCGGAACCGGGTAGGCAATCTAGTGTTGAACGCGGGAGAGACAAGCATGAGGCAAAGTACAATCTGGCAAAGAGTGTGTGTCAGGTGCGAGTTTAAATACTGGCAGAAGCTAATGGGTGCAGAAGAGAAAGAGAGTGAGTTAACGAGTGGGTGTGGAAAACAGGTGAGACAGGTGAATGGAAAACTACTGGTGAATGATGGAGCAGACTATGACAGAACCCCCCCCTTAATGGACGGCTCCTGACGTCCCTAAATGCTAATCTACAGATGAAGGTGGGAGGTGGGATTAGTACTCATCTGAAAAAGTTCTTTCCGCCTCCCTCTCCTGCCCCCTGTGGGAATCTGCATCCTCATCAGAAGCCTGCCCCTCGCTGTCCTCCTCTGAAGAGCTGACGGTAAGAGGAGAGACTCTCCCTGTGTCTCTGCCCGTCAACGTGACGGTCTTAGACGGTTGCTCGGGATTACGCCGATGGAACTCCCTGATGAGCCGGGGGTCCAACACATGACGAGCTGGAACCCAACACCTCTCCTCAGGGCCGTAACCCTTCCAGTCCACCAGGTACTGGACTCCTCTTCCTCTGCGACGGGAACGAAGAAGTCGTCGGAGAGTGTACGTAGGCCCGCCGTCAATCATCCGGGGGGGTGGTGGGGGAGGGATCGCAGGAACCAAGGCACTCTCTCGGACAGGTTTGATCCTGGAAACGTGGAAGGTGGGATGGATCCGCAGAGTCCGAGGCAGTCTTAGCCTTACTGCTGCGGGATTGATTATTCTGACAATCTCAAACGGTCCAATGAATTTAGGTGCAAGTTTCTTTGAATCCACCCGTAAAGGAATATCCCGGGAGGAAAGCCATACCTTTTGGCCCACCTGGTAGACAGGTGCTTCAGAACGTCGGCGGTTGGCAGAGGAGGCGTACCGGTTGGCCGAACAGACGAGAGTTCTCCGGGCTTGATTCCAGGTCTGTCGACAACGACGGATGAAAGCCTGGACGGACGGACAGGTAACCTCCCTCTCCAGGGCCGGAAACAGAGGGGGTTGAAGCCCGTAAGCACACTGAAATGGGGACAGCTTGGTGGCCGAACTGACCAGAGTGTTGTGGGCGTACTCGACCCAGAGCAGCTGTTTAGCCCAGGCCGCTGGGTTCTTGGAGACTATACATCGTAAGGTTGTCTCCATCTCCTGGTTCTTTCTTTCTGTCTGACCGTTGGACTGCGGATGGAAACCAGATGACAGACTGACCGTGGCCCCAAGGAGCGTGCAGAATTCCCTCCAGAACACCGAGGTAAATTGAGGACCACGATCGGAAACCACATCAGTAGGCAGCCCATGGAGCCGGAACACATGGAGCAGGACCAGCTCTGCCGTCTCTTTAGCTGAGGGGAGCTTGGGTATCGGCACAAAATGAGCCATCTTACTGAATCGGTCTACCACCGTCAAGATGGCAGTGTGTCCGTTGGACGGTGGCAGACCAGTAACAAAGTCCAAAGAAATGTGAGACCAGGGGCGATGAGGGATAGGCAGAGGTCGTAGGAGACCAGCAGGAGCTTGGTGAGAAGACTTGTTCTGATTGCAAACGGGGCAGGCACTAACAAATTCCCTGGTGTCCTCCTTAAGTGTTGCCCACCAGAACCTTTGCTGGACTACCTCCCATGTGCGTTGGATCCCAGGATGGCAGGTGAGTCTGGAGTTATGAGCCAACTGGAGAACATCAGACCTCAACGTCTGCGGAACGAACAGGCGGTTCGGAGGACAGGCACTGGGTCCCGGCTGGTCCTGCTGGGCAGCCTTGACCCTCTCCTCCACCTCCCAGATGAGGGCGGCGACGAGCTGAGAAGTCGGAAGGATGGTGTCCAAGCCCCTGGGAATGTTACCTCCCTCTCCAAACTGACGAGAAAGAGCGTCAGCCTTAATGTTCCGAGAACCAGGGCGGTAGGAGAGGGAGAAATTGAACCGAGTGAAGAAAAGGGCCCATCTAGCCTGTCGGGAATTCAGTCTGCGGGCCGACCGGATGTACTCCAAATTCTTGTGGTCGGTCCACACCAGGAAAGGTTGACTGGTCCCCTCGAGCCAGTGACGCCACTCCTCCAGAGCCAACTTCACTGCTAGCAGCTCCCGGTTTCCCACATCATAATTCCTTTCCGCTGGAGTCAAACGCTTTGAAAAGAAAGCACAGGGATGGAGTTTTTGGCTGTCCATTGCTCGCTGAGACAGGATGGCTCCCACCCCCATATCAGAAGCATCCACCTCCAAAACAAACTGTCTTACAGGATCGGGTACTCGGAGGATGGGGCCGGAGGTGAACCTCGCCTTAAGGTTCTGGAATGCCTCCTCAGCCGAGGAGGACCACTGGAACATGACCTTAGAGGAGGTCAGGGCTGTGAGAGGAGCGGCCAAGGTACTGTATCCACGAATGAACCTCCGGTAGAAGTTGGCGAACCCGAGGAACTGTTGTAGCCGCTTCCGGGAATCTGGAACCGGCCAGGAAGTGACTGCATCAACCTTGGCAGGATCCATCTCGATGCTCCCTTGTCCCACGATGTATCCCAGAAAAGAGACAGAGGATGTGTGAAACTCGCACTTCTCCGTTTTAACAAACAGCGAGTTCTCGAGTAATCTCCTGAGAACCGCCTGGACGTGGTGCACGTGTTCTTTCAGTGTCTTGGAAAAGATCAGGATGTCATCCAAGTAAACAAACACGTGTCGGTCCAACATGTCTCGGAGCACATCATTTACCAACGCCTGGAATACTGCAGGGGCGTTGGTAAGCCCAAAAGGCATGACTAGGTACTCGTAGTGCCCCGAGGTGGTGTTGAAGGCGGTCTTCCACTCATCCCCCTCGCGAATACGTACCAAGTGGTACGCGTTACGCAAGTCCAGCTTCGTGAATATGGTTGCTCCCTGCAACAACTCAAATGCAGAAGAGATAAGAGGCAGTGGGTATCGATTCTTGATTGTAATGTTATTAAGACCCCGAAAGTCGATACAGGGCCTTAGGGTCTTGTCTTTCTTCTCTACAAAGAAGAACCCTGCGCCAGCAGGTGATGAGGACGGGCGAATAATCCCAGCCGCCAGAGCGTCATTGATATAAGTCTCCATGGAAACTCTTTCCGGAGCAGACAGGGAGTACAATCGACCCCTGGGAGGGCTGGTGCCGGGATGCAGGTCGATGGCACAGTCGTAGGGCCGGTGTGGTGGTAGGGAAGTAGCCCTCGACTTGCTGAATACTTCCTTGAAGTCCAGATATTCCGGTGGAACTCCTGTAACATCCAGAACTTGGCTGGGGTTCCCCGAGCGTTGAGGCGCGGCAGCCTGTTTCAGACAGATCTGATGACAAGAGGGGCTCCATCCCAAAATGGCTCCCGTCTCCCAGTTAATGTTAGGGTTGTGGCGGAGGAGCCATGGGTAACCCAGGATAAGCGGGATATGTGGAGACCGGAGAACATGAAACTGAATAGTCTCGTGATGGTTCCCAGACAGGAGCATGTGAACGGGTACAGTCTGATGAGTCACTGTCCCCAGCAGGTGACCGTCTAAGGCGTTGGCTGGAACTGGGCGAGATAAGGGAACCCGGTCTATACCCAACTGCAGCATAAGCTCTTCATCCATAATACTCGCGTCCGAACCAGAGTCAATAAAAACTGCAAGAGCCTGAGAGCTATCCGGCAATAGCAACCTGGCGTGGCTCAATGGTCTCTGAGTGGGAACAAATCCAGGGGTTTGGCTCACCAGTATGTTCCCCATTACTGCTGAGCCTTGCCTTTTACCGGGCAGTGAGAAACGAAATGGCCGGCCCGGCCGCAGTAGAGACACAGATTACGACGTCTGCGATGCTCACGTTCCTCCAAAGTGAGGTTGGTGCGACCCACTTGCATGGGCTCATCCCCCCCTGGTTGCGGCTCTGGAGTGAGGTGAGGAGTCGCAGCCAAACTCGGACGTCGGGGCGCCCAGGCATGTTGAACTTCCGCCGATCGTCGCTCCCGTCTCCGTGTCTGGATGCGCCGATCCATGCGGGAAGTCAGTTCAATCAACCCATCCAGTGAATTGGGCAAATCAAACGACACAAGCTCATCTTTGATGTAATCCGCCAACCCACGCAGATAGGCGTCACACTGGGCTGCAGAATTCCAGTTGCTGAGGCGGCTCCCGGTGCGAAACTCAATGGCATAATCCACTATAGATCCATTACCCTGGCTCAGGTTCAATAGTCCTCCTGCAGCGTCTGGACCCACAGACACGGGTCCAAACACCTTGCGCAGCTCCGCAGAAAAAGCGGGGAACGAAGAGCAGGCGGGTGTTTGTTGCTCCCATTCCGCTGTGCCCCACAGTCGGGCTTTCCCAGTCAAATGATTGACCGTGAACGCCACACGAGCAGCTTCAGAAGCGAAAGTGTGTGGCTGCAGTGCAAACAGGATAGAACAGTTCGTAAGAAACGGGCTGCAGCCCTCCGGTTCCCCGGCGTAGCGCTCCGGAGTTCCCACCCGAGGCTCCGGGGTAAATCCCATCAGAGGTGATGCAGAAGCGGGTGTCGACGGCATAGGAAGAGGCGCTGGAGCGGCCACTCCTGCCACTAGCTGCTGCACAGTAGCCGTTAGCTGCTGTAGCTGCGCAGCTAAATAGGTTAGCGTCTGGTCATGTGAAGATGTAGCATGATGAGCCTCGGTGGCCAGGGCGGCTATCGAGGCTTCCTGCCTCTGGAGAGCGTCCTCAACTCTCTCGAAACGGTCTCTTGGTGAAGAGGAGTGCGCTGGGTCCATGTTCTGGCCAGATTGTTCTGTCACAGTCTTAAGGAGAACCCAAATGCAGCACTCGAGAAACCAAGGAGAATTGGTAATATCCTTTATTGGAGATTCCACTGGATCGGAGGAATACTAACCGGGCAGTATAACGCACCGGAGGACAGCGGGCAGAAGGTGAGTCAGGGACAGGCAGAGGGTCAGGGAGTAAGCGAGGCGGTCAGCGTGGATACAGGCAGGGTCGGATAACAGGCCAGGCAGGATAGTCGAGGGACAGGCAGGATCAGGAAACAGGCAGAGCAGGCAGGTCGGGGACAGGCAGGGTCGGAACCGGGTAGGCAATCTAGTGTTGAACGCGGGAGAGACAAGCATGAGGCAAAGTACAATCTGGCAAAGAGTGTGTGTCAGGTGCGAGTTTAAATACTGGCAGAAGCTAATAGGTGCAGAAGAGAAAGAGAGTGAGTTAACGAGTGGGTGTGGAAAACAGGTGAGACAGGTGAATGGAAAACTACTGGTGAATGATGGAGCAGACTATGACAATTTTACAGAGAGGGTTATTTGTGAATAAACAACCCTCTGTAACGTTTGCATTGAACGGGAGCACTAGAGGCCGACAATTTTAAAACGTAATTATAGGTCGTATTAAGCACTTGAACAAACGACATATTTGGTCGTAATAAGGGCTTAAACAATCGACCCATTTGGTCGTATGAGTTGGAGGACTTGTTGGTTTTTGCTGATGGGAACTTGGGTCCCCCTCGCAGCGACGGTGCAGAGAGTCGTTTGGCTAATGCAGAGTGTAGTGCACGCGCTGGGGTGTACAGTTTAACCATGTCCTGGATGTAGGAAGGGCCAGATCCATTCGCAGCATGGTATGCAAGTACCAGTGTCTTGAAGTGAATTCTAGCAGTTACCGGAAGCCAGTGAAGGGAGCGGAGGAGCGGAGTGGTGTGGGAAAATGTAGGAAGGTTGAAGACCAGACGAGCCGCTGCATTCTGGATGAGCTGCAGAGGTCGGATGGCACATGCAGGTAGACCAGCCAGGAGGGAGTTGCAGTAGTCTAGGCGTGAGGTGACGAGAGCCTGGACCAGAAGCTGGGTCGCTTTCTGTGTCAGCTGGGGACGTATCTTCCTGATGTTGTAAAGCGTGTATCTGCAGCAACGGGTTGTAGCAGCGATGTTTGCAATGAAGGACAGGTTGTTATCTAGGGTCACACCCAGATTCCTTGCAGTCTGAGTCGGGGAAACAACAGAGGTGCCGATGTTGATTGTTAGGTCAAGAGTGGGACAATCTTTTCCCGGAAGGAAAAGCAGTTCAGTCTTGTCAAGGTTGAGCTTGAGGTGATGAGCGGATATCCACTGAGAGATGTCAGATCGACAAGCAGAGATGCGTGCGACGACCTGGGTCTCTGAGCGGGGAAAGGACAGAATTAATTGGGTGTCGTCAGCGTAGCAGTGGTATGAAAAACCACGCGGGCTAATGACAGATCCGAGCGAGTTTGTGTACAAGGAGAAGAGGAGGGGACCAAGAACAGAGCCCTGAGGGACCCCTGTAGTTAATTGACAAGGGTCGGACTCGGACCCTCTCCAAGTTACCCTGTAGGTACGGTCTTTGAGGTATGAGGTGAGGAGGGAAAGTGCAGAGCCTGAAACTCCAAGTTATTGGAGAGTGCAAAAGATGCATGTTGCTCCGGGGCAACTGACACACCGAAAGGGAGTTTCAGCCAGCGTTTCCTACCCCACGGTGTCCAGAATGTTGTCATCAGGCTGCTTTCTTCTCTGCGAGTGGAGCCTCGCAGTTCTTCAGGTTGATATGTGAAGCTCATTAGCTAGCCAACATGTATCTAGCAAATGTTTAGCAAAATATTAGAAGTGAGGCTACTAGACTAACGTTAGGTCTACTGTAATAGCCTCACTTTTAATAGTTTGCAAAACATTAGCTAGCACTAGTGTTTTGCAGTTGCTAGCAGTTTATTGGGATGTTATGCTAGATCGACAGATATAATAAATTAAGCATTATTGTTAGTTAAAGGAATGGTATGCTCATGACACTCATTTTTTAAAAATTATCATCCGATAAAACAGACCAGTCTCTGCCAGTCTCTCTTTTTTTTTTTTTAATCCGATGACATTATCAGTGATTTTAAACTGATTATATACCGAAATAACATCAACACTGTGGGCGCCGCCATTTCCCGGACGTGACGTAATCCATGCGTTTGGTTTTCGAAGACACGTTGATCTCCATGTTATTTACTGTAGTTTCTCTATTCAAATATGCCTCACTGTATCGCGAAATATTGCCATAATTCGGATAGGAACAATCCACGGAATGCTCGGTTCCATCTGTTGCCAAAAGGTAAGCATAAGAAGTACATTCGGAGGCAGTGGCTAGCGAAATGTGGCCGGCCCGAACCGAGAGATTTACAGGCTCATGTATGCAGCGAACATTTCACATTTCCGGACGACTACTCTGAGAGTATGATCAAACATAACATGGGATTTAAAGAACAACCATTACTCAATGGAGATGCAGTACCATCGGTCTTTCTGGTGTCATCACCGACCAGGACACCAGTTCGGCCAGTAGAGAAATCGCCCTCTGCAAGTGTGAAGCGACGGAGGAGCAGAAGTAGTGCTCGGAGTAAGAATAAGGTATGTTATAGCGCATTTCCATTGCAGCGGCTAGCCCCGTTTTAACGTCCAGGCCAGGACAGTTTTTGGTGGCCTTTCCATATAGCGTAGTACCGGCTAGTGTGTATTTCCCCCCAGTTTTTCCGGCCCCATAAAATCGTGATTCTATGGCCAGGGACAACGAAGCTGAGTATGCTAAACTAGAGAGGGAATCGCTAGCAAGGGTGGTACAACATGCATACATATAGTATCTTATATCATCTTCCCATTATACACACATGCATTTCCAAACATTTGGACTACCTATGTTGCAAATGTATTATCTTTTCAATTTACACACGGCATCTATTGCACGTCTGTCCGTCCTGGGAGAGGGATCCCTCCTCTGTTGCTCTCCCTGAGGTTTCTCCCATGTTCCCTTTAAACTGTGGATTTTCTTCGGAAGTTTTTCCTTGTACGATGTGAGGGTCTAAGGACAGAGGGTGTCGTACCCTTAGCAAAAAAATCTATAGAATACTATAGAAAAATCTATGGACGAATTCTATAGAACATTTCTGTAGAATACTACAGGATTTTTGCGGACATACTATAGAAATTGCCTACGTGTTTTACTATAGATTCTGGGAAATAATCTATAGAATACTATAGTATAGAAAATATATACTGTGTAGATGGTTTTTTTGTAGAAAATAATCTATAGACTCCTATAGAAAACCCCATGGATGTTTCTATAGAACTGTTCTGTAGAATACCATTCTGTACAATACTATAGAATTTGTGACCTATATTCTATAGAATCTGTGGACATTTCTATAGAACTTCTTTGAAGAATACTATAGAATGTTTGCAGATATTCTATAGAATTTATCTATGGATTGTACTATAGATTCTGCAAAATAATCTATAGAAAAATCTATTGATGTTTCTGTAGAATATACTGCAGGATATTGGCAAATATTCTATATAATTCACCTATGAATTTTACTATAGATTCCACCAAATAATTTATAGAATCCTATAGAAAATTGCTATTGTTTTCTATAAAATTGTTCTGCAGAACTTATAACATTAATTTACGGGAATTGTCCTTAAAGGTTTTACATAATTGTACAGATGTATCTGCTCTTTTTACAGTCAATAACCTTTAATAAAAGTACAGCACTAAAACTTCTACGGGCAAAAAACCCGTAAAAAACGGTCAAATGACTGGCAGCAGGCTGCCAAACAAAAACCATAAAATTAAAGTAAAAATACTTTAACTGAAATAAAGTGCAAAAGTATACAGAAATTGTCCTTAAAGATTTTAGAGGAAACCTTCCTCTCTTTTCAAAATCCATTGTCTTAAAATGTTACATTAAAATACCTTAAATAAAGTTCTGATGAGAAAAACAGTTTTTTACATTTTCTTTTATTAGATTTGTATGATCAAACACTAAAATAAATACAGAAACTAAAGTTCTACAGGGAGAATACTGTTATTTTACAGCTTTCTAACATTTTCCAATCAAACAGGTTCAACAAACTGACATCACAAAATGTTCTGTAGGAAACAATTACTCTGAAAATTTAAAATATAAAAATATTTGTAGAATTATAGTACAACTAATGAATACAGCATTTCATATTTAAACATCATACTTATAAACAGTAGAAACAAAAAGTAAGTTGAATTTTTTAAGATTACTTTGAAACATTCTCAACTGAAAATAACAGAAATTGCAAAATGGCGACATATGTTCACATTGTCAATTTGAAGGAGCAGTGTGCAGAATTTAGTACGTCTAACAATGGGGATGTAGGTTCCAACCAATGGATAACTTATTCACTCACCCTCCTATCCCAAGTTTGTAGGATAATGTATATTGGCTGCAAAAAACTTGAGGCCCAATCATGTTTTCTCTGTCCATTCTGCGCTACTGTAGACGTGGCAGTGCAACCTAGAGGACAAACAGATCAGAATTAGAAACGGGTTTATTGCCAGGTATGTTCACACGTATGAGGAGGTGTCGTACATACAAATAAAAAAATGTAAAAACTACACAGATAGCGAACTATATTAAGAAATAGAATGCAATAAATTATAGAATATAAAATATGGGCAGTAAGCAATATTTAAACATTGCATTATTTACCATCCTGTGATCTCCATGCAGAGTCTGCGTTGTGGCTGAGGTAAAGTGTCAGTGGGGGGGGCGGGCCTTGTTGAGGTGCCGAGAGGTTCTGGTCCTGATGGAGAGAGGTTCTGGCCATGATGGAGAGAGGTTCTGGTCCTGATGGAGAGAGGTTCTGGTCCTGATGGAGAGAGGTTCGGGTCCTGATGGAGAGAGGTTCGGGTCCTGATGTAGAGAGGTTCTGGTCCTGATGGAGAGAGGTTCTGGTCATGATGGAGAGAGGTTCTGGTCCTGGTGGAGAGAGGTTCTGGTCCTGATGTAGAGAGGTTTTGGTCCTGATGGTGCGCAGCCTCCAGCCAGAGGGTTGTGTTGAAGGCAGAGCTGAAGTCCACAAACAGGATCCTGGCATAGGTTCCTGCTGTGTCCAGGTGCTGGAGGAGGAAGTGAAGTGATAACTATTAGTAAACCATAATGATGGATGTTATTATCAGGGCATTAATTATTTTTATAAGTTTAGAAGGGGGGAACATAGTCTAACAACAGTTAGCTTTTGTTAATTTTACCTCGAGCCAAACTTGTGAGACTTGTTTGTGAAATCCCTTTCTCTTAAAGTGAATAAATACAAAATAAAACAATGGAGGTGACCAGGGCTGGACTGGGACAGCAAATCGGCCCTGGCATTTAGACCCAGACCGGCCCAAATCCATAAAACAAACGAATAATAGCGGTTATTGACAAGAAGAATAACTCAGTATAATTTAAAAAAACGCTATTATCCTTTTTACGTACCAGGGGCAAACTAAACTAATACATACAACAAGTATGTGTAACTATCAATCATTAGAAATTAGACCTTCAAACCCTCTCACAAAGCGAACAGTGACCGAGCACTAATAGGGGGGTCTGATGGTGGTGGAGTGCAGGGAGGGAGCGGATCAACAGCTTGAGCAGCTGTCAACTCAACATGGTAAATAACCAACAAAAGACGATCACCGGTTCATCTTGTTTTTGGCTTGAGAATAGTTTGGGCAGCGTGAGAGCGTGAGATTGAGAGTGAAAGCGTGTGTCACACGCCAGATGCGTGAGAGTTGGCAACCCTGGATTACCTGCTGCAGGTGGGGCCGACCAGTGATACAAGAGGGAGACAATAGCTGTACTTATTTTTTAATGAGCCACATGCCATGATGCACCAACTTCAGACTTCCTTACAGAGCCACTCCTCCAACACACACGAACGTGCACATGACCAATGAGGGCACAAGATAAGTTTGTGCACAGATGGAAGGCTGACAGGCAGGTAGGCCAACCCAAGTTCCCATCAGCAAAAACACGTGGGTTTGCTATCCTGGCTCCAAAATGGTGGAATGAGCTCTCCATTGAAATCAGGACAGCAGAAAGCCTACACATCTTCCAGACTGAAAACTCATCTCTTTCGACTCCACTTCGAGCGATAAAATTATTAACAAAGCACTTATATACTAATAAAGGGCTGGCTTATCTAAAGCCAGTTGAGTAGCACTTGAAATGTTTGGCTCTATGAAACCTGATATACTTATATGATTCTGTTTTCTTCCCTAGTGCCCTGCCTCCCCTTTCTATGACAACACAATAGAGATAGGACCAGATGAGTCTACAGGATGAGTCGACGGCATCTTTTCTTGGGCTCGTTTCTCCCACAGCTTGACGCTCTGATATGACTCCCTGATAAACACTGCTATGTCATTGATTAGGTTGAAAAGTGTTCCACATTCGATGACATTTTGGGTAGTTTCAGCCAGGACAAGATTAAGAACATGAGCATAGCACCACACATGGACATGAGTGGGTGACTGGGAGGTCATCAGTGCAGAAAATCCTTTGTACCGGCCTTGCATATTGGATGCTCCATCTGTTGCATTACCTATACACACATGCCCTTGTCCAGTTTCAGATGCATGAAGTATTGTCCGGTGGATGCATGGCACTTCACTAAAGCCACAAGCCTCTCTTGCACAGTCTCATTGACATATTTTAAGATTACTGAACACTGATCCTGAGAAGTTATGTCTTGTGTTGTGTCCAGCTGAACAGAAGACATTCCGGCCTTCTGGACATCACTGGAGATACTTTCTTTGATTAGACTACCAACAGTTTCTATTATGGAGTTAACAGTAGTTTTGGAGAGTAGGGTGATGAGAGACCCTCTACCTTTTGTTCCACTGGATTGGTGCAATTTCTTGCTCTTCTCTACGCAATCATCCAGATGCTCTTTTAAGCAGACATCATACTTTCCTAATAAAAGGATGAGCTCCAAAATGTTACCGTGGTCCACGGTGTTGTCAGCTAGCATATATGCTCCCTCATTCTCTACCTGCTTGCACTTTCACCACATCCACCACACGCTCCAAAACCTGACGTCTCTTTCGGACCAAACTTTTTGTGCCCAAGGCACACCAAAGGACAAGTAAAAATCTCAAGGCACACCTATTGTGCAAAATAGCCCTTATAACACGTGTTATCACTCATATCATGTAAAATATCTGTAAATGTGCATCATTATTTACTAATGCCAAATAAAATGTGACAAAGACAACTATATTACTCATGAAATATTTATTAACGAAATATTTCAGAAATTAATTTGAAACTTTATCAAATTAGGCTTCATCAAAGCAGCAACACACTAATTTAAACCAGACAGGTCACAACATTAACATTTCAGCAATCAGCATTGAAACATGTGCTATTGTAAATATTTTGCCGACTTACAAATTAGTGAGATACATGTGCCTGTCGGGGCGCGCAGAATTTTTTAATCCTTGGTGGCACTGAGGAGAGGGCCACTCGCAAGTCCTGTTCAAGAGAGCCGTGACCTCCTGTTGTTCTTCATGTAAATCAGAGTAGAGAACGCCAACTCCAGAGATGGGGTCGTTACTATTTTTTTTTAATATATTACATATTACTTTAAAACAAGTAATATATTACACTACTCCGTTACTATCTACATAAAGTAACTCGTTACTTTACTCGCCGAGCACGTACGAACTTGCGCATGCGTGAGTGGCAATAACTTTCCTTACCAGCAGGCGGCGGTAGTGTGTATTTGTCATTCAAAACAGGAAACAACCGGAAGACCGAGAAGAAGAACAGACTGTGATATAAACAAACAACAAATAGCGTGTGCGGTAGCTTCACCTTAGCATGTGTTCTTTGCAGGTGTTTGTTGAGGTTTGACGTGGTGTTTCCAGCAGTCGATAAAAGCTTCTGACCTGGACCCAGTTTGCACCTCACTGTCACATTCCTGTCTATTCTTCGGACGAACTCAAAGTAATGGGCATACCTCCACCCCTCGAAAGTTATCGCTGACTCAGCCATGTTTATGCAGCACTGCACGTGGAGATGTGGACGCGTAAGTCGCGCAGATTACGTACATATAAACCTACAAAGTACTGATATAGTAAATTAAAAAATAATTATTTTTGTGTAGTTGTATATTGCAATAATAACGTATGGTTGTCACAGAATCCCACGGCACACCCGGACTTGCCTCACGGCACACCGTTTGGGAACCACTGATCTAGATAACTTACCGTCACTTGCTGCAGTCTGTCGAGGGCGAGGCCAAGCGATCACACTTGCTGCAAGACGGACTGATGGCTGCTTCCGTTAGGCGGAGACTTGACGGAGAACATGCTAGAAAAGTAAAAGGCGGCAATTATCGAACAACTTTTTTACGGACACTAGAGCTTGTTAGCTCGCTGTCGAACTAACGATAGACATGTTGGTCTTCGTAATGATTACATAATATGTTACTCTAACGTTAATTCGACATCCATGTTTAATTCGACAGTTAGTTTAGCAAGCAAGCATTGACTGTATGGTCTGTGCACCTGCACCTGGTCATGACAGTCAAATAGTAATAATTAGCAAGCTAGTAATGAAAACAATACATTTACAATTACGCTACCTACCACACACAACTGTATTTTCAAGCAAAATCAATGTAAGCTATCTGGGGAACAAATTATGAAACGTAGCGATAATTTACCGTCACGGACTGCGGTCTGGTTGCATCAAAAAGATGACAGAGATCTAAATCATTTCATGCACATCACGTAAAAGTACCCAGATTGAGAGAACACACTATCCGTCGTTAAATATGTTTAACACCATGATCCAACCCTGTACTATATAGTGTATTAACAACAGGCAGTGTTAATCATGTTTAATGTAACACCAAAACCACAACACTTTACCCCGAAAAGCTCTAACACCAGGATTTTCACACTGGCGAATTTGCTGTGCAGGCATCTTGTGTATGACAATGTGATGAATAATTTTGCAAGTTATCCGAAGGGGGTAATTTAGGGGTGGGTGAATAGCGCGTGTCGTGTTATTCAATAATACACGTGAGTTCAACTGTCACAATTACGTGTCTCTTTATTGGTAGCCCACATGCTAGAACACACCTAGCTCACATGCTCCGTTACCATAACATGTCCTCTGCCTATGACGTCAATCAACCGTGCCCGTAAGGCTTCACTCCTATTGGCTAACACACACACATATACAATAACACCACATCTCCCTTTTTATGAATCAATGGGTAGACTGCCATTGACTCCACAGACCTTGGAGGATTATTCTGCCTCTGTAGGGTGGAAGGTCTGTTCCTATCTGAACCAGATATAAAACAACAGTTAACTCCAGACCTTCATTAACTAAATGTAACCTATGATATTTTGTGTATTACACAACATTAATGCACAATATTACTAATAACCAGTTTTTTTACTCTCTTATAAAACTCTATAATATCTCTTAGGCTTCTGGTTTGTTTACAAGTCCAACCTAGACGGTCTCACCACGGCTCTCCCAGACCTGGTTCTCGGGGTAGGTGGCAGATCTTGAGCACCGGGCTCCGGAGGTTCTGCAATATGCGGCTCTGGACCACCTCCTGAATGCTGCTCAGCTGCATCCCTGCCGCTCTGCTCTGACGAGGAGTACATGGGGATGAGATGATGGCGATTACGCCGGACTGTCCCATGAGGTCCCTCAAGAATGTAGGAGCGCGGCGTGTTGTGACTTCCCATAACCGTTCCACTCGCCTTCTGATCCGTGACCCACACCTCTTTTCCCGGTGCAAGCCTCTCGAGACTTCTCACTCGATAACGCAGGTTGTACCACTGTGCATCCTTTATTCTCCTCTCTCTTTCTCGCAGAACTACAGCTTCGCTGTCGGGAAGAGCCGGATCCAGCAGCGCTGGTAATGTTGGAACCGTCGTGCGAAGCCTCCTCCCCATGAGAAGTTGCGCAGGGCTATACCCATTTTGTAGTGGGGTGGTTCTGTAAGCCAGCAGAGCCAGATATGGGTCTGCTGCTTTCTTAAGGAGACTCTTTACAGTCTTCACAGCCCGTTCTACCTCACCGTTACTCTGTGGATATTTCGGGCTGCTGGTGACGTGTTTAAATCCATACGACTCTGCAAACTCTTCAAATGCCCTTCCCGAGAACTGCGGCCCGTTGTCTGTGACCAGCGTCTCAGGGATACCATGTCGTGCAAAGATGGATTTGATATGGTGGATTACATCTGTTGATTTTGTGGGAGTCAGCAAAGCCATTTCCACATACCTTGATGCATAATCCACTACCAGCAGATATGACTTGCTTCCCAGCATAAACAAGTCGGCACCCAGTTTCTGCCATGGTCGGCCTGGGTATTGTGTTGGCATCAGCGGCTCTTTGGGGTTCTGTCTCTCCTTGCTGCATGTCCGGCAGTTGAGAACCAACTCATTCAGCTGCTGATTTACGGTACGTCCACACAGCAGCTTTTCAAAAATCTTGAAAATCTTGGAGCTGGGCGTGTCTGACAGCTTGGGGATTTTTTGCGAGCAATGCGACCAACAACCAATCTCATGAATCTCCCGCCCCCGACATACAAAGCAAAAAACCCCGGGGATTTTATGCGAGCAATATATATATATATATATATATATATAAACTCCCCAAACAGGCGAAAACCTACCAGTTTCACCCACTGTCTCTGCCACCTCCCTCCATGCCTGGTTCCTCCGGTTTGTATCCCGTTAATAGTTCTGGTCGTAAAGAACCGGGTGATTTGCTCCCATAATTTCTCGTTTGGAATATGAGGAAATGAACTGTCTGGTTCTCCCTGCTTACACGTGGTTTGATTGGCTAGCGCTTCTACTGTCAGATTTGCATAAACGTGTTTGATTGGCTGGCGCTTCCAGCTCAGCTTCAAAAGTTGAACATTGATCAACTTTTGAATCCTGGAGATCCTGGACATCGTGGAAATCTTCGCTTCGCTCCCCCACAATGCAGTTCGGCGAAAAGCGAGGCAAAGTGACGTCATCCCCATTCAAAGTCAATGGGCAGAGAAGCGTTGGAAGTTTCTTCTGAAGCTGCTGTGTGGACGTACCGTTAGCCCTGGCCACCATACAGACTGTCGGGCACGCTCCCTACACTTCACCACTCCTTGGTGACCTTCATGTAGTCTGGCGAGCACATCATTTCTCATTTTTGCGGGGATGACGAGTCTGTCCCCCTTTAACAGTAGTCCGTCCTTTACGGTTATGAACGCTTGTTCCGCCCAGTATAACTTTATGGCTGGTTCGCTGTTGCTGTGTGCTGGCCATTTCTCTTCACACAGCTGCATCACTCTTCCGCACACACTGTCCTTTGCCAACTGCTCTTTTAGCTCTTCCAGGTAAGCCGTGCTTGCTGGCAAACCATCGATAATCATGTCCACATAGATATTCGTGCTCTCGAGGAACTCTTTTTCATCTGGTGTGGAGTCTCTTTTCACAGGTGCACGTGACAGTGTATCAGCCGTCCACAGGCTTTTCCCTGGCACATGTGTGATTGAGTAGGAATAATGCATCAGGCGCATCCGGAAACGTTGAATCCGTGGGGGAAGCGCATCCAATGCCTGAGACCCCAGGAGACTCAGTAGAGGTTTATGATCCGTTTCCAGCTCAAAGTGTCTACCGATGAGAAAGTTGCGAAACCTTTCACAAGCCCAGGTTAAGCCTAAAGCTTCCTTTTCTACCTGTGCGTATCTCTGCTCTGTGTCTGTGTGAGAGAACGTGATATATAGGCTATCGGCCTCCAATCCTCTTCCCATTTCTGCAGAAGCACACTGCCCAAGCCGTATGATGATGCATCTGCTGAGACCTTGGTTTCTCTGTTTGTGTCATACATGGCTAGCACTGGTGGAGATATCAGAGAGTCTTTCAGATCTTGGAAGGCTCTGGCCTGATTGATGCCCCACAGCCAGGGCTGGACTGGGACAGCAAATCGGCCCTGGCATTTAGACCCAGACCGGCCCAAATCCATAAAACAAACGAATAGTAGCGGTTATTGACAAGAAGAATAACTCAGTATAATTTTTAAAAACGCTATTATTATCCTTTTTACGTACCAGGGGCAAACTAAACTAATACATACAACAAGTATGTGTAACTATCAATCATTAGAAATTAGACCTTCAAACCCTCTCACAAAGCGAACAGTGACCGAGCACTAATAGGGGGGTCTGATGGTGGTGGAGGCGGGGAGGGAGCGGATCAACAGCTTGAGCAGCTGTCAACTCAACATTGTAAATAGCCAACAAAAGACGATCACCGGTTCATCTTGTTTTTGGCTTGAGAATAGTTTGGGCAGCGTGAGAGCGTGAGATTGAGAGTGAAAGCGTGTGTCACACGCCAGATGCGTGAGAGTTGGCAACCCTGGATTACCTGCTGCAGGTGGGGCCGACCAGTGATACAAGAGGGAGACAATAGCTGTACTTATTTTTTAATGAGCCACATGCCATGATGCACCAACTTCAGACTTCCTTACAGAGCCACTCCTCCAACACACACGAACGTGCACATGACCAATGAGGGCACAAGATAAGTTTGTGCACAGATGGAAGGCTGACAGGCAGGTAGGCCAACCCAAGTTCCCATCAGCAAAAACACGTGGGTTTGCTATCCTGGCTCCAAAATGGTGGAATGAGCTCTCCATTGAAATCAGGACAGCAGAAAGCCTACACATCTTCCAGACTGAAAACTCATCTCTTTCGACTCCACTTCGAGCGATAAAATTATTAACAAAGCACTTATATACTAATAAAGGGCTGGCTTATCTAAAGCCAGTTGAGTAGCACTTGAAATGTTTGGCTCTATGAAACCTGATGTACTTATATGATTCTGTTTTCTTCAAGGTTGTGTCTTCCTGGTGGAACGCACTTATTGTAAGTCACTTTGGATAAAAGCCTCAGCTAAATGCAATGTAATGTAATGTCTGGGGGGGTATTCCCCCCCCCAGAAGAAAAGTTTTAAAAATAACCCCTTAAATGATGACTTCTAGTTAATTTAAGGGGGGGGGACCCTATAGTGCCCTGCCTCCCCTTTCTATGACAACACAATAGAGATAGGACCAGATGAGTCTACAGGATGAGTCGACGGCATCTTTTCTTGGGCTCGTTTCTCCCACAGCTTGACGCTCTGATATGACTCCCTGATAAACACTGCTATGTCATTGATTAGGTTGAAAAGTGTTCCACATTCGATGACATTTTGGGTAGTTTCAGCCAGGACAAGATTAAGAACATGAGCATAGCACCACACATGGACATGAGTGGGTGACTGGGAGGTCATCAGTGCAGAAAATCCTTTGTACCGGCCTTGCATATTGGATGCTCCATCTGTTGCATTACCTATACACACATGCCCTTGTCCAGTTTCAGATGCATGAAGTATTGTCCGGTGGATGCATGGCACTTCACTAAAGCCACAAGCCTCTCTTGCACAGTCTCATTGACATATTTTAAGATTACTGAACACTGATCCTGAGAAGTTATGTCTTGTGTTGTGTCCAGCTGAACAGAAGACATTCCGGCCTTCTGGACATCACTGGAGATACTTTCTTTGATTAGACTACCAACAGTTTCTATTATGGAGTTAACAGTAGTTTTGGAGAGTAGGGTGATGAGAGACCCTCTACCTTTTGTTCCACTGGATTGGTGCAATTTCTTGCTCTTCTCTACGCAATCATCCAGATGCTCTTTTAAGCAGACATCATACTTTCCTAATAAAAGGATGAGCTCCAAAATGTTACCGTGGTCCACGGTGTTGTCAGCTAGCATATATGCTCCCTCATTCTCTACCTGCTTGCACTTTCACCACATCCACCACACGCTCCAAAACCTGACGTCTCTTTCGGACCAAACTTTTTGTGCCCAAGGCACACCAAAGGACAAGTAAAAATCTCAAGGCACACCTATTGTGCAAAATAGCCCTTATAACACGTGTTATCACTCATATCATGTAAAATATCTGTAAATGTGCATCATTATTTACTAATGCCAAATAAAATGTGACAAAGACAACTATATTACTCATGAAATATTTATTAACGAAATATTTCAGAAATTAATTTGAAACTTTATCAAATTAGGCTTCATCAAAGCAGCAACACACTAATTTAAACCAGACAGGTCACAACATTAACATTTCAGCAATCAGCATTGAAACATGTGCTATTGTAAATATTTTGCCGACTTACAAATTAGTGAGATACATGTGCCTGTCGGGGCGCGCAGAATTTTTTAATCCTTGGTGGCACTGAGGAGAGGGCCACTCGCAAGTCCTGTTCAAGAGAGCCGTGACCTCCTGTTGTTCTTCATGTAAATCAGAGTAGAGAACGCCAACTCCAGAGATGGGGTCGTTACTATTTTTTTTTAATATATTACATATTACTTTAAAACAAGTAATATATTACACTACTCCGTTACTATCTACATAAAGTAACTCGTTACTTTACTCGCCGAGCACGTACGAACTTGCGCATGCGTGAGTGGCAATAACTTTCCTTACCAGCAGGCGGCGGTAGTGTGTATTTGTCATTCAAAACAGGAAACAACCGGAAGACCGAGAAGAAGAACAGACTACGTGATATAAACAAACAACAAATAGCGTGTGCGGTAGCTTCACCTTAGCATGTGTTCTTTGCAGGTGTTTGTTGAGGTTTGACGTGGTGTTTCCAGCAGTCGATAAAAGCTTCTGACCTGGACACAGTTTGCACCTCACCGTCACATTCCTGTCTATTCTTCGGACGAACTCAAAGTAATGGGCATACCTCCACCCCTCGAAAGTTATCACTGACTCAGCCATGTTTATGCAGCACTGCACGTGGAGATGTGGACGCGTAAGTCGCGCAGATTACGTACATATAAACCTACAAAGTACTGATATAGTAAATTAAAAAATAATTATTTTTGTGTAGTTGTATATTGCAATAATAACGTATGGTTGTCACAGAATCCCACGGCACACCCGGACTTGCCTCACGGCACACCGTTTGGGAACCACTGATCTAGATAACTTACCGTCACTTGCTGCAGTCTGTCGAGGGCGAGGCCAAGCGATCACACTTGCTGCAAGACGGACTGATGGCTGCTTCCGTTAGGCGGAGACTTGACGGAGAACATGCTAGAAAAGTTAAAGGGCGGCAATTATCGAACAACTTTTTTACGGACACTAGAGCTTGTTAGCTCGCTGTCGAACTAACGATAGACATGTTGGTCTTCGTAATGATTACATAATATGTTACTCTAACGTTAATTCGACATCCATGTTTAATTCGACAGTTAGTTTAGCAAGCAAGCATTGACTGTATGGTCTGTGCACCTGCACCTGGTCATGACAGTCAAATAGTAATAATTAGCAAGCTAGTAATGAAAACAATACATTTACAATTACGCTACCTACCACACACAACTGTATTTTCAAGCAAAATCAATGTAAGCTATCTGGGGAACAAATTATGAAACGTAGCGATAATTTACCGTCACGGACTGCGGTCTGGTTGCATCAAAAAGATGGCAGAGATCTAAATCATTTCATGCACATCACGTAAAAGTACCCAGATTGAGAGAACACACTATCCGTCGTTAAATATGTTTAACACCATGATCCAACCCTGTACTATATAGTGTATTAACAACAGGCAGTGTTAATCATGTTTAATGTAACACCAAAACCACAACACTTTACCCCGAAAAGCTCTAACACCAGGATTTTCACACTGGCGAATTTGCTGTGCAGGCATCTTGTGTATGACAATGTGATGAATAATTTTGCAAGTTATCCGAAGGGGGTAATTTAGGGGTGGGCGAATAGCGCGTGTCGTGTTATTCAATAATACACGTGAGTTCAACTGTCACAATTACGTGTCTCTTTATTGGTAGCCCACATGCTAGAACACACCTAGCTCACATGCTCCGTTACCATAACATGTCCTCTGCCTATGACGTCAATCAACCGTGCCCGTAAGGCTTCACTCCTATTGGCTAACACACACACATATACAATAACACCACATCTCCCTTTTTATGAATCAATGGGTAGACTGCCATTGACTCCACAGACCTTAGAGGATTATTCTGCCTCTGTAGGGTGGAAGGTCTGTTCCTATCTGAACCAGATATAAAACAACAGTTAACTCCAGACCTCCAGCACCGGGCTCCGGAGGTTCTGCAATATGCGGCTCTGGACCACCTCCTGAATGCTGCTCAGCTGCATCCCTGCCGCTCTGCTCTGACGAGGAGTACATGGGGATGAGATGATGGCGATTACGCCGGACTGTCCCATGAGGTCCCTCAAGAATGTAGGAGCGCGGCGTGTTGTGACTTCCCATAACCGTTCCACTCGCCTTATGATCTGTGACCCACACCTCTTTTCCCGGTGCAAGCCTCTCGAGACTTCTCACTCGATAACGCAGGTTGTACCACTGTGCATCCTTTATTCTCCTCTCTCTTTCTCGCAGAACTACAGCTTCGCTGTCGGGAAGAGCCGGATCCAGCAGCGCTGGTAATGTTGGCACCGTCGTGCGAAGCCTCCTCCCCATGAGAAGTTGCGCAGGGCTATACCCATTTTGTAGTGGGGTGGTTCTGTAAGCCAGCAGAGCCAGATATGGGTCTGCTGCTTTCTTAAGGAGACTCTTTACAGTCTTCACAGCCCGTTCTACCTCACCGTTACTCTGTGGATATTTCGGGCTGCTGGTGACGTGTTTAAATCCATACGACTCTGCAAACTCTTCAAATGCCCTTCCCGAGAACTGCGGCCCGTTGTCTGTGACCAGCGTCTCAGGGATACCATGTCGTGCAAAGATGGATTTGATATGGTGGATTACATCTGTTGATTTTGTGGGAGTCAGCAAAGCCATTTCCACATACCTTGATGCATAATCCACTACCAGCAGATATGACTTGCTTCCCAGCATAAACAAGTCGGCACCCAGTTTCTGCCATGGTCGGCCTGGGTATTGTGTTGGCATCAGCGGCTCTTTGGGGTTCTGTCTCTCCTTGCTGCATGTCCGGCAGTTGAGAACCAACTCATTCAGCTGCTGACTTACGGTACGTCCACACAGCAGCTTTTCAAAAATCTTGAAAATCTTGGAGCTGGGCGTGTCTGACAGCTTGGGGATTTTTTGCGAGCAATGCGACCAACAACCAATCTCAACCTGACGTCTCTTTCGGACTTGTTCCCTATGAGCAGACATCTGACTGCCAGCAAACATGCTTTCGATGTCTGCTTTAGAGCACCGTAATAAAAAAGCTTCAGCACAGGTTGAATGTGTAATGCTCTTTTCGTGCTCCTCTGTACGCTGGTGTGCGTGCGTCCAATCTGACATTCCAGTTATAAATGTGCCAGTGTCAGTCCTCTTCCCAAATGCCAGACATACAAAACAAAACAACATATGACGTCCCTTGCAATATGACGCCACTTTCTGCTGGTGCCATCTTTACAGGTGAATACCGTCTGCACAACTGGATTTCTGGTATGTTGTTGTGGGTGCTGTTCTAAAAACATCTGTAACATAGATGGCTCGGGGCGGGCAAAGTAATCTATGTCCTCCTGCTCTTTGCTCTCCTCACTCTCCTCCTCTGGGGATGCTACCTGGCTCAACACAATGATACAGAATGAATGGATTCCCTGATAGAGGTCCATACAAATAGGCATTGACATAACAATACCACACAGTTAATGGTCAAAACTACATGTGTGCCTCCATTTTTTATCTATTTCTATATTATTCATTCTATATATTGTCCATCAAAACTACCACAACAAGCTGACTATAAACATTTTCTTCAGGTCCCAAAAGACCACTGTTGCCCTTATAACCAAATAAGTAAATACACTAAACAAAACAAGCTGCCAGCTGACAGTAATTGTTCATGAATGTTGGTTAACTTTCAATGAGACAACGTATCAGAGTCCCATTAAGCTATATTTGAACTTGCCAGGGAAAACCTAAAAAAGCCAGCTTACTAGCTTGTAGGCTAACGAATGTTTCTCTTATAATATTTGTCTTATTAGTGCTTCATCAAAGGGATATTAATGGGTTCCAGAACTACAGAGTATCATAACCTTAATAATAATCTTTTCCTAATTTTCTTAGCTTCTGCTTACCGCCAGTTCTCCTCGCTCTCCCCACTCGCGCTGATCTCTCTCCCTCTCATCATCTTCCTCACCACCAATATCGGCCACGGGTTAGAAGAAGATGGACCTGCACCTGTACTAAACATGTCGGTTATTTTGACACAAGCGGCAGCATCAGCACGAAGGGCCTGCTTTTTTCTTGCCCGCAATTGTTCTGCTCTCCCTTTTCGCTTGGCCTTCGCCTTCGCCATTTCTAACTCGAACTTTTTTTTTTCTCGAAAGAAAAAGGCAGTTTGGCTTCAACGGCCGGCTCACCTCCTGGGGGCGTGATTTAATGATGCACACCGAGCGGCCCAAAGGGGGAGGTGATTAAAGATTTGATTGGGCCGGTCCAGTGTCAATTACTAAAAACATTTAAACAGAGGGCCAATCTACCCGTCTTATGGGCCGGGACTTCAGAAAAAAAAGAAAAATGACGTGTCGGCCCAAAAGGCACGTCGGCCCACGGGGAAAATGCCCGGTATGCCAGATGGCCAGTCCACCCCTGGAGGTGACCCTAAAACTAACCACTGGATTGCTTGTCTAACATGACCTAGTCCATAAGTGAGGTAAGGGTGGGAACAATCAAACACACCCTCCCAGGCACTACGTGTTAGCGAAGTACAACTGGGATTTGGAAGAGGAAGACATGCTTGCTCAATTCTTAATAAAGAAAAACCAACAAATTGAGCACTTGAGTTTTCATTAGCAGCGCCTAGCTACAGCTGCGGAGCTTTGGTCAATACCACCAATTGTCTATTTCCTTAAAATGGTACATATCGATGAATCTATATTTTCATCTTCAGTTGATTAAATCTGCATAATGTCCCTGTACAATAAGATTCGAGCATTTTGTAATCCAGTGAGGAAATTCAAGACCAGTAAATATTGATTGATTAAACAACACTAAATACAATGTTAGTGCTTTCTTCAAACTCAGACTCTCTGCTGCGGCTGTACCTCAAAGACAAAATAATTGTCTTATGATCTTTGTTGAACAAGGTCTGATTTTCCTGTACATGTACAATGTGGGGTATTTTTAAATACTTTACTAAACCACATGCAATACTATGTTAGACACAAGTTAGTTATTACTCACATATCAAAGTCTTTTCATCTGCAAGATGGAAGAATAGCTGGGTGCTGCCTGGAGAGACTGATGAGGGACACAGGCTGGCTTCAGCAGCTTTCCACACAAAGCCATCACATCTTCTCTTCCATAGTCCTCGCTGTCCACTGGTGCTCTGTCAAAAGAGTGAACATCACAGCCGTCATGTTAACCCTGTGTTACACAACATACAACCAACATGTGTCAAAAGTGACCCGAATTAGTTTTAATTGTAAATATCTTTGCAATAAATTACTTTAACCATTCAGGATTCCAGGTATTCCTCAATTAACCTGTTTTGGATCAACACCAATTTGTATTTTTCCCTTTCTTACTTTTTGAATAAAAATCATGTTTGTATCACTACACTTCTAAGGCGCAACATGGGTCAAACATTACCCGTATTATTTTTGCTATGTTATTTCATGCATGGCTGAGTGTTTCTTTACTATACATTTTCAAAAATAATAAATGTTAGCAGTGATTTGGACCTAGCGTGTATGATGTAGTAATACAAAAAGTATTTTAGTTCACACAGTGTGACATTAGCTCGTCATGTTAGCTTGTAATATATAGAGCAGAGCTAACTAGCAAGTTAGCCAAACGTTAGCGGTTAGCTGTGTATGCTATGCTAACTGTTACTGAACATTAACAAACTAGATTCCGCTATAAGAAAGCTGTGAAACTTTACATTAAACTTGGCGACAACATTGTGACACCCCGCTGCATGTTTATGTGTAATTCTCCCGTGTTGGAGACGAGAGGGTGGCGCGGCAGCACTGCAATAAGCTGTAAGCTAACGTTAGAAGCCACCTGTTAAGTCCGATTTCCCGGGCGCAACATCTTGCAAGAAACAGCATCTCAGGGCTTCTTAACATTTAACAACCTATTAATGATGAATACTGTGGTGACCACCTATTTAACCACTGGGTCATAATTCAAACCTGGAACTACAGTTGCGGTTATTGTTCCCACACGGACATGTTATGGGTTACCTATAAATAGGTGTGCCCTCTTGGCTCTGTCTCTGGTCGACCCGGGCTGCGACCCGACAACATGTCCTTTGCAGCTTGTTAGGGCCTGAGCACGTAGTGCAAAGACCTATTGAAATCGTCAGTATTATTATTCTTCTGTTACCGGTTCTGCACTTTCGACCTGTTTTTGAGGGGGTTACGACACTATTCATGTAGCGACATTTGGCAACGCCGCCAGGACCGGTGAAAATGTTAACATTCTGGATTCGATGGGTGAACATTTTTCACCTTGCTCTCTAGCGCCACCTGTGTAAATTCAGTGTTTCGAAAAATTTACAAAGTCGCAGCGTAAGTCTGACGGACCTGACATTTTGCACACTTATCCGGGTGGAGCAGCTCTACATATTATCCTCTCATATCCCGAAGCTCCGCCTACTTTGATTTTTTTTAAATTAGCATAATGTGAAAAACATTGAAATATTAACTTAAATTCCAATTTCTTGATTTTCCAAGCCAAACTTAGTGCACAGCATCAATGGAGGGGCAGACACATTACCGTACAAAATGAGCACGAGGTGTGGAAAAATGTGGCCGACATCAATCAAAACGTATTAGCAAAAGGGTGTGGCCTACACATAAATGCTCACAATTCATCCAAAATGTATCCAAATATCACAGATTTCGGTGGATAGGTTCAGTGTGTCTTGGGGAATAGGTACAACAAACAATATTCATTTCGAACAATAGGGGGCGCCAACAACACAACTAATTTATATCTCAAGAACCGATGGACTAAAAAAATATATATTGTCATAGACATACTTGCAGGGTGAGTATAAACTGAGATTTAAAGGGTCGCAACCAATGAAAAAGGTGGGCGTGTCCTATTCAGTTTTTTCTCGAAATCGAAGGGTTAAAAAATGTACCAAGCCATAAGTAGGGGAGAAAATGAGTTACGGCCTTTAAATTCGGAACGCATGTCACAGCCCACAACCTTTTCCAGACTGTAGAAAAAAATCGGACGTTTTAGCAAATATGTCTCAGTAGCGCCCCCTATTGTGCGGTAGTCAAATATAGTTTCTTCGAACTACCCGAAACTTGGCACAGAGATTCCTCATGGAAATGCAGACATATTTCAAAATGGCTTCCATTATCTCCGCCCCCAATGAAGTCGGCCATTTTGAAATATGTTCATTTTAAGCGCATTTTCGCATACTTGTCTTAGGAAAATGATCGGAAAAATTTCAAACCAGGACAAGATCAGCCCATATCCAATGTGATGCTAAATTGCGAATGAATAGTCGACTGCTCAAACGGGGAGCTCGTAAGCTAACGGAACATGTACCAATTTTGACGATTTAAATGCCACAAAATCGCTAAAATGACTTTCGGACGCAAAACTTGGAACACACGTCACAACCCACGTCTTTTTCCAGACTGTACAACATTTTTTTACATTTTTGTACACCAGCTCAGTAGCGCCCCCTATTGTGCGATAGTCACATATAGTTTCTCCAAACTACCCCAATCTTGCCACAGACATTACTGATGGAATTGCGGACATATTTCAAAATAGCTTCCATTAGCCCCGCCCCCCAGAAAGTCGGCCATTTTGAAATATCGGTGTTATTCATGCATTTTAAGCGCTTTTTCGCAAACACCTCCTCGGGAAAAGATCGGGAAAATTCCAGTCCAGGACAAGTTAAGCCCATATCCAATATCATGTTAAATTGCGAATAAAATAGTTGCTAGCTCAATCGGGGCGAACGTAAGCTAACAGAGAATGTACAATTTTTGACGATTTACATGTCTCAAATGACTCCAAACTACTCGCATATAGTTTTCCAGATATTCATGAAACGCTGTATACACATTACTATTATGATGGCACAGAAATGTACCAGCAACAGCTCTGCTTATTAATTTCCCACATTAACCATAAACACCCAATACATATAAAACTCCTAAACAATGTATGGTGAAATGTTTTCCATCTTTGTTTTTCTATCTACGACTACAAACAGTATTTCCACTACAAGCAGAACAGTAACACATCTTTCTATGCAATACAATAGAACAGTATGTGTTCACAGCCAATCCATGATTTAATGAGTATTTCCTTTGTGCCAAGAGCTGATTTAGTATATTGCATCAACGACCTTTTCAATTAAATTGACAATTATTTTGTGTAATTAATAGTGTGTGAAACCAGGCAGAGTGAGTGACATGGTGTTCATTTCCACTATGCCAAAGCAGTTTACAGTTGCTGACGGTGTAAGGTAATATATATTGTCCTAAGTAATTGTATGTAGCTGTGTTCAAAGGAGTACACGTTACAAGGCCGTGCGGGGGGAGCTGCCAGACCCAGATGTCCTCAAAAGTCAGCGAGGTATACAAGGACCTCTCAGCAGACATCTCACCATGAAAAAAAACGAATGGCTCACTACTCAACTCAATCTTGTGCACAGAGCCTATAGAACACATAATTTAAACCAGCAGGATGTAAACAGAGGAGAACAGCCGGTCTGATTTAGTGCCATGTGATTATCCTGTAATGAGTAACATACACAGTGTTGATCGACTATATAAACAGTTCATTTATTGTCTTGATACATGTGTTGTGTAAGACATTTGAATCAATTTGATACGTCAATATTAAATGTACCTTTATTTTGAAAAACTTTATTGTGAAGGACAAACCGGATGTCACATTTCCGGTATTGCCGGTTTAGGGAGAGACTTAATTCAGGTAGCTTGCCTTGGCTGTCTGTGTGCGCGGAGGTTTTGTCGTCAACAGACTCATTAAACTACCCACTTCTCGGTACATAGAAACCCTGCTCCACGGTGTCCAAACTCCAAACGTGAGTAATATCGCAATTGGTGTGTTATACTGAAATGTGTTGACCTATACTTTATACCTTATTTATATATATGTATGCTTTTCATTGGAACACGCCGTGGGTGTGTGCAGTGCTAATGCTAATACCTAGCGCCACTTGTTTTGATGTACGTTTTTGTTGGTAACCTCGCTAGTTTGTATCTTTTAGTGTTGAAGTGGGCACCGTTAGATTCTGTGTCTCCTTGCGGTCATAAACAATGTGTTGGATGTAGAGCTAGGATAAGTAATAAGGGAGCTAGGAGTGATTTTCGGTGCAGTAATAGGTTAGCATTTTTCGCTCGGGGCTAATTCAGAGGCTCACTGTCAGCATTGTGTGTTTTTTGTGAAAAAATAAATGAAAAAGATCAGTTAAATTAGTTTTTTCCCCGTTCTATGGATATAAAATATTCATAGTTTATTAAATATTAAGCTTCCTTAGACGTTGTTTTCTGAAAATGACGCGATTTCGGGTCGGTGGAGCCTAAGAGGATAACAGAGTATGTTTTATTTTTATTTTATTGGTTTAGTGGTTTGTACATATTTAACTTTTGTCCAGTTTCTGAACAGATATGAGGAGCTGTGAGCTCTGAGTGTGTGCTAACGGCTGATGTGTTGGAAGGGACCGGTTGGGACATATTGCGCTGTCGGACGTTGACCAATCACGAAGCGTCATTTCTTCACTGGCAGCAAAAACAACCAATCACAGCAGTGCTGTCTGGCTGGCTCTGTCCAATCATAAACAAGAAGTGTTCTCCCTAAAGGAATACCCTTTCCGTCCAATGTGAAATGCTGTGGTGTTTTCTGAAATGCTGTAGCGTTTTGTGAAATGCTGTGGTGTTTTGTGAAATGCTGTTGTGTTTTCATTTTAAGTCATATGCTAATATTAACCAATACACAGCTTCAATTATTACTTTACTTACCTTGACCACATAACAGCTGTATTGAAGGTTTGCTTTTTGATCAATAAACACAACAACAAAAAGCAAACTCTACTGGTATGGAACATACATGGCCTAATATCCAGAGGAGATGCGTTTATTGAGTAAACAAACAGCCAAGGGCAGAACGTCTGCACAACCCACTGCACCGCACGCCACGGTTAACCTGTTAAACCCGAAGGTCCCCGGGGACCCTGGTTTTTTTTCTCGACACTGTCTCAGGGCATCTTAATATTTAAAAACCTATCAATGTGTTATACCAGATTAACGAGAAGAATCTCAGCTAACTGACGATAAGAACCATTTTTACCGAAACAAAACAAAAGTGTCACAAGAAGCGTTAGCATTAGCCCTTAGCTAAAACGGGCAGATGCTACTTCCGGTGCTAACTAGCAAAAATGATCTTTAAAACTTAATATTTTCTGCACAAACTACATATCATCTGAAAGTTACTAACTGTCACTCGCTTCTATTGGCTCTAACGGTTCATAAAATGTGTCAATCACCCAAATCGACCAATGGGTTCCAAAGATATGATCCTTAGTAGTATAAACTACGCCCGCTCCGGCTCCATTACGGAGCCAGAAGGGAGAGCTTCACCACAGAGCAGGTGCTAGAGATGCTAGCTGACGATAGCGGGGCTATGATCCGACCAGATGACTCTTCGTCGGATGATGAAGATCTCCTCCAGCCAGACCTGGATCCGGACAGTAGTGACTCGGATGTTGATCTTCCACCACGGGAAAGGTATGTAATCTCTCTGTTTTTATATATTACTTATGTGTTTGGTGGAACTGCGTCACAGTGCTAGCTTAGCCAAGAAGCTACAGGAATGATTAGGCAAAATGCTAAATAGTGTTACTTGTCTTTTTGGAGTTACATTTTCTAAATGAATGGCCAGTGAATGAATATATACATGTGTTTACTTATTTATTTGGTGTAATATTATTCATTTATAGTCCAATATTATCCTTTTTATATATTCCTTTTATGTTTGGTGGAACTGCATCACAGTAGGCGCATTCACACTGAGGTACTTTTCCCACAAAGGTTCATGCGAACTTAGTTCATGATCGTGTTCACACCAAAAAGAGCCGGTACTACAATTAGTTCATGCGAACCTTTTTACCCCCTCGAAAGTCCCTGCTAGAGAGCAGGGACTTTCGAGCGGCTCTTTTGTGAGAAAAGAGCTATATGTCTGATTGTCTGGGCGGATTGTAAACCACGGCCCGTAAAACTCCCAAAAAGTTTTGTGAAGCCGCCATTTTATTATCCTCGCATTAGCATTATTAGCATTAGCATTAGCCCATCGCAGAAACGCAGAGAGACTAACTTATGGCAACACAAAATAAAACATGGGAGCGGTGGAGATGAGGAGGTGTCGGCGTTCTGGCGATTTACTCGGAAGGCTTCAGTAGAAGCTGCTGGGAGTCCCAGCAGCTTCTACTGAAGCCTTCCCCAACTCCGGGGACTTCCGGCCGGGGACTTTGGGCGGCAGCTATACGCCGTGAAGTGGTTTGCGGCCTGCCAGTAAACCCAAAGCAGAAGAAGAAGAAGTGACGTCAGCGGCTTCATTTGCCTAATCCACCCCAGGGACTTTTTCCGGTGTGAACGCGATCTGTACTTAGTTCATGCGAACTAAAGAGTTCGCATGAACTTTTGTGGGAAAAGTACCGCAGTGTGAATGCGCCTAGTGTTAGCTTAGCCAACAGGAATGATTAGCCAAAATGCTAAATAGTGTTACTTGTCTTTTTGAGTTACATTTTCTAAATGAATGGCCAGTGAATGAATATACATGTGTTTACTTATTTATTTGGTGTCATATTATTAATTTATAGTCCAATATTATCCTATAAGTATAAGCCAGTGAATTAATCGAATCTCTTTGTTTTTCCACATTTGTTAGATGGGGTGTGACCCCAGCAGGACAAAGCCTCACACCCAGAAGACTTTCAGGGAGCAGCTTGCTGCAGAATTGTTGGAGTTTGCTGAAGGCCCTGCTGAAGGCCCTGCATCTCCACCACCCCCTCCTCCACCACTCACATGCATGCCCGAGTATTATGGGAAGATGCCACCAAGGTCAGGAAGAACTGCAGGAGGTGCCTAGATGCTGGACTCAAAAGGGTGAAGACATCTGTGTACTGCAGGAAGTGCCAGGTCCCTCTGTGCTTCACTGTCAAAAAGAACTGTTTCAGGGAGTGGCACGACCTAAATACTGGAACATTCAGGTAGGTATAAAGTTCAGATAGGTATAACGTTTTGCGAGTGTTTATTTAAAAAAAATTACTTGTTGTTTTTATATACCTAGTGTGATTTTATTGTATAGTACATTGGTAAAAAAATTGTTTTTACATGCCTATAGTGTGTTGGTAAAATGTTTGAAATAAATCTGCCCCAGTTGGAGTCAAATGTCACTTATGTTTCCGTTTTTTTTATTGTGCAAGTACACTTACACACAATGACCTACAGTGTAGTTTATTGTATAGTGCTTTGGTACATACACACACATCCCCACACAGCTACACACACCTACACATACCCACACAGCTACACCTACACATACACACCTACACATACACACACCTACACTTACAGACACCTAGTACACACACTCACACATACAAAAATATATATATATATTTTTTTAAATATTTTTTGTTGTTTTGGGTGGAATGAATACCTATCAGAGATGGGGACTCGAGTCGCACTTAAGTCGCACACACAGAGACTTCAGACTTGACTTGGACTCGTGACCAAAAGACTTCAGACTCGACTTGGACTCGTGTGTTGTGACTCGTGAACAATCATTCTGTTTTCTATTTTTGGCGTGTTAAAGGTGGGGTAGGTACATTTGAGAGAAACCGGCTCGAGATCGCTAGAATTTGAAAATACACAACCGGAGATAATCTGCAAGAGGCTGCTACTTCCTTATAGAGCCCGCCTCCTCCAACACACACGAACGCGCACATGACCAATGAGGGAACGAGAGAAATGTGTGCCCAGATGGAAGGCTGACAGGCAGGCAGGCCATCCAGTTACTTTAGCCGGGCTCATTACGCAGACGTGCGCGCCTCTGTTACTACCTCGTAGTAACACAATAGCGACCGGCGGCACACCTGCGGCTGTACCGCTTGTAATTAGGTTCAACGACAACAACTTCGAACAAAACGCCGGCGGCACCAACAAAAGGAGCGCACACTGCAAAGTCTGCAATATCAAAATCAAGGATGCTGGCGCAACAACGTCAAATTTCATCAGGCACTTGAAAACTCACCCGGAGAGGTCAGTCACATTAACGCATGGACGGTTAGCAAACATGTTTAGCTCAGCATCAGCTATGTAATGCTAACTTAGCTTGCTGCTAGCTTTGTAACTGAATATTTGAAAAGATTAGTGAATTGCTTGTCACACTTGTTTGAGTTGAGTGGCGTTGACATCCAACTCTTGACATGACATAAAAAAGGTCGGTAACGTTAATCATTACCCGCTTTTAAGTACTTTTAACAGTTTCCCTGCGGGGGATTAATAAAGTATTTGTGATACTGATTTCTGATTCTGAAGTGTTTTGCTTATAAGTTGTTTGCATTTAGCTAAAGTGTGATGTTTTTCCTCATATTGCATTGCAATAGCCTGTTTAAAGTGATCATATAACAAACAACTAATCAGTACTGATACTGTATGCTAATAGTAGGAGTGATAATAACACAGTAAATGCTTTGCATTTCTTAGATATAGCTGTGCAGTATTCTTAACAGACTGGATAGCAGCAGACAATAGAAGGCTTATTACAACCAGAAGAGACATGAGACTTTTATTCGTTAGAGACTTGAGACTTGACTTGGACTCGTGACCAAAGACTTGAGACTTGACTTGGACTTGCAAAAAAAGACTTGTGAACATCTCTGATACCTATAGTGATGATTCAATGTAATACAATGATTTGTATAGTCTGGTACCTGAAAAAGGTCAAATGTGCCCAAAGCTTATTCCGCCTGGACTTTATTTTCATAAACCTCTCTAAAAAGGTCAAATGTCACTTGTTTTGCCTAAATCTTGATACAGGGTACTTATTATGTTATACTTTGGATTCCTAAAGCTTTTAGGCTACTAACCCATCATTCAAGGTTGGTCTTCACTATAAGTAATGGGTTTTCTTTAGGCGGAGACAGGAATTTACATTTTTTTGCTATGTTCCATCTGAATTTACTCTGACACAGAACAATCTATATTGATTCTGACACTTCTACATCCAACTCACAGATGTAACCTTGATTTGATAAAATTCATATAAACCTTTTAGAAGTGAAGTTATGGTAATTTGTTCTGGGAATGTCATTTTCGAGCCTGAAACCTGAAAAACAGGCTCGGGGTTTAACAGGTTACGGCTCCTCCAGACAGCCTCCGCGATAATCGATCGTCGACGAGCCTTTACAGCAGGGGTGGGGAACCTTTTTCCTCTCAAGGGCCATTTCAATTTTTTCAACATCCTCCGAGGGCCGTACAAATTATTGACGTCTGCTTAAAAATACTAAAATCAAAGCCCATTCATTTGGCCTTTCTTTCATGCTGTGCAAAGAAAAAGCAACTTCTTAATCCAGATATTTTACCATGATTCGCGCATACATGCACGTGCACGGTTGTGGCATGGCCACCAAAACAGAAAGATATGGACACAAGATGTGTGAAATTTAGTTTCCTATCCATGTGAACATGATTTAAGTGGGGGGGGGACCTAACGCCCTCTAGGGGGGTCTGGGCTCGGGGCATGTTCCCCCGGGAAGATTTTTTTTTAAATGTTGAAGTTTGGTGCACTTTGAGAGCAACATTAGGAAATCTATGGAAACCTCTCTCAGCACCCATATGAAACAGAACTGGAAGCAGATTTTCTTTTTCTTTATGGATATTTTACAAATCACTCCCCTTTCAAACTGTATTCTTGTTTATTAATAACTTGTTTTTACTGTCATATAGTATTTTATACCCGTTTACTGTATTCTCTTATTTATTTATAACTATAATGATCATATAAAGATGTGCCTTTACCTCACTGGTAGTAGAAAAAGCTTCTTATATTCGTTAGCATAGCTAGCTAACCAGATGCTAATAACAACAAAGTTATCGACTGTATGATCAGTATGACAGATGAACAGATCGCCACTGGGCTTTCAACTAAAGACACAGCCACGCAAAAACTGCGGCATGTGTACGGCTCCTTATGGGTACTGACATTTGTGAAGTCCCGGCCCGGAGCGGCGTTCTGGTGCTCTGCTCTCCGGCAGCTCTAAACCCCTGTCGGAGGAGACATATACCACGTGATGACACGTTAGGCTCGTGTTGTGTTCAAGGACCCTGACCTTGCCCAGGAAAAACAGGTACTCGCTTGTTATATATTTTGCGTGTGTTACCTCGAGGGCCGTATCAAATTGTCTCGCGGGCCGTATACGGCCCGGGGGCCGGAGGTTCCCCACCCCTGCTTTACAGAAATGTGTTTTCCTTCGAGGCGGCGAGCCCACATACGTTTCCCAGTCGCTGCCGGAAGACCTGGGAGTCCGGGACGCGCACGTTTGAGAAATTACGAACGGCTCATTTCGGAGGACACGCGCGCATCTGCTTGACGCCGGGACGACCGGCGACCCTCCCCTACAGGCGCTCGGACGCGAAGGCCCGCCCACAACTGCGTGCACGTCTGTGACCGCAGTTTTAATTAATCTCTATCTTATTATTATTTATAATGATTATTATTATTATTATTAGGGCCTGAGCACGTAGTGCAAAGACCTATTGAAATCGTCAGTATTATTATTCTTCTGTTACCGGTTCTGCACTTTCGACCTGTTTTTGAGGGGGTTACGACACTATTCATGTAGCGACATTTGGCAACGCCGCCAGGACCGGTGAAAATGTTAACATTCTGGATTCGAGGGGAGAACATTTTTCACCTTGCTCTCTAGCGCCACCTGTGTAAATTCAGTGTTTTGAAATATTTACAAAGTCGCAGCGTAAGTCTGACGGACCTGACATTTTGCACACTTATCCAGGTGGAGCAGCTCTACATATTATCCTCTCATATCCCGAAGCTCCGCCTACTTTGATTTTTTTTTAATTAGCATAATGTGAAAAACATTGAAATATTAACTTAAATTCCAATTTCTCGATTTTCCAAACCAAACTTAGTGCACAGCATCAATGGAGGGGCAGACACATTGCCTTACAAAATGAGCACGAGGTGTGGAAAAATGTGGCCGACATCAATCAAAATGTATTAGCAAAAGGGTGTGGCCTACACATAAATGCTCACAATTCATCCAAAATGTATCCAAATATCACAGATTTCGGTGGATAGGTTCAGTGTGTCTTGGGGAATAGGCACAACAAACAATGTTCATTTCTAACAATAGGGGGCGCCAACAACACAACTAATTTATATCTCAAGAACCGATGGACTAAAAAAATATATATTGTCATAGACATACTGGCAGGGTGAGTATAAACTGAGATTTAAAGGGTCGCAACCAATGAAAAATGTGGGCGTGTCCTATTCAGTTTTTTCTCGAAATCGAAGGGTTAAAAAATGTACCGAGCCATAAGTAGGGGAGAAAATGAGTTACGGCCTTTAAATTCGGAACGCATGTCACAGCCCACAACCTTTTCCAGACTGTAGAAAAAAATCGGACGTTTTAGCAAATATGTCTCAGTGGCGCCCCCTATTGTGCGGTAGTCAAATATAGTTTCTTCGAACTACCCGAAACTTGGCACAGAGATTCCTCATGGAAATGCGGACATATTTCAAAATGGCTTCCATTATCTCCGCCCCCCATGAAGTCGGCCATTTTGAAATATGTCCATTTTAAGCGCATTTTCGCATACTTGTCCTAGGAAAATGATCGGAAAAATTTCAAACCAGGACAAGATCAGCCCATATCCAATGTGATGCTAAATTGCGAATGAATAGTCGACTGCTCAAACGGGGAGCTCGTAAGCTAACGGAAAATGTACCAATTTTGACGATTTAAATGCCACAAAATCGCTAAAATGACTTTCGGACGCAAAACTTGGAACACACGTCACAACCCACGTCTTTTTCCAGACTGTACAAAAAAAATGTACATTTTTGTACACCAGCTCAGTAGCGCCCCCTATTGTGCGATAGTCACATATAGTTTCTCCAAACTACCCCAATCTTGCCACAGACATTACTGATGGAATTTCGGACATATTTCAAAATAGCTTCCATTAGCCCCGCCCCCCAGAAAGTCGGCCATTTTGAAAAATCTGTGTTATTCATGCATTTTAAGCGCTTTTTCGCAAACACCTCCTCGGGAAAAGATCGGGAAAATTCCAGTCCAGGACAAGTTAAGCCCTCTATAGAATTCTATAGACTTTAGTATAGGTTGCATCAGAGAGAAAATGTCATGCATGTTTTCTTTGAATGCTATAGGTTTCTACAAATTCCTATAGATTTCTACAGATATGTCATGAGTCGGTTCTGTCCTATAGAATTCCTTAGATTGTTATAGTTTTAATTATAGAAGTTTATAGAAAAGTACACATTTATAGTATTCTACAGAATGATCTAGAGATTTCTATAGTATTCTATAGAATTCTTTAGCATGGCTTACAAATACGACTATGTTCTATAACATGCTATAGATTTCTACAAGATTCTATAGGATTCTATAGGATGTTATAGATTTTTTTGCTAAGGGTATTGTCATACTGATATGTATGGCTGAATTCCCCCATCCAATCTCTTCACATTGGTCAAAACTTGTTCCTCTGCTGACGAGTCCGAACTGAAATACTCCACCATGTTTCCGTGTGTTGACAAAGTGAACGCATGGATGACGTCACGACCATCACGTGACTACTGAAAATGGCAAACATGGCGGCGGCCAGACGGAATATACAGGTTTTGATAAAAAAGAGCTATAAAATCATTATTTACCGGGGAATATCGCTGATTTCTTCAGGGTATGGTTTAAACATAACGTTTCACTAAATACTGAAGTTTTGATTAATTATCTAATGAGTGGACCATTCCTTTAAGCATGTCAGCCTGCAGGCCCACTTCTTGTCTCTCTCTCTAACTCATTGCAGATGACTGCACTAAAGAAAAGGGCACAGAGAGGAAACCAGTTGTAAGATGTTTAAAAGTTAATTAAACATAATATAATAATAATATAATAATCCTTATATTTATTATAGCGCTTTATCAATGACTCTCAAAGCGCTTTACAAATACACATTACACATACATGTAATGTTCATCTACTGTGGACAATACCCACTGGAGCAAATTCGGGTGAAGTGTCTTGCCCAAGGACACAACGGCCTGACGCAGTGGGGCGGGAGCGGGTTTCGGACTGGAGTTCCCCAACGCCCCCTTGATCTGATGATCAAACGCACAGACCACTGCGCCACCCGTCCCTATTTAATATATGCTTAAATGCATTTCAAAGAAGTTGTGTTGAGTTGTGTTATTCTACATTTTGACACCAAGATTTTCTGATTTTACTGCAAATGTATATTGGTTCCAAATATCGGTTATCGGTCTCCTTGATTACTAATAATCGGTATCGGTATCAACCTTGAAAAAGCCATATCGGTCGATCCCTAGCTTATACAACACGTCATCTAAAGTGGGCATAAGGTAGTGGGACCGTTTCAGAGCACGGTTGAGAGGCTTCGGGTCAATGCATAGTCTCAATTTGTCTGGCTTTTTCACTATGACTAGATTGCTAATCCAGTCCGTGGGTTGAGTGACTGTGGTCAAGTGTCCCTCCTCTTCATATCGATCAAGCTGAGCCTTAACAGCTGCCTTGAGGGCCACTGGAACGTTCCTGGGAGCACACTGCACCGGTGCCACAGTGCTGTCCAGCTCAAAGTGAATATCACCGGGCAGAGACTCAACAGGGCTGGTGAACACGTCGTGGTAGGTGCTGACCAGACACTCCTTGGTCAGGTCTCCCTTCCTGCAGTGCTCCACCTTATTCAGCTCCTCAGGAATGGTGAAGCGTATCAGACCAAGTCTCTCACATGTCTCACCCGAAAGCAAGGGCCTCTGGCCAGTATGCACAATCTCAAAGTCCAGTCTGTGCGTCTTACCCCTAATGACGCATTGTGTGCTGTACACACCTAATGAGCTCATCCACTCACTGTTGTATAGTTTTAATCTGGTGAGACTCTTCAGAAGAGGCGTTCTAGGCGCCAGTCTCGTCTTGTCCTTGATGCTCATCACATTGCAAGTGGCTCCAGAGTCGAGCTGGCACCTCTGAACCCCACTTTGCAGTGGCAGGTTGACAAACCACTTTTTACCTCCAGTGTTCACAGCCCCCACGCTCTCCGCTGTGTACACGTCTCTCTCATCGCTGTCCTCCAGTTCCCCTGGCAACGGGTCATCCACAGCATTCAACTGGCGTGCCTGCTGGCCTCTTTTCATGCATACTTTTGCAAAATGGTTAGCTGTGCCACACGAGCGGCACGATTTACCAAAAGCAGGGCACAGGTCCCGCCCACGCTTGTGCCGTGTGCCACAGTACTTGCATTCGCCAGCGTCTCTCATGCTCTGTGGTTGTGCAGATGTGTTGGTGGACTCGGATGGCCTGCTGGCAGACCTCCGTCCATATCGCTGTCCTTGTGTGGCATTAATGCTGTCCCCAGGTCCAGAGCTGCCCAGTGACATGGTTTTTAACTTGCTGTCCATGACCTCGGCTGCACGGCAAATTTTAATGGCCTCGTCCAATTTAAGGTCCTTTTCCCTTAGTAAGCGACGTCTAGCACCCTCGTCAGTTATCCCCGAGAACAAGCCTGTCCCTTATGAGTTCATCTTTTATAGCTCCATATTCACAAGAGGCAGCCTTTTCCCCCAGCCTGGTAGCAAACGCATCCAAGAGCTCTCCATCCTCTTGTTTAAGGTTGCCAAAAACGTACCTCTCAAAGATTACGTTCTTTGCGGGTGTGAAGTACTGCTCCAGTGCCACCAGTATAGCAACCGCATCTTTTTGTTGGTCCGCGGTGAGTCCCAGGTTGTGTTTGTAAACATGTCGGCAGTCGTTCCCCATTAGCCTCCTGAGCGCAGCTGCTTGTACCGGCTTTACTTTCTCGCTGAGCCCGGTCGCAAGCAGATAATCCTCAAATTCTGCTCGAAAGCTCACCCAGTTGCCGTAGATGTCCCCCGCCATCTTCATAGGCCATTGTTCCAACGTGACGCTAATGCTAACAGGCTAACTGAAACTGCTAAACCTCACCAAAACAAATAAACGCACTCTGTCTCAGCGACGGACAGTAGCATGCAATCCACAGCTGGGTCCTATTTGAGCTTCTGACACCATGTTTTTAGATGTATGTAGTGATGTTACGTATTGCGCCGAGGCTTCGGAGCGTGTGTCGAGTAATCCCCGAAGCTTTTTGTGAAGCATGTATCGAGGCTTGTAGCCAGTGACGTCATCGATGACAAACGAAGCCTCGCTGCCTGTCGATACCACGTGACTGCGATTCAGATCGGTTGAACCGTTGAACCACAACGCTCATAATACCCATGGATGTATACTAAGAACGATATTACCCCTCCTGTACCCGGGCCCGCTGGTGACACGATGGAATTAAAAGAGCTCAAAACCTCACTTATATAGAGGTCGGAACATGTCATAATTATAAATAGATACAAGCATATATAAATGTAGGAAAAAAAACATGAATGAATAAATACAGGAATAAATATGTTACAGTGTTTTCAGGAAGATTCAGCGTGTGTGCTGTCGCTCAGCTGGAAAGCAGTTGACTCATGACCGCAGGGTTCCTGGTTCAACGACTCGTCAATACGTCTTTTTTGTTGTTTATAAAAGCTACAGCTAAATGAGATAATGTAGTTAATAAATGTATTCTTGGTTTAGCCTTTCTCAGGCTACAACATGGTTAAGTTTATGAATATTATTAAGGAATACAAATCCCTCTTTGCAATGTTTACCAGCCTCCTTAGGCGTTTCAATCACAATCATTAAACTGGAATAAAAACAATATTGTTAACATGAAAATATGATTTTATGTTCGTTGTTTAGAGCTATTCTAAGCAGGGGCGGCGCCAGGGGGGAGCTGAAGCACCCCCCAGGATTGCCAAAGCACCCCCCTAAGCACCCCCAAGAAATATGTGGGGTTTTTTCTTTTCGAAAATAATTATTATTATTTTTATTAAATTAGAAAAATTATTGATTACATCAATGCAAATGTGAAACAAACATTCGATTTTTGACCTACCCATAGGCTAAATTACTTTGTGACACTTGATTGACTTCCTGTTAGCTAGAGCGCCAAATTATTTGCTAACAGCAAAGTGAAAAATGTATCGTTTTTTAGTCCTTAAACGTCCACGTGTGGACACTCAATCAAAACCACCTGAAAGCGAGAGGGATTCTGCACATAATAGCATAGCCTCGTGAGTACAAGTAGCTTACTTTTGGGTCTCTGTGTTTCATTCAAGCTCTGCTCTGTGTGTGTGTGTGGCACGAGCCATTTTGTGTGCGTGCGCACCGGTGGGTATCTACTGGAGATCGTTGTGGTTAGCATCTGGTGCTAGCTAGCCAAGCTAACGGGTATAAGGAGCTTTTTCAACAACAAGGTGGAGGGAGAACTCTCTCCTGTCAGACGGAGAGTCTCAGTTAACCTCAGCTCAGGTGAAGGAAAGGACTCTCAGTGTTTAGATAGTTAACTTTAGTCTAGTTATCTCATGGGTCTCAAACGGTTTGTTTTAAAAGGGGAGTGATTTGTAAAATATCTATAAAGAAATAGAAAATCTGTTTACAGTTCTGTTTCATATGGGTGTTGTTGAGAGATGTATCCATAGATTTCTTAATGTTGCTCTCAAAGTGCACCAGATTGATGCTTTTAACTTCAATATTTAAAAAAAATCTTCCCGGGGAAGCATGCCCTCAGACCTCACTAGAGGAGGTGAGGTCCCTCCTAGAGGAGGTGAGGTCCACCCCCCACCTGTAAAAATAGCACATTACCCCTGCTTACACCTATATATGCCGTGAGCTGATTATCGAGCCTTCTTGTGTAGGGCTCTAAAAACTGCAGCCTGGTTATGATCCACTGCTGTCTGCCAGTCCTTTGTGCTCCACAACTACGCGAAGGGGCAAGTCTCCTGTACTGGGTGTAGTGGGTTCGCAGAGAATCCCACTTCTTCCTCAGCTCTTGCTCTGAAGCACACAAATAAACGATGTAAGCATTGTGGCTAGTTAGCATGTCCAATTCATATCTATATGCAGTGCCAAACGGCACAGCTAGCAACAAGATAACAACAAAACACAAGGTTGAAATAACAAATTACATTTCACGTTAACGTCACTGTACGCTGGCAAACAATAAAAAGCCAACGGTATCTGCTGAAGAGCTCAATTGATGAAAAAGATAATCTTACCCGAGAAACCAAGTTGCGTTTCAATCTCTCGCCAGAGTCCGGTTTTCACTACTCGGTTCGAGTACCTTTTCTCAGTGATGTCGTACAGAGCTGGCCTCTCCTGGATCAAGGTGATGAGCAGGTCTTCGTTTCCGTCATTCCAGATCGCCATGATGAGATGAAAATGAATAGCAGTCTGTGTGTGCCTTCTTAAATCATTTGTTTACGTCCCTCACTTCCGTTTCGCTTCTCATGCACTGATTCGCTAGCTGAACAGCCAATCAGAGTGATTGTTTGGTCCGACTGCCAGACCCGATGCATAATCGGCCATGCATCGGGACATACAGTCTATGATCGGGACAGGCAGTCCAAATAAGGCGTGTCACGGTCGACGGTGCGGGACACACCAAATTGAGTTTGGGCGACAGGACACGCTTCGTCTCCCGACTTACGAAAACAGCCGAAATCTGCCTGGTGTGTCAAGGCCTTAGTCGCGGGTGCACTGTGTGTGCGTGTGGGGAGTGTTGCAGTAGAAAATTTAACTGTAGCGCTGGTGCATTAATGGGAAACCCTTAATGTTTGAGCACCCTCTATGAAACGTCAAGCTACCCCACAGCACCCCCTAGAGAGAATCTCTGGCGCCGCCACTGATTCTTGGGCCCTGACACACCAAGCAGTCACCAGAGGACTCGCCGACGAAGACGTCGGCTGTTGCGTCGCGGTGTTCTCCTGCGTCTTGACCATGTGTCGCACGGGAACACACCGCAAAGACTTCAGTGTGTGAGTGGCAATAACTCTCCTTACCAGCAGGCGGCGGTAGTGTGTATTCGTCATTCAAAAGAGGAAACAACCGGAAGACAGAGAAGAAGAACAGACCGTGATATAAACAAACAACAAATAGCGTGTGCGTTCCATTTTTACTCTCGTCCATCGAAAACATGTTTCGTGCGGCACTGGAGCTAGATTTGAGTTCTGCCCGCTCTGTATTAGGGGTGTGTTGTGTGTTACGAAAACAGCCGAAATCGGCCTGGTGTGTCAGGGCCAAAGGCTTTACTCAATGGGAACTCGGTATGAGATAGAGCACACTGTTGAGATGTCCAATCTGCCTGTTTTACACACTTTGACCAACAGGGGGTTTGTGTTCAGATGAAGCCTGATGAGATGAAGCCTTTTGCGAACCAATTGGCTGGAAAGCTTCAAAGCTTCATAAGGCTTCATCTCGCCATCACTAGATGTATGTGCATTAATAAACAAGGCAAGTGAGGCTTTGTCTCAACGCCGTGTATTCACATTGAGCAGGCAATCATACAACTGAGGTTACGTATATTCACAAAAAAAATTAACGCCACTAATTATTTTAACGTGATTAACGCATGTGTATTTTTTTTCCTCGGCCGCCCCGTAGTTTCAGAGCGCATCGAGTTTAAAATACCATCTACAAGCTGATGCTGACAGCCCCGCTCCTGCCGCCCGCTTGTGGCAGACCACACTTCCACGCTCACCGACTGGCCATCGGGAGGACCGGGAGGGTGTGTGTGTGTGTGTGTGTGTGTGTGGCCCGAGCGAGCGAGAGAGAGACCTTACGTGCATTACCGTACCGCAGTGTGAACGCGGCTATTGTTGTTGTTAGCATCTGGTGCTAGCTAGCTGCGCTAACGGATATAAGGAGCTGTTTAAATGAAAACAGAGGAGCGCTCTATCCACACAACTGCGCCGAGCACTTGACTTGATGCAGGAAGCAGACAGCGGGACATTGTAGGAGAAGTCAGCACACTCATGATTGCAGCAACATGATTGCAGCGTCCAGGCAGCTCCCGTTCGAGCATATGCCTTGAGTTGCACATAGCTCCAACGATCACACACACACACACACACACACACACACACACACACACACACACACACACACACACACACACACACACACACACACACACACACACACACACACACACACACACACACACACACACACACACACACACCATTTGTATTGTATGAGAGGTTCCAGGTTGTTGTGTTTAATATTCATGAGAATATTTGTCATTGTTCAAATGATAATAAACATTAGAATAAAGCATATTTGTCCACTCATATGTTGATAAGAGTATTAAAAACTTGAAAAATATTCCTCTAAGGTACATTTAGAACAGATAAAAAATGTGCGATTAATTTGCGATTAATAGCGATTAACTATGGACAATCATGCGATTAATCGCGATTACATATTTTAATCGACTGACAGCCCTAATATATATATATAACACAGGCACAATACGTCCACAGGGTAGAGCTGCAACCTAGCCTAAACCACCCTGTAACATCCATCCCCCATTCTATTGTGTATTCCTTCGGATACTCTATTGATCTTTATCTTTTCTGCTGTACGATTCTCTGGCTGGGGGCGGGGGTGCCAGCTAAAATCTCACCTCGGGCTGCAAATTGCCGGTGTTGTGTCACATTATGCCTCCCCGTCATGAAATGCCCCCCTTGTCACGGGAACGCGCATTTCTAAATGATACGTTTACGCCTCTAAATGACACGTTTACACCATAGGTTTACACCTTAAAAAGATGTTTAAAACGAAAAGTAAACGTTCAGGGTTTTTATTAATGGTAATATTCAGACTGTGAGTTGTTTAGTGGTAGCTCATAGTCTGATTCTTATGGTTGAACTTTCGCTCCGTATTTGAGATGTCGAAATTCATTCGTCACTTCCTTTTCAGTTTTTGTTTTTTTTAATCTTTTTTTTAATCATTATTGTTACGTCCTGTCTATATAAACGTGCTTTAAAATGTATTGTTTAATTTTACATAGTTGTCATCTAATAATCAAAATATGTTTACAAATGTTACATAGTCTTTGTCAGCATATTATTATATACGCTATGCGTACAAAATAAAAGTGTGACATTCATGAAACTTGCTCCATTTATTGGTACCAGTCCTAGAACCATACCCTGAAAAATGCTTGAGGGTGGGATTCATAGAAACCTCTTTTTTTGGGGGGGGGGGCATTTTATGACAGGCCTGGCCATCACGATATGCCCCCCCTTGCTATCTTACAAAATAAAAGTGTGACATTCCTGAAACTTGCTCCATTTATTGGTGCCAGTCCTAGAACCATACCCTGAAAAATGCTCGAGGGTGGGATTCATAGAAACCTCTTTTTTGGGGGGGGGCATTTTATGACAGGCCTGGTTTATCATCCGAGTCAGAAATAAAACCAATATGGAGTGAGTGCTAGTCCTGCAATTGTCCATACATTTACATACACAGTAATTAATAATACATGTTGAATGAAATAAAGAAATAAAGTGACATATTATCCATACTAAAATTGTGTACATTATCCAATTGGGGTTGTTTGCGTGGTGCAGACACGTGAATGTAACAAAGTTAGTGACTCCACCACGCAATGCGGTGTTAAGGAGTCGTGCTGGAGTCACACATTCTGGTGAGATCAGGTTGACATTATCACACATAAAATAAACATTTATTTTGAAGATTTATTAGATTTTTATAGGCAAAGTTTAATATAAGAAACCTTGCAGTCTCCCTGTAGCAGCCAAAATCATATAGAAATAAAACGGATAATTAACTTTAAATAATACAGCCGCTGAGGCAAGTTAGCGGATCTTACGCAGGGCAATGGTCATCCAAATCCAGACAAGAACCTCCATTTGTGCATTTTATTCCATTAACAAAGTACAATGAACAGGTTTCCTATATCTCTTCCTTAAGCCTTTCCTATATGGCTTTCCTTTATGTGGCTTGAAACACCCTGCTAAAAAACCGTTTGCCTACTAGTGCTCTGGCTCCCACCACCCACCTGTCTCCAATATATACAATTACATCAGGTGCTCTAACCACCCAGTGCCCAAAACATGCCTTCAAAATAAAAGCATATAAATTACTTTAACTTATGAGACTAACTAAGAATATATTTACAATAAACACTATAAACAGCAAGAAAATAAATGTTAAACTATTAAATAATATTAAGAGATATATAGCTCCAACACTCCCCTTAGCCCAGATCAAGAAAGAATGTAATGCAGGTAATTGCTCCTGTGGGGATTGTCCTGAATGTATGTAAGTCGCTTTGGATAAAAGCGTCTAACAAATGACATGTAATGTAATGTAATAATTATCTTATATAGAAAAGAGGTTTCTATGAATCCCACCCTCAAGCATTTTTCAGGGTATGGTTCTAGGACTGGCACCAATAAATGGAGCAAGTTTCAGGAATGTCACACTTTTATTTTGTAAGATAGCAAGGGGGGGCATATCGTGATGGCCAGGCCTGTCATAAAATTCCCCCCCCCCCAAAAAAAGAGGTTTCTATGAATCCCACCGTCAAGCATTTTTCAGGGTATGGTTCTTGGACTGGCACCAATAAATGGAGCAAGTTTCATGAATGTCACACTTTTATTTTGTACGCATAGCGTATATAATAATATGCTGACAAAGACTATGTAACATTTGTAAACATATTTTGATTATTAGATGACAACTATGTCAAATTAAACAATACATTTTAAAGCACGTTTATATAGACAGGACGTAACAATAATGATTAAAAAAAACAAAAACTGAAAAGGAAGTGACGAATGAATTTCGACATCTCAAATACGGAGCGAAAGTTCAACCATAAGAATCAGACTATGAGCTACCACTAAACAACTCACAGTCTGAATATTACCATTAATAAAAACCCTGAACGTTTACTTTTCGTTTTAAAAATCTTTTTAAGGTGTAAACCTATGGTGTAAACGTGTCATTTAGAGGCGTAAACGTATCATTTAGAAATGCGCGTTCCCGTGACAAGGGGGGCATTTCATGACGGGGAGGCATAATGTGACACAACACCGGCCCTGGGTGTCAGGCTCGTGACTCTGTTGATATAAATCATCCAGTGCTAAGCAGTGCCTCTGGTGGTCAGTAAGGATGAAATAGAACGAAAGTTACGTATGTAACTACGGCTCTATGAATCCTGGATGACCGCCAGAGTTCTTGGTCACTCGGAATGAATGAACAATAGGACAGCAACTTGAACTCTACACACTGCAGGAACACATCTTTCTAACTGTTTTTTTAAACAATGGATGTGAAACCTTCATGTGACAATAGCATTCACGAAATATGTGGTATACAATCAGTGTTTAACATGAATACAACATTATTTTTGGAGGATTGAGTAGTTAGAGGGTTGGAAAGGACAAGATAAAGTGGTTATTGAAGTAGAAAATTAACACCAGAAGGTGGCAGTAATGCGACATTAAGGACACCCGCTGCCGGATCATCACAGGAGAAGAACAGGCCGGAAGAAGGATTCAGCTGTCAAAAAAGTATAAGCAACGGATCATAAGGAGGTAATTTGTATATGAACAGCATAGTAGTACAATAATCGTGTCGGCATTAGGACTAGAGGATATCTCTGTACATCTGAATATGATAATATCCGTATCTGATCCGCAGTTAAATGTTAACGTTGACGTTAACTGCGTGAGAGCGTAGCAAGCTAACTGACGTAGCTAGCATGCTAACAGAAGACAACACAGCTAAGTTAACATGTAAATAGTTACTATATGCTGCTAATACCAAAGCTGTGGTTGGGTTGTGCTCTGCGTTGAATAACGTGTGTTTAGTCCAGGTAATGAACACGGTCATGGTTAACGTTAGCCTTAAAACTCTTACTTGTTGTGTTCAATGTTGACATGTTCTGAGCCATGAAACTAACTTACGTCCACAAGCTAACTAATGGAGGTACTGCGCTAACAGTGATAGCATAGGTAGATTCGTCAACGACACGTCATGTGTTTTAGCTTTACATAACGTTTGTCTTATTAGCTTATGATGCTATGACAATATTACTCAAGAGACCTAAGTGGTGTTACGCAAGTGAAAGTTAAAATGTTTGATCTCAGCACAATTCAATGCTTGTTGTAAAACATCCTGTGTAAATGTATTTGCCTGCCTAATGACTGATAATGAAATTATGTTGGGCTTATCCTACTAAGATTTCGTACTACACTACTAATCCCCGCTGCGGAGACATTGGTTTAGTTATTAGTTGTATTATGGTAGGGAAAACCCTGCTGTTTATTCTAGTATTATTTTGGCAACAATCTTATGTAAACAAACACACATTTTAAAAGCAAGCCAAGATGAGTTCAGCTAAAATGTTTGAAAGGCATTTCTCTATCTCTTACAATAAGTTAAAAGTGTAATTATTGTGGTAGGTTAAACTGTTGTCTTACTTAGAGTGATAATATTTGAGGCCATCAGCTACTTGGATGTTATCAATGCTATTTAGAATGTTTAACAGGACTGGTTAAGTGTTTTAGTCACAGCTTTGGTTATTTTGTTTTACAGGGATGTTCAGAGCTTGTGTAGAGCACTGACTGGTCACCTGCCTGTGAGTCTTACTGAACACATCCGCCAAGATGCCTGCAGTTTCCAATGGGCTCAGAGAGCTGTATCTGTCCACTTCTCTGGGGGAACTCAACAAAAAGGCTGAAATTAAGCCGGACAAGACAAGCACCCGGAAGTAATGCTAACTTTCATGTTTCCAGTATTTACCGTAAAGCACTCATAACACAGAGAAAATGTCTCCAAGTGAGGGAAAAGAGACGAGATAACTCGTGATTGAGATTGTTGCGTTAAAGTTTGAATAAGTGTAATCCTTTTTAAATGTACAGCAACCTTTATCAAACAAAATTAATCGGTTTCAAAGCCTCGCAACACATGCTAAAATCCCCAGTATAACTTAAGCCTAAGCATTTTACAATCACATGGTGATTATGTTATTTAAATTATGCTTTTTATATGCTTTGTTGCAGCTATGTTCAGAGTGCCTGCAAAATCTTCAAGGCGGCAGAGGAGTGTCGTCTGGACAGAGACGAAGAGAAAGCTTATGTGCTGTACATGAAGTATTTAACTGTATATGATATCATCAAGAAAAGACCAGACTTCAAGCAGCAACCGGTATAGTTAAACATTATATATGTGTAACTTTGTGTGGAAAACTAACAAGATTTGGAGTTAGTGTGTAACTTTTCTCCATTCCATTGTACAAAGGATTATTACATGACCATGCTTGGGCCAAACAGCTTTAAGAAAGCCATCGAAGCCGCAGAGAAACTCTCTGAAAGCCTTAAACTCAGGTTCGTTTTTTAATATTGCACATTACTTATTAATGCATAAGATTCAAAATCTGACTTGAGAACATGTTTTCTTTTTTAACTCTGTTTACATTGTGAACAGGTATGAGGAAGTTGAGGTTCGAAAAAAACTTGAGGAGAAGGAGAGACAAGAGGAGAAGAAAAGGAGGGAGGAAATGAAAGAGAAAGATAGCGGTCGAGGTTCTCCAAAAGTGTCTTCAGCAAACAAGAAAGACAGCAAAAAGGTAGATATATTAAAAAAATTCAAAAAGATAGACACTTAATTTCAATGAGAATTGCTTCAGGTTAGGGTTTATGATTGTTTTAAATAACATTTATACAATGTACAGTTTTAAATCTATAGTTTACATCATGCCAGTAATACCAGTGACACTAATAGCCTAATCAGTAACGATATGAATGGCACTGTTGTGTATAATGGTTTGTTTTAATATTTTCATTCAATTTATTTAATAATAAAACAATTGCCATTGGTCCAAATCCGAATTATTCAAATCAACATTAGCGTTTTAACATGATGATTTATTTGTCAGATAAAAGGAGAACAGAATGAACTGAAGACTGAACTAAGGAATACACCCTCGAAAGGTAAGCAGAATACATTTCCTTCTGATGTTAAAATCTTTCTTTAAACCGAGAGATTAGGTTCCATTATGGTGAGTGTTTCACCTGTGAAGTGCTTGGAATTTGAGACTGTTCTTTTCAGATTTTTTTTATTTATTTTTTGTCTGATAGCTGGTGGCATCTCAGCTGAGAAACTTTTCCACATGATGGAGGACCAGACAATTACAATAATTGTTATGGATGCGCGCAGCCTCAGGGACTTTGAGGAGTCTCGCATTCAGGTCCCGGGCCAGACGTGCATTAGCGTGCCGGAGGAGGCCGTCAGCCCAGGGTGAGAGCAGGCCTCGTACCTGATAGTTTGATCTGACACTGAATGTGTCATTTGTAAGTTGGACATGATGATATAAATGAATGTATTATTTCCTTTTGTTACTTTTCTGTTTGTCAAATCAAAATAATGAGAAGTAGAAAAGACTACATTGTAATACCTGTCCTCCTCAACTGGTTCTTTGTGGCTTTTCAGAATCATTGTGACTCAGATTGAGGGGAAGCTGCCAGATGCGTCTAAAGAGCATTGGAAGCGGAGGGGATTTGTGGATTATATCGTGCTGCTGGACTGGTTCAGTTCTGTCACTGACCTTAAACTGGGCACCACCTTGCAGAGCCTCAAAGACGCCCTCTTTAAAGTGAGTGGGTGGGGTTTAGAGTGTGAATAACAACTGCAGAACCTTCCTGTGAGCTACAATGATGTGTTTGCACTCTCCACAGTGGGACAGCATCACAATCCTGCGTAGTGAGCCGTTGGTGCTGGAGGGAGGCTACGAGAACTGGCTGTTGTTTTACCCCATGTTCACATCCAACGCTAAAGTCCACCCTCCTCGACCGAATGTCATCAGCTCCCGCCCCCAGTGTGAGTATGAGCAGCACCATGGGCATGTTAGAGCTTTGGCTCTTTGTATTTATCAGGCCACGTAGTTTAGTCGATTGTTTGTTATTATTTTATTTTATTTAACCAGATAAAAGCATTGAGATAGAATCTCATTTGCAATGCTGACCTGGCTGATGTTGTTTTATTGTAAGAAAAAACTAATTAATGTTTAAAATAAAGTGAGAAAATTCTCATTTTACTTGAGCATTGAATACCGAACGATGCTTGTGTTTTTCAAAATGTGATCCTCCATGCACCTTAAAAACAACAACAATGAAATAATCCAAACTGTTACCAGCGGTTACTCTTTTTTTTCTCTTGTCCAAGTGTCATATTTACACTCTATAGTTTCCAAAGCCCATATTAATGGCTCATTTGAAATTACTCTTAAGATAAATGTTCCTATATTAAATGATTCTCTTTTAAAATGTATTTCCTTCCTGTGATTCTTTGAACAGTGAACTTTAGCTACCCATCCCTAGAGGAACCAAAGCCTGTGACCCCACCTCAACCAGAGCCCGAGGTGACACCCGAGCCTCAGGAGGCCTCCACTCCTGTGCTGGTGAACGGGGTTGCACCAGCAGAACCCCCCACATCAAAAACCTCCGAGGTTACTGACGGGCCGCCAGACTCTCTGGAGTCCACCGTCACCGGCTCGACTAATTCTGGGCTAGACGTTAGTAAGAAGGGCCCTGCAGCAGGTGCATCCATTCAGACGCCTGCAAACAAAGCTTTCCCACAGGTACTGTACAAACAATATTTGGGAGTATAAAACATAGAGCTGTGCGTTTCAACACCACTCATGTTTTGTTTATTCCTTCTGCTCCCTGTCCCAGTTTGACCGTGCCAAGAAACCCTCTGTCTGTGTTACCGACGAGCCAAAGCCCGGCCAGAACGGATCCATACAGAACGGCCCAAATATGCCCGACCGCTCAGTCAAACCATCCATCACCCCCAACAATTCACTGTCTAAAGAAGAACAGAGCCAGATACACTCTGAGGCTGTAGCAGGGATGGAGAAGGCGAAGCAAGAGCAGGAGAAACGAAACCAGGAGCGTCGGGCAGAGGGTGAGAGACGGGAGAAGGAGGAGAAGGAAAGGTTTGAAAGGGAGCAAAGTGAGAAGAGGAAGAATGACGAGCAGGAGAATGGACCTCAGGAGAAAAAGAAACTGGAACGGCAGAAGGCAGAAGAAGACGATCAAGAGAACAGGGTGTGGGACGATAAAGAGAGGAGGGGAAAGGAGCAGAACTCTGAACCTCCCTCCAAGAGTATGTCCCTGGACTCTCCTGCTCCCAATCATATCGTAAGTGAAATTAAGGTGAGTCGTATTTTCTCCCCATGTTACTTACTACTACAGTGTGATGTTTATTTCAACCCTCTGTCTGTGGGAAAGTCAGAAAAGTAATCCCCAGATCCCACAACGGTGATCACATGCTAACATTAGAGTCCCTTTAAGCTGTGTCTTACATTTGTGGCTAAAGGGAAACTGAACAATCCCTTGTTATTATCTCACTAGATAGAGAGACCACAAATCCACATGCTGAAACATTTGCACACAAACAGAACACCTATCTGGTCTGACGAATTAAAGGAGTGTAAGACTCATGGACAGTAAAGTAGTTAGGGGAAGATAAGACTTCACAATATCTGTTAGACTTTATATTGTAGAAGATACAACTAATATAACTTTCTAACTCTGTACAACCTCTTTTCAACAGCAAAGTTATGGGTCTACATAATCCTAGATACCATTAGTTATCTGTAACACTTCAGCTACATTACAGAAGTAAAACATAAGCTAACTTTGTATGTTTGCTCTCTCATGCTCACCCAGCAGATTATATTGTCCAACACTTCAATCTTACCTCAGAGGCGTGTTGTTAAATTAAATCTTTGTGAAACTAGAAGAAATGAAGACACTAGTTAGACGGTAGACATACTCAAGTTTGTTTTGTATTAAAAAGATGACAGCAGTTATCAGTTATTGTGCTTTATAAAAACAGTGATGTATGTAATTAAGTCACACAATTGTATGTGCCAACCTTTACTCCCCCCCCCCCCCCCCCCCCCTCACTATGAAACTCTTTCATTGTCATTTTTGTAGAGAACTTTTAAGTAAAGTCGGTTTGTGTTTTGGTTTCTGCAGAGGGAGCCCCTGACCCGAGCAAGAAGTGAGGAGATGGGAAGGAGTGTCCCAGGCCTTCCAATTGGTTGGATGAAGGTACCACATGTTTAAATCTGAAATGTATTAACTCACTTGATAATGAAAAAATGTTAAAAACATATATATTTGAACTGATAAATAATGAAGAACTTATGTGTGCTTGTTTCTTTCCTATCTTTTTTTTTTTGACCTATTTTCTTTCCATGTTCCTCCCTCCATAATTGGCTAGTTCCTGGACACGGTGACGGGGACCTACAGATACTACCATTCCCCGACCAACCGTGTCCACCTGTACCCGCCGGAGGTCACTGTTCCCCAGACCCCCCCCTCCACGCCGCCAACAGTTAAACAGAAACCCCCGCGGCCCGCTGAATCAGACTCCGACCAGGACCGGGAGCAGTCTAAACTGAAACGCTCCTACTCCTCCCCCGATATCGCCCAGGACCTGAGAGACGAGACCCAGAAGAAAACTGCCCCCCCCCACCGCTGTCACACCCACCATCAACAGAGAGACCAAGTAAGGCACTCGGATGTTTTCTGATATCACTATATAAATATGGATACTTTCTGTTTGTGCTTGACAAAACTATTATATGACCCAAACAAATCGACCCAGCTGTGGTTCAGGCTTGTGCCTAACCCAAGCCGTAACCATGGAAACAGCTTTGTGCTCGAGCCTGATTTACAAACATCATCACCAAGAATCATGAGAACTGTACTGACACATGTTGATATTCAAATTAAAACTTAAAACTGAGGTGTCAAAATGTTCAAATATAGACAAAAGCTAAATAAAAGAATGTAGACATACAGTATCTTGACATGCACTGATCAGTTACTGGGGTCAGCCCTCAGCAATTCCAGCAACTGAAGTCTGATACCTCATTCACACCAACGCAACTCCGGTTCAAGCTCCGTGCTAGAGCTTTTCAGGTTCAGAACCGGTTCTTCGGTTCAGCTCCGGCTCTTTTCACACCGCCCAGAGTCCAACTGGTGCTGCGTCATTGCGTCATCGTTTGCCTCATGACGTAACCGTTTGCGTGCCTGCTTCATAAAGCCAAACCGCACGGAAACCCCTCACAGCTGACACCGACAACAACAACAATGGCCGATTGTGCTCCAGCTTCCTCTGTACCTCTTCGGAAGACCAGATTCCCAGTAGGTAGCTGGTCTCTTCAGTGGACCACTGCTGCTTGTTAAGTTTCTCCATCGTTGTGTACAAGCTGGATAAAACGCTGGCTTTTTGTTGTTGTTCAGGAGTTGATCCCGCCCCTGCCCTGCCTCGACGTAAGCCTGACGTATGCGGTGCTTTTGCTCTGGCCGGACAATTTTTTGGTGCTTGAAACGAACCAGATTCCGGAGCTAAGAGGCTGCTCCGCTGCGGTGTGAACAGGAAAACCCGGTGCTTTTCAAGCTCCAGCTCCGAACCAGCCCTGAAACACTGTTGGTGTGAATGAGGTATTCGTGTCTAGCGTTTTGAACCAATCGTTATAATGTGTTTCGGATATAACACATTAAGATAAGATAAGATATTATCTATTAATCCCAAAGTGGAATTTTGTTGATGTAGCAGCATGTAAAACAAAGTATTGCACATAATTAGGAATAAAAAAAGAGTAGAAAATATAAAATTATACAATATGAACATCTTAAAATAGGAGATAAAACAGAACTAAAAGAGTGAAAATATAAAAGTTGACCGTGAATATAAAAATATGTAGACAATAATAAAAAAACTATTCAAGAGCTAAATGACAGCCAACCCAATATAAAAGTAGGATGTTATTTACATTTAGTGTGCAAGAATGGCATATTAAATTAAATATAAATGTACAGTGAGATGTTATAAGTCCAGTTAACAAAAGAGAAGCTATGGAGCAGCCAGAGGTGAGTGGTTCTACAGAGTTATGTTTTCCTGTATCTATCCTTGTGACAGAGGATCTGGAGCAGTCTGTTCGTGAAGGAGCTGCCTGTCCAGCACATTGTAAACTCTTTAGCCTTATCTCTACACAAACTGCTCTCTCATTGTGTTCCTCTGTCCTGCAGGCCTGCCACTAAAGTCTATTCTAAAGTGGAGATCGCACGGCCGTCAGCTGCCAAAATTCGCAACCTCAACCCTTCTTTTGGAGGTCTGGGTCCATCGCTGACGGGCCTCCGCAACATGGGCAACACATGCTACATGAACTCCATCCTGCAATGTCTGTGTAACACTCCTGCCATGGCCGAGTACTTCAACAACAATTACTACCTGGAGGACATCAACAGGTCAGATTCTGGATATGTAATGTAATAATAATATATGCCTGTAATAACTGCAAAATATACCTGGCTGCTATATCTCCAAAATGGTTACAGATGTGTATTTTGTAAATTGTTTAATTTTGTATCTTTACTAAAAAAAAAATGCATGCTTCTTAGTTAATACTAAGCTGTTTTTGGCTCTTTTCTGCTGTAACAAATGTACATTTCCCCTCTGTGGGACAAATAAAGGTATTTTCTGATAACTACTTCCCAGAAAGATATATGAATGAGGTAAATATTTAAGATGTCCATTGCTGCTTTGTGTTTCTCCCAGGTACAACATCCTTGGCCATAAGGGCGAGGTGGCGGAGGAGTTTGGAGTGATCATGAAGGCGCTGTGGAGCGGTCTGTACAAGAGCATCAGCCCGCGGGACTTTAAGGTCACCATAGGCAAGATCAATGACCAGTTTGCTTGCTATGACCAGCAAGACTCCCAGGAGCTGCTGCTGTTCCTCATGGACGGGCTCCACGAGGACCTCAACAAGGTAGCGCACGCACTTCATGCAACATTTATAACAACCGTCAGTGTGGCATAAATAAAGTATTTAAAAGCTTTCGAATACTGCTTGGAGAAACATTTACATCCAATGTGCTCAACCTCGATTACATATTGAGTGAATAAATTATTAACTAATTAATTTATTGTAACTGTGTCTTCTGCTACCCGTTGTCTGCCTGTTAACGATGTAAAACGCAGTCTTTTATCATTTTTCTTCTGTTTTTTTCACCTGGTTTCATTTTGATGGCAAATTAGAAAGTAAGTGACTAGCTGTGTGTCCTTGGTCCTCCTGCAGCAGTGTGAGTGTGGCGTGTCTGCATCTGTCCGGTCTGATGCTCTGTCAGAACCTCTCTGCATGTAGACCCAAGACATGCCTCATTGCCTGTAGTGACTGATGTTACCGGCTTCATGTGCATTTGAATGGAGGAAAGGACTAGATGAATAGGGAAAGACAATTTCATAGCTTGATAATTATGCTTTTTCTATTTTTAGACATCAAAACATGATTGTTTTTCAATTTCTTTCAACGGAAGGCAACAAGCAGTCAGAGATGAGAAGGAAAGCCAGCTTTGAGATTCACTCTTTCAATTGTTTTTGATGAGGTTGTAACGGCTGATGACGTCCATTTCTCATGACACACTCTCCATCTGATCACATCCCCTTTGTGTGATGTTCAGACCCGTCTGCCATCAGGTTGGCTCTGTCCCCTCTCCCCTTTTATCTCTAGGCTAATGGTATAAGTCTGTCTAATTAATGAGTTATTAATTAGCAAGCGTTAACCTGCCTCTCATATCTTCCTACCTATCTTAATGACCTAGCTGAACTGCATGCAAATGAACTGAAAGGGATTAGGACTTGAATTCACTTTATGTAACTTCTCCTGAGTCGTGAAGACAGCTTGCTTACACCTTGAGCTGCTGTTGCTTTTGTGTATCAACATGTTTTCTGTCTCTGGTGTCAGGCGGACAACAGGAAGCGGTACAAAGAGGAGGATAACGACCATATGGATGATCAGGCAGCAGCCGACCTGGCCTGGAGCAAACACAAGCTGCTGAACGAGTCCATCATCGTGGCTCTGTTCCAGGGTCAGTTCAAGTCCACCGTGCAGTGTCTGACCTGCCACCGCAAGTCACGGACCTTTGAGACTTTCATGTACCTGTCGCTGCCTCTGGCCTCCACCAGCAAGTGCTCCCTGCAGGTCGGTCACACAACAACCTGCCAACGTTTTGTTTTGAGCTTCAACATTTTCAAACAGAGGTTTTGTTTTGTCCTTTTTCTGAGTCACATAGCTACTCAACCAAATTAAATGTAATGTTGGGATAGCAGAGTTCACATTTAAGTTCAAACGTATGCAGGGTTTCACATGTAAAGATTGAAAATGCAAAAGATTCAAAGGTTTTAATGTCATATGCACATAAGCTACAGTGTAGAAATGTCAATTAAAATCTTACGACGCGAGCTCTTCCAACGATGCAACATAGTTAAATAATAAAATACAAATACAAAATAGTGCAAGAAGTCTATATACACGTAATTAGAATATGATATATACATAACATGCTGTACTGTTGAGTTCAGTGTTTCTTTCTCTTAACAAACACATAAACCTTCATCTTGAAGGCTTATAATGTTACTGAGTGTCTATGTAAATATATGTTTCTGTTATATATTTCAACTGATATGCTTGCTGCTTCTCGGCAGGATTGTCTGAGGCTGTTCTCCAAGGAAGAGAAGCTGACGGACAACAACAAGGTGTTCTGCCGACACTGCAAAGCCCACAGAGACTCCACCAAGAAGCTGGAGATCTGGAAGGTCCCGCCCATTGTCCTGGTGCACCTAAAGCGGTGTGTAGTGATGTCTAAATCTAACTAAATGCAGACTTTCACTTTTTTGGAAATACGATTTGATTTGTAATTTCTGTAAATGTTCTTACTGTTCCCACAATTGACATTCTTTTTCTTTAATGGGTTTAATTTCTGCAGATTCTCCTATGAGGGCAGATGGAAGCAGAAGCTACAGACGTCGGTAGATTTCCCTCTAGAAACTCTGGACCTGTTCCAGTACGTCATTGGACCCAAAAACAACCTGAAGAGATACAGCCTGTATGGGGTTTCTGTAAGTACACTCCAGATACCCAAATGTCTATGCACAAGCATATATTAGTTTTCCATGATGTGTCCTCTTTAACAGGAGCTTAAGAGATGCATTAACAAGTATCATTATTGCTGTGTAATCATATATTCTATCTCCAGTATGTCTATGTTTCATAAAGCTGTCCTTTGTTTGATTCAGTCTATAAACGGTTGGAAAATAAACAAATAAGTATAGCAATGTTTTTACCATAGATTGACTGTGTGCGCATTAGACAATGGGGATAGTTAAGAATATAGTGAACATTTTAACGGTTTACAATTCATTATAGTAATTATCTAGCTGCTTCGAAAGCCTAACCCTCTTTTTCTCCACTCCCAGAACCACTACGGGGGTTTAGACGGCGGCCATTACACCGCCTACTGTAAGAACGGGCCCAAACAGCGCTGGTACAAGTTTGATGACCACGAGGTGATGGAAATCTCCACCCCCTCCGTCAAGTCCTCCGCAGCCTACATCCTGTTTTACTCCACCCTGTGATGGAGCCGTAGGACCCAAAGAGAGAGCACCACACCAGACGCTAAAGCCTGGACGTTGTTTTTTCTTTTTAAATCACAGCTGAGGACCTGCCTGGCGCACATGGCTGCGGGTCGACTAGTGGTGTTTGTGCACGCTAGTGGCGATTAGAAGGTCGCAGATGGGAGGAAGGCACACTGTGCAATGCTTCAGCTTCTAGAGGACCCTATACCTGTTAAACATGCCGTCTGTTCTTATTACTGATCATCTAGTGACTAACTGAGGCTCCTTTTACTTCTCGATGGGTGTGTGTAGGGCTGATGGCTGATTCAGATGCTCTTCATTCTTTTCTGCCCTCTGTGCGGACGGCTGTGTCGCAGAACAGATCGGTTCTGTGTCTACAGCCGAGTAACAGTTAGACGCCATGTACATACTTACCAATGCTGATGTTGCACATTCAAAATGTAAATACCGGAGGGCAAGGTGTTTATTTGTTAAGTGACCAAATTATCTTTTTTTTCTTTCTTGAAAGTAGCAGCCTTCATTGTATCATCATATATAAGACACACTGTGTCGGGGTTTAAAGGGATATTCAACCCCAAAAGCAAAGCTGTATGTTTCCCCTCTCACCTGTAGTGCCACGTATCGTGTCTGTGGATTATCGAGAGTCACTGGGCCCTGATCTCTACATTGCTTTGTTTCTTTTTTCTCAAATGGAATTATTGAGTGGAGTTGAGAGGAAGCAGACATTTTCTACAGCCTAAATCTCTGAACTCTCTGCAACTCCCAAATTGAAGCAATCTGTGTTGATAAGCAGCACTACAGGTAAGAGGAGGAATATGTGTTTATGATTCTGAGGTCAACTGGCCCCACTCTATAGCCTTCTGGTCTTCATGGGATGGAAGAGGCCGTGTGTGTTGGCTTTTGCATTCTTCCTTAAGCTAGGATTGAGATTGTTGCTTGTTCACATTGGCCACATGGTTGCACTTACACAATATGCAATTGGTTTAAGTTCATGTGTAACACCTTGTTTAACAGCAGACATTGACACTCCACTCTTTCATCGATGCTGAGAGCTTGTCTGTCTCTTCCCAGGCAGTGACAGAATAAACCACCTGCAGAATTCTCTGTTCACACACTTAACTCTTTACATTCATATATTCAGACACAACTGCTATTTAGAGGGAACATTACTGGGATTACTTTGCATCCTTCTTGGCGTTTACCAGTTCTGCTGGTTTCCGGAAGGCTTTAATTTAGATTTATATCATTTTATTTCTGTGTTCAGTACGGACCCGAGAGAATATGAAATCATGAGAAAATGACCTTGATCACTTACGCGAGTGTGTTAGCGTCAACATTTTCTGCCTGACCGACTGACTGACTAGCCAGCACAAAGTGAACTGATGTTTCCTCTGAAGGACCTGAGGCGGCAGGATTTGACTTCCTATGTAAAGTTGTATTGCCTAGCATGAGATCATAATCTGTTTTCTTTTTACTTGTACATGATGATTTTATTACTTAATGCTCTGGAAACAATTAGTTTCTGATATAACGATTACATTAACCTCAAACAACTCATATGACTATTTATTAAAACTGCTTCAAATTAATGTTTGTGTCTGATTGGCTTTTTCAGGAGATATGGGCTACAATGGAGCCATTAAAAAAAGGTCCGATACTTATGGGGTTAATGAAACCTTCCAGTTCATCTTCTAGTCTCTTCCTTTCTACGGATATAAGACAATATGGTGTGGAAATATTACACACAAACATTTAGACAGGATATCATGATTGCATACAAGACGATATTGGATATTTATTTAAAGAGCCGTTGTGGTCACGCCAGTGAAAATAAAGGCCACAATAAAGAGCAGATATCTTTTAAAGTATGCTTTCTTAACTGATTTACCTTGGACTTCTTTTAACAAACGATAGACACCAGGGTATCCATTAAACAGCACATTTGGCCTGCTGGGCTCAGAGTCCGTGGATGTTGGGCTTCTGGAAGGGCTTGCGGCTGTAGAGCAGCATGTAGGCATTGGGAGATTGAACAAGGCTGTCCTGGACCTCTCTGACTGCTGAGTCATCAAAACAATGCCAGGTCCGAGTCAGCGCGTTGTGGCACAGAGCGGTGTAGTGACCCATGTTCAGGTGACCTATGTGGTTCTAGAGGATGAAAAGGTTTATTTACATGAACATCACAAAGTGAATCAAATCTCAAATTCTTTGGCCACAATTTATCATTTTATGATTTAGCAAGTACTGTACACAGTGGCCAGTTTTATGTAGCCATATACAAACAATTAAAACAAGACCGTCCTTTTATAATGTGGTTTTAAAGTTTAATATCACTCAGCGACCCACTAATCTTAACATTGTTAAGATATGAAGTAACTGCATTCATTACTGTCAAAATATGTAAATTAAAGAAGTATATAATACATAAACAGAAATACTAATAATGACAAATAGTGACAGGTTTTTGTCAATTTTAGTGTCTTATCATCTAAACAACTTGTTTTGTATCTGCAATGAGTAATCTTCTATTGAATCCTTCCAGAGTTTAAGAATCAGTCGTTTTTTTGTAATAAAGTGTACACTAAAATATCATTTAGGCATTACAGTTCATAATAAATGTGTGTATGTTTACTGACCACAACAGCATAAAGGTGGTATGAAGAAAATGAGTTGTTCTGTACTGAGCTGGACAGAAACGGGGAGAGGTCGAGCATCGAGGAGAACTCAACATTAGTCTTCAGTTTCACCTGGTTCTTCCCCTTACAACCAAACCTGGAGGAGATAAAGATACATTTGATTAACAAAACACTTATTCCTTTGACACTTAAACACATACCCTTGCTGTTTAGTGTTAAAGTGTTACCTTTAACAGATAACGTAATGTGACTACCCACCGTTTCAGGTGCAACAGGAGGATCTCTGGAGGTTTGTCTAAACAAGTGAGGACTGTCGTTTCTCTCCTCAGCCCACACATGGAACACAACATCTGCTCCCCCCCGGTCAGGACGGTCTGCTCGAAGAACAGAGACAGGCAGTCCTGCAACATGGTGACAGAAGTGAGAGAGCAATGAGACAACTTGATCTAAACGTGCTATACATACAGACGGACATGGGCACCTACATTGAGGTACAGGGCTCCACAAAGGCCACAGATCCAAAGAGAAATCTTTGGTCATTTTGCATCCCTTGTTTTTATTTCTGTCGTGGTTATATTAGTCGGTAATAATATCAGTAGTCGTATTCTGTCGGTGTTTGGTTGTTGTGTGCTGCGCTTTGTATAGTTTTGTTGAAGTTTTTCTTTGTGGTCTGTTTGAATCTGTTTTTGGTTGTTTAGCATCTCGTGGTGATTTTGTGTTTTTGTGGCTCCCTAAAAATAAATGTTACCGGTACATTTAAACAGAAGATCTGGCCAAGGGACCCTTAGCCTGTACAGTAATCTGTCCATGAGTCATGTTGACGTTACCATGGTAGCAGGTGTTAGAAGGTGTAAAAGGTACCTGAATGGAGCACTTATTGATGTCTGTTGGGAGAGGCAGTGACAGCACAGTGAAGGTCTGAGTGCTGTGTGTCTGGTGGTCGCAGTGCATGCAGAGGGTCATGTAGGCCAGCTGGCCCTCGAACAGATGTGACACGATGGTGGACCCCCCCGCTGCAGGGACACAGTTCCTCTTCTGGTCTTGTCTTGGTTGTTTTGAGGAGCGCATCTTGTGCTTTGAAACAAAGTAAGACACACAAATACACATTTACTCTTTCTGATGGTATAATGATTCGCCACAGAGAGATACCTCTCTGAGTGATAGATGGTGCTGCACCTTATTGAGGTCGTCGTGGAGTGCGTTGAGGAGGAAGAGCAGCAGTTCCTGGGCGTCCTGCTGGGAGTAGTTGTTGAACTGGGGGAGGATTGAGCACAGCACTGACCTGGCTTCCACAGGCGCACAGCTGGAGCTCCTTCCCAGCCACATCTCCTCCAGCAGGCGGACAAACGTCACCACCACCCGACACTTCAACCTGCATGAACCGAAGTGAAACTGCTGAGGAAACATCACCCTCAGCATTAAAGGTCCCCTATTATGCAAAATCCACTTTTTCATGTATTTTACATAAACATGTGTCCCCTATGTGTTAAGAGATTCTGAAAGTTTCAGGAAAAAATATTTGCTCACTTTTTGTCCTGATCCTTTTATATAAAAACCTGTCTGCAAATGAACTGATCAGATGTTGACCACTTTATGATGTCATAACGATTTTTTTGGCTTGTGTAACCATTAGCCAATCACCAACCAAGGTACTCCCCCCACCTTATCACCTGAATCTCCTCCTCGAGCACCATTATGTTATTTTTAACCAGATATCTCTCAGAGGGGCTTCGGGAGGGGCTCCTTATTGTTCATCTAAAGCAGGGGTGTCAAACTCAAGGCCCGGGGGCCACATCCGGCCCGCGACTTCATTTTATGTGGCCCCGCAAGAGCTTGCAAAGAATGTAATACGTTTATTATACGATTAAATGTCGCTTTACAGAATCAGGTTGCCCATAAACTACATGTCCCACAATGCATCTCGTTTTGTGACATTGCACTGAAGAGACTTGCAATTATTTGCTTTCAGACGTAGTTAATTACTAAGTCATTATCCTATCCGATAATAATCCAATTCAGAGGCAATAATGTAATATAACACATTATTTTATATATATTATATATTTATATGTATATTTATATAGTTACAACCGGCCCTTTGAGTGCAACCATAATGCTGATGTGGCCCGCGATGAAATTGAGTTTGACATCCCTGATCTAAAGTAACAGACAGAGAATCAGCACTTTTGAAAAAAACAGAGGGGTTGATGGGATGCTGCAATGCATGATCTGTTTGGTATTTGGAGCCAAACACTTCAGAGAGATATTTTGTATATATCTGAGACCGATAATATATTGATGAAAAACAGTATAATAGGGGACCTTTAAGGTGAGTGAGAAAGAGGGCCAGCAGGAGGAAGGGTCTTACCTCCTCAGCTCTTTGCGAGTGTCCTGATCGAGGAGGTGCTCCACGAGAGGCACGGTGGAACACAGACACTGTAACACTGCATTTAAGTAGCAGGAGTTGCCTGCGTTGTCCAAACCGCACACTCCTGGTCTGTTCCCGCCCTGCAGCCTCGCCGCAGAGCTGCAGCCTTCTCTCTCATTTTCCATCACATGACCACAGCTGATGGTGTTCGTCCTGCAAGACAGACATCAAAACCAAATGCTTATTCATGTGCAGCAGTGCACATTGTATTATAGTTTGATATTGGCACAACATGAAAAAAACACGAGCAAGTATTCTATAGCTTTATAGATGAGTTTCTAATTAATGGAAAGAAAAGTCAGTTGTTGAATAAGTTGGCTTCAGTATTTTAAACATGAGGATGTGAGAGTTTTGTCTTCAGTATTTTTGGCTGAAAAAGGTTATACAATTTTAAAAAACGAAACATTTATGATTTTCAATTAATAAAAAAAAATAGCCTGCAATTTAACTATTTATGGAGTTAATAATTAGTTCCAGCCCTGATTCTATAAATACCAACCCAATTTACAGTGGTAAACAACTCGCTGTTACCTTATACAGTGTACTGTGTCTTCTACCTCTTCCCTTGCACTATATGACCAATATGTTACCTATACTATTACCACCTATATTAACAGCACCGACATCACTTCTTATTTTGAATAATTGAATGTCCCAAAATGTGTCCTGAGAAAATATTCTCACATTTCATGAATTGTTGTAAATGTCATTTATTTCAATTTCATTTATAGCCTAATTTAATTGGGTAAAATGTGTCTGAATAAATTATATTTAAAATAGCAGAGCATTCCAACGTGAGTCTTGGTATCAGTACTTTCTGAAATAAAAAAGCATCACTGACTTGCCTTTGGATGTTTTTTTCCCAAACATTATTTTATTCGCCTCAAATGAAACACTATACAAAAGCAGTAAAACTAACCTTTGCTTGGACAGATTTGTCAGACCTGTCTCCTGGTAAACGCTGCTGTTAAGTCGAGGCAGGACGGGCACAGTGACGCTGCTGTCGGCCGCCAGCTTAGAAGCCAGAGTCCTGCTGAACTCTGTCAGGGAGACCTGCCTGAGGGAACCTTCGCACTGCAGGGTGTGGAGCACAAAGGTGTTGATGCACAGGATGTGCAGCGTCACCCAGAGGCCGGGGAGAAACACCTCCACCACTGACCCCTTCTGGTCGGGCTGAGGAAACAGAGCAGGCCCGGTCCAGCCCTGCAGGTGGGCCAGCTGAGACACTGCGTCCTCAGAGGTTTGTTTGAGCATGACGGGTGGAGAAGATGTGTTGACAGGTGAAACAAATTGAATATCCACCCCTAAGCTAGAGAAGATGTCTGAGAGTCTCCCATCCGTCCGAGCAGAGCTGTCCATCTGAACCAGGTGTCTGTGGCCGCAGAAAGGTCTCAGCAGGTGTCCCACCACCTGCTCCACCACAGGCTTCCTGCTCTGCCTCTGGAGCTGCTCTGCACTGTACAGGTACATGTTACAGATAAACCCAGAGCTCGTGTCACAGAGGAGGGCAAGATGGAGAGAGCAATGCCCCTGGTCGTAGGAAAGTGTGTATTTCTTCACAGCCAGGTTGCGACCCGGTGTGTAAAGGGCCTGGTAGCGCCTGGTCAGGTGGCTGCAGAAGGCAGAGAGGGCTTCAAGCTTGTCTCTGTCCTCCAGTCTGGTTAGAGACAGGAGGTTGGTCTGGAAGCTGTTCCTCTTCAGGACACCCTGCCATCCATCCAGTTTCAACATCAGCTCAGAGTCGAAGCTGCAGTTCTGTCCCACAGACAGACCGCCCTGCAGGACGATAGAGAACCAGGTTAGTGCCTCGGTGTACTCCTCCTCAGTGAGGTCTGCACCCTGCTCTCTGCTCTGGCTGTATGAGGGGCGGTGGGCTCCAACCTTCACACCGGCAGCTCTCCGGATCAGCTCCCGGACCGCTCCTCTGTCCAGAACCTCCAGCAGGAGCTCTCTGGCTGTGTGGTACACCTGGTATGTGGGTCCTGTCTGAATCTTAGTGAGCGGCTTCACCTTTCTGGACCTGAAGATGTTTGGTAAACACAGGCTGTCCCTTTTGGTGCCTCCATGCAGCTCCTCCACTAGGTGGCACTCCTCTGACATCCATGTGCACTCCCTCACTGACAGAGCCTTGGCCTTCATCTCAGCCTTCTGCTCTATCTAAGACAAAACCATCTCAAAACAGTGACCGTTTCTCCTCTGATCTGAAACCACGACAGCATGACAAAAGATAAGCCACAGAAAAAGGGAATTGCACGGTGTCTGGAATTCCTCCCTGTAGCCTGTTTAGTGATGACAAAAGGATAAGATGACCAAGGTCCAGAAGTCTGTGTATCTCCTCTCCTATAGGATGTCTGACAGACTGTGTACAGTACATGTATGTGTGATATACTCTCAGGTGCAACAAACTTTGTGGCGGTAAATCACCAGGGATCCACTGCAGCCAGACAACCTCGCATGGCAACCTATCAACACAACACTAATACCACAGTGCAGCTCTCATGACTACTTTGTGTGTTATTGCAGGGTTAGGTTGACATTTAACAAACCATTTGGAAGCAAAGAGGAACCCTGAGTGATATCAGCTTGATTCATAGAGTCACTACCGGTCATTATTCTAGGTCTGGAAAACCTTATCTAAACTCCACTAAACTCTAATTTAGATGCAGACGCTAATGTAAGAAATACAATTCATGTACTGCAGCTTTTTGCCAGTGACAAGATATATCAACACCTAAAAGCATATTTTCTCATACCCATGTATTCCTGCCCACTTGGAAATAACCAATTACATTTCCCTGCAATGCTTTCACTGCACTTGTGACACTTGTGTGTGTTTACTGACTGTCGGGTCAGCTCTACTGCATCACCTGCAGGAAAGGAAAGTTATAGCAACCTTGCTCTTGACCATTGTATAATAATGTCGCCTCCTACGGGCAACTAAAGTTATAGTTGCCTGACATACTGTAAGTTTAACACCTAATGGCAAAAGTGTTGGAGAGAGAAGTCTAAAGTTACACATTATGACAGTCATTCACAAAGCTTTTACCAAATAGTAAACCATAACGTCTGCAGGAACAAAGGTTAGTACATCTTTAATAAAGAGTCCCAGATTGTTAATTTACACCATCTAGTTATCGCTGAACTATCTCTCCTCTCCAGACACTTTCAGTTGAATGTGTCCAAGTTTTACAAACATTTGCCCGTTTAAAATGCAACATATAAACCCTCAAACATTAACACAAGTGTACAAATTGTAGAAGCTATTTCTTAACTTTGCTGTAGATAATATATACCTACATTTGTTGGTCTCGACTGCTGCTGCTTCACCTTTTCTTAGTTGTTGGGGAAGGTTTGACAAGAAGTGCAGATGTTGAGCTGTCGGTTTGAGTTTCCAGGTTTCAGGTTCAGGTCCATTAGCATCCATGACAGTCAGATGTGTTCTTTGACTTTCTAATGGGGCAAGATCAGTCCATCAAATACATCTGGACAACTTCAGCCAACATTCTTCAGCCAATATTCTGTGTTTTGACAAAACACACTTTTGCTTCTACAGATTGGATCCAAAAGCCCCATATGGGAACACAACTATCTGTTGTAAGCCTTTAGAGATGGCTCGAAGCTGTTTGGCTGTGAACTGCAGATTATGTTTGATATGAAGATAAGAGGCATTTCGGAGTATTGTTTTCCTTGACTAATTAAACTACACAAATAGTTCAAAACCAGGGTCCCTGGGTTTAGTAGATTATTGTAAGCAAGCTTTTTACCTGTCAAATAAAACATATCTTAAGCCTCAGTGAAGTGTGTTATGACGCCACTGCACATTTCTATCAGGCTCAAGTATGACTAAAAGCAGATGTACAATCAAAGACAGTGTCTCAGTATTAGGCCTAGCTAAGTGTTTTTCCACAGTGATTTTACATGCTGCAGCACTGTGACAGTCGTGGGTTGAAGAACCACTCAATAACCTTGAGGGCTCTGAAAGCTCTCTTGCATAAATGAAATCCACTTTCAAGCTCAACATATGTTAATCCGGTAATATCAAAGACAGTCGTTTCACCTGCAGTACACCCTTTGAGTATTATGCACCTTCTGGTATAAGACGTATTCATTTACCCAAATAAATCATATCTACTGTTACTGGACATGCTTTGCGAAGAAGGGTCCAGTTCACCCACACAATGGATAAGAAAATACAAAGGTGAAGATTTTTCGAGTGAAGCATATAGGCGATATCTTGCAAAACACTCAAATGAACTTCTTATAATAAAGCTCTAGCAACTGGGCAGTTTTTCCTTTAGATGCTTTGTGAGGAATGTATGCATCTTTGTGTTTTAGAGAAACATATTTTTATGTTGTTTAATCTATAACAATGCATAATATTTCACTGAAAGATCTTACAGTAAAAAATAACTTGCTGTAAAATAGTTATGGTGGAATGCAAATGATTATATTCCTCTGAAATGTAAAGTACTAAAGTGATCAAAATAAAAATACTTGTACTAATAATACTTTAAATGTTTGTATTTGTCACTTCCCCACTGACTGAATACAATTAAAGATGTGACTGGAAGTGACACATCATTGCATTATTTCCCCTAATGCTGCCAATAACTGAAAGGTCACATGAGTTTGTCTAACTCATAACACACTCCAGGTGTTTCTCATAATGACATCGTGTCTCTCTCCGTCTCTCTTTCTACAACTGCTCATTACCTGCATTAGTCACCACACGTTGTTTTTGCCGACCTGTTAATTCAAATGTAGTTTTGATGAATCAGCAAGAACTTTAAGTCGCTGAAACTTGTGCAATACACCATAAGTGCTGATGCAGTTCACTCCCCTGGAAGGTTAAGTAGCCTGATACACACACACCCAGACAACACCTCTTTTGCTGTACTACCAGGATGTTCACTAATTCAGGAGCAGTGCAAATGTAAATGGATACAAAGACAGAATACAGCAGAGTGAAACTGCATTTCTAAATATAGCTGTGGTATCTCCTGGGATGTCTGTGGGAAAATACATAATGTTCACTTCTGCCAAAAAGCACACAGGAAAGGAAAGTTTGATATCTAGACAAAACTGTTTTCTGAAACTGGAAGGTTTGTGTTTTTAAGTGAACTGGTCCAGTGGAAACGGCCTCGCCCAGAGAAAGGTCAACTTTGTTTTGGAAACACAAGAAATGGTTATTGTGGCGGGAATCTATGCAGGCCTAGTTGCTAGCAGTACATGGAAAACTGGCCACAATGTGGACAACTGATTCGTTTTGTTCAGGCTTTTTCATTGCAACACCTGCAGACCTGATGCCATGTACAGACATGTTTATAAAGCTGTAAAGTAAGAACAGAAGCCTGAACGCTGCAACAGATGGGGTTTTTCTCTGGGATAATTCACTCATCACTACTGCTTTAAGGGAAGACAGTCGGGTTTGCATAATGCTTAAAATGAAACATTACTATTATATATCTTTATTGAACAAGAACCATGCATACAAATACATTAATCTCAAAACGAGAAGAGATGCTACAAACAAGATTATAGCTAAAATCTCATTTCCATCTGCAGTCCCTGGGCAGGTACACACATACAAATCAACAAACATTACATTTCATAATGCCTTTCACACTAACAAATAAAACAGATCAAATACAGATCTATGGGGAGAAAGCTTCACGTACATGATGTATACATAAATATGATGTGTGTCCTGTCCAAAGTTACAGTAAACACAAGACTTGATGACCAGCTGCTACATCCCACTCCTGCAGATACACTCTCTACAACACAAGAAGGATTCGTCCCCTCCTGACCCATGGGGCACCGCAGGTCCTGGTCCAGACTCTTCTCATCTCACACCTTGATTGGTTAAACACTACACTACAGCACGTACACTCCGCTCTGCATCGGCCAATCAGCTTGCTACTCCTTCACTGCAAATGGGACACAGGTACCCCTCAAAAACACGCCTGTCTGCTATCCTGGTTCCAAAATAGTGGAACAAGCTCCCCATTGATATCAGGACATCACAGAGTCTACACACATTCTGTTGCAGACTAAAAACTCACCTGTTTTGACTGCATCTTGGATACAAAAAAAGATATATCTTCTTGCTTTTGAGTTTGTTTCATCGTGGTTGAATGCACTTATTGTAAGTCGCTTTGGATAAAACATCAGCTAAATGAAATGTAATATAATGTGAAAGACAGAGAACACAAAATATGCTATAAGAGAAAATATTATTTTTATCATGAAAAGGAACAAACTCTGTGAAAAACCAAGAGAATAACACCACTTCAAAACAATGAACTCTTAGATACCACAACATATCAGCAGCCAGCAGACACAAAAGTATCTGACCATATGACTTAGTGGAGCAAACCATGATCGAGAAGTAGTCTTATGGATGAGCTCATTAGACATGGTGTCGTGTACTCATTTCCATTAGCTGTGCGTTTTGTGCAACACATCATGTCCAACATAAGGGACTTCCTGGTAAGGAAGATGAAGGACGCAGCAAGAACTTCATAGCAGGACATCGCAAAGTGAAAACAACTAAGTACATTTACTAAAGTATTGTACTTATGTAACATTGTGAGGTACTTGTACTTGAGTATTTCCATTTTATGCTACTTTGTACTTCTACTCCACTGCAATTCAGAGGTAAATGGTGTACTTTTAATCCACTACATTTATTTACATATTTGATGAGGATGTTAATGTCATCAAATCAGACTTTAGTTACACCTGGAGTAAATTCGTAATCTAACAAAAATATGCTGAATTTTATAAATCCTTCTTGTCCAGTATGTTATTAAAATCCAATTTCAAATCAAAATCAACAGAAAAATGTTCATATCTTATACGAACATTATGATATGAACATCTTTATATTAAAATAATATAATTATATTTAAAAAAACATTACATTTCTTTGAAAAAATAGTTTTCTTATTCAAGCAGGTAGTTTTAAGAGCTTTTTTGCTAATGTCAAAACCGCACAATGCTTGAAAATCCTGAATGATACACTGATCTGATGTCAATGGGCATGACATACTATAACCTTGGCAGAAGATGAAGTTTTAAAAGTGTCCAAGAGGTGAAGTCTATTTATAAATGCACTTTGTGTTCTAAGTTTAGTATCCAGTGCTCTGCACAACTCCGCTCTGAATATGGACACGCATTCTGACATGGAGGTGCCGGAATGGGAAGCCACAAGTCGTAGCTGATAACTATCAGAGGCTTTGTCTCCACATCACAGCATGACCTCTGCAGAGCAGGTCAGCGCCTCCATTTGTTCGTGCAGTGCTTTCCATTCAAGGAAATGAATCTGTAGAAACTCAATCAGCTCCTAGTCCTTGCTGAAATCCAGAACAATGGGTTTTAATTGGACTGCAGGAAAGAGAATAGTAATCATGACCTCAAATTAGCCGGCTCAGCTTCTGTCAGCTGATGTGTGGCGAGTCGAGCTGCTTACCCTGGGTTTCATTTGAAACCTGACAACACCTGACAGGCCGGGACAGAGGCAGAATGCAGATGAATGAGCCGATGAGGACCGTGCTGCAGGAAGGGAGGATGGAGGAGTTGGTGTCATGGTGGAGGTAGTGAATAGGAAAGATCACATCTTTATGTACGAGAGAGAACTCATACAATGAGAGAAAGAGGAAGCTGCAGGAAATAAATGAGACCTGTTTACAGAAAAGTAAATAGCACATGCCATTTTAATTTTGAACTGAATTTAGTCTTCAGGCACCTCTCCTTTCTTGTCTTGTCTAATCAGGTAGCCTCCAGTACCTTTGCTTTCACCCGAGTATCCTACTACAGCAGGGTTTGATCACCGCGGCCAAAGATTGTATTGTTGCCAAGAAGGAAACACCAAGCTTGGCTAACTTTCCCCGGCAGGAAGTAGCAGCAGTGAAAACCCCAAGCCCAGCTGCGTCTGGTTTTAGTCGGAGGAGGAGCAGCTCCAACCTTTGCACCACAGCGTCTCCCCTCCTGTACGGTCAGACGAGTCGAGATTAAATCCGACTCACCTTTGGTACCAAAACAATTCACCTTTACTTCAAAAGATTAACATCGATCGGTTATCCATTGCAGGCAATCCAGACATTAGAATCATGCTCAGCGGGTTACGGGTACTTTAGTAAATCTACCGTTATGCAACATTTTAGAGAACTTGTACTTTATCAGAATCTTTCCTTTTTTAAAGAGTTTACCAATTATAGACATACAATCAGCCGTTATAAGATGTAGAGGGTAAATGCTTCCGATTAAAAGACACTATGATTGTGGTAAAATGACTTCCCACAATCCTTTGCTAATGATACTAAACTTGTCTACCAAGCTGACTGTGTTGATGTTTTAAAGACGTTTGAAGTCCATACAGAAAGAGTGCCTGTGGTGTGAGGTTAAATGTCTTCGTACTGTTTCTACACACGCTTCACTAATGCATAACACAACATATTGTCATACTGATATTCTGTACACACTGTGAAGTCCACTGAGACAAATGTAACATTTGTGATATTGGGCTATATAAATAAACATTGATTTGTTACTTAGTGTTTACACCTAATAAATGCTGGGATGATGTGCGTTGGTCACAGCTCTGAGATGTGGTGGTGCGAGCCAGAGCTACATTTAGCTGGTGATTCAAAGCGCGTGTAATTCAGTCTGCCTGCTTTGACATGAAAGATTACGTCTAGAGGTGGCAGCACTGCAGTCAGCACTTCCTGTCACCAGCAAGGCTCTCATGGCTTTGTGGTCATTCAGAATTGAAGTTACAACACAACACTTAACAGAGAGTCACGTCTGACCAAAAAGAACGAGAGAGACAAGCTAAACTCGTTGCCAGTCATTTTATTTTGAGATATTTTGTAGAACAGGGGAACCAATGATTACAAAAAAAAGTCCATAAGTGTTCTACATGCTACACCTTAACCTAATTCATCATGCTTGCCTGGAAAAAGTACATAGAAATTGAACAAAAAACGTACAGTTAAAACTGACGTACATTATACTCACCATTAACTTTACTTAGATGTACCTTTCTCTTGCCTCCATGCACGAATTTTTTGAACATTACATTTAGATAAAAAATTAAGACTTTTAGGCGCTTCTTTAACCATAAAGCAGTTTTTCCATTAAAGACAGAATGCACCTATAAATTAAAAAACAAAAAGAATGATATCCATCTGGACAATATTGGTGGAAAATGGAAAGCCTCGACTTCTTTTAGAACATAAACGATGAATTTGCATCCTACCATAAAACAAAAGAACACTTCCACGCCCATATGGTGCCGAAAGGAAAATGGAAGTCTGTCCAACTCCTCGATCTTCAATAATCACATTGAAATAACACATTTTGATAAAATAAATATCGCATTTGCTAGAAATAAATAATGATTACTGTAACACCTCACTATGTTAAATGCTAAAGTGAGACAGATTTCATCTACGCGACCAGGATGGTCATGTGGGTAAAGCACTAGTGCGGCTTCGAGTGTCTCTCGCGGCTGTTACCTTGAGGTAGATAACACATTTACATCAACGCCTACGATAATGGTTTCTGCTGGCATCATGTGTCAGATTTACAGTATGTCAGGGTCATTAAGGAAGCTTTCTTCAGGGGGAAATGTCAAATGAACAATAAAAAAGGGACATCCCATCCCATTCCTTTTCGTTGTGTATCCCGTCCCAGGCAGGGCTGTTTGAAGCACTTTACATGCCCACAGCAACGCTAGCGTCCATCTCCCTTCCTTATTAACCGACAAACCTCGTCTCTTTGACTCCTCCCCACCATCCATTTTTCTTCTAGTTCCTTCTCTCCTGCTTTCCGTTCTTTTACAGTACTTAAGTGTGCGCGTGACATGCCAGTTTAGCAATGAGGGCGTAGACATAAACCCATGAAGGCCTGGTGGTCAAGGCTCAGAGCGATGACCCCAACTCTTTAAATATAACAAGTCACCCCTTTCAACTCTTAAAAAACAAAACAAAATTAAAAGTAACCATGGTAAAAAAAAAGTTCAAGTTCAATAATATGTCATATTATTAAAAAAAGAAAAACATAAAAACAAAACTGCCTAGATTTTTCACTGTGAGGGAAGATATATATTTCTTTAATTAAGATGCTTGAAGATGCTGCTGTAGGTTTTGTGGGCGATCTGGGGGGAGCATTTCACAGCGCAGGGGGTGAGGGACGCCTGGATGGATTTCAGAGGCAAGTCATCGGGGGTGTCAAAGCCGGGCAGGGCCAGAGAGTCCAGCTGCACGTTCAGCACAATCTCCGTGTTCATGCCGAGGAAGCTCTCGTCCAGCTCTCTCCCCTCCGAGGGCTCCGTCTCAGGGACCACAGTGTCTGCGGCCCCCTCCTCCTTCCTGCTGAACAGGCGGTCCAGGTAACTGGTGTAAGTGCTCTCCTTCTGGAGCTGGTCCTCTTTGTGTATGTCCCAGCATGCTTCGTCTATCAAACAGCCGTTCTCCCCGACTCTCTCCCCCGAGCCGAAGCTCTCCCAGGGGCAGGCGGGCCAGGGGCTGTCTCCCCCGACGACTCCACCCAGCCCTCCTCCACCTAACTGGGCGAGGTTAACCAGGCACTTCTCCTCCTTCTCCTGACTTATGGACTTGGACATGGAGCCTGAGCGGGCCGCCTCCAGCTGGGAGACGGAGGAGTTGAGCTCGTTCAGGAGGCCCACCTCGCTGAGCAGGGCCGCCTCCGGACAGGGCTCCGGCTGCAGGCTCAGTTTGATGGTGCTGGCGATGAAGGAGTCGAAGTCGAAGCCTTGGCTCTGCTGGCTCTGCTGGCTCTGAGGCTTCTCCGTCTGGTGCTTCTCCTGCTCGCTGTCCTTCTCCACCGGACTCTGGGTCTTCTCCGCCTCCTTCAGTGCAATCTGGGCCTTCACCAGCCCATTCTTCTCACACTTGCTCTTGGCCTTGCGGTCCGCCTTCTCCTTGCTCTGCTGCTCCTTCCAGTTGGAGAGGTCGATGATGAGCTTGGGTTCGTAGTAGTGGTTGACTTCACTTTCCCTCCAGATGAGGTTGTCCAGGTAGGAGGGAGACACGGCCTTGTAGTTACAGGTGTGGCTACACTGCTGGTCACAGTATTTGTTCTCGTGGTGTTCGTCCTGCCAGGATCGCTCCGGCTGGAACAGAGTGGAGTAGTCGTAGGACGGCTCATCCAGGAACTTCTCCCGGTCTCCATCGGCATATTTACGAGGATCCACCTGGAAACAGACAACCATTAGACTTTCTATCAAATGTACTTTGGATAAGACAAGTTCAATAATATCCCTATACACTAAAAGCTTTGGTTTGAAACGTTTTTGTATTCTTAACCTCTGCATCCTCACATTTAGGGAGCACATTATCAAACTTTATCTATAGCTTTCAAAAGTAAACCGAAGAGTTATCGTTTTAACATGTGTATGCAGATGTTTGTCACAATTCAAACACACCTGGACCTCCTCCTCGTCTGTTACATCAGAGAGAGCCCTGGGGTCGACCTGAACCTCGTCCGGGTCGTGGTTGCTGTGCAAGTGCCAGTCATTCTCTGACAGCTGGCTCTCATGATACCTGATGATAAAATTAAGGAGAGAGACTTCAGTACACAACAGACACATAACATGGAGCTCCAGTACATGATCAGACTACTCAAACAAACCATTAAACTCATTCAGAATACTCGTTAGGTGACCTTTATGTTCACATTATAACTGCTTGTTTAGCAGAGAGAAAAGCAAACTATTCTTCCCTGGAACTAATATCAAAATAATGTCAGACCAGGCTAAATATATAACTTGGTATCTCCTGCCAGGGTTTGAGAGGGGACGCATCATACCTCTCCCAGGTGTGGCTGTGGCTCTGGTCCATGAGCAGGATATCATCGACTTCGTCCTCGATGTGGAAGGGGTGCAGAGAGACAGGCTCGTCCAGGGGGAAAGAGTAGTCGGCCATATAGGGGTGGGCCAGTGCCTCCTCCGCAGTGAGACGATCCATGGGGTTAAAGGTCAGGATCTTCTCCAGGAAATCCAGGGCTGCAGAGAGAAAGGACGTTGAGATGTAGGAAACATGTACATGTAAGAGTACTTGAGTACTTCTGAATGAAAGGGTGAGTGGTGCTCACCCTGGGGGCTGACGTCAGGCAGCAGCTTGGCCAGGGGGTTGTGAGGCTTGGACATGTCGCTGCGGATGAACACAGGGATGACGCTGTGGAGCTCCTGCCGGTCCTCCTCTCTCAGCACGGGGATGGACTCCAGGATCAGCTGCATCTGCGCCAGCTCATGGGCCCCTGAAACCCCCGGCAGACAACATTAGCCTCTTTCTTTGAAGAGTCACACAACATCCAACGTGACTGATTCAGGGGTTTGGAGAGAGGCTGAGCAGCAGATCATGAGAACAGAGATGTTATTTGCCTTGTGTTCAGCTCAAGGCAGTTTCAACAAATAAGAACAGTCAGTTTCGCCACCTCCAGCTGGATTTGCAAAAGAGGAGTATAATTAAAGTAAATGCAGATTGACTCTGGTCTCTCCGAACAAAGTCATTGACTAAAGGCTGTTTGCTAGTATGCGAGTACATGAGGTGTTACTGTGAGACAGACATAAGAACCAGAGTCGACATTTACCTGCAAAGAGGGTTTTCCCTGTGAGCATCTCAGCGAAGATGCAGCCTGCGGCCCACATGTCGATGGCTTTGGTGTAGTTGTTAGGAGAGAGCAGCAGACGAGGAGACCGGTACCACTTGGTGACCAGACCTTCAGAGAGATGGCCCTGTGGTGGAAAAGGGACATGGCATATTTAGTGAGACCCTTACCCAAAGAATACATAGACTAGGGATGTCATCAGAACAGATACTTTGCTACCAACGCAAAGCGAGGATCCCTGGAGTGGTATTATGTGTTCAAACTTCATTCAGTAAAAATACGTATTAGATGAGGGTAATGTAGGGATGGCTATCATGATGTCTTTCATTTTGTGTGAGAAACTTGAATAAATACAGTTGTATCAAAAAAGGGATTGTGAGGCCGACAAGTGAGCGGCCCAAGCAAGGAGGCAGAGGCAGAACGTCCAAAAATATAACCCGGTGTGGGCATTTATTACACTCGAGCACAGGACACAGCCTCAATCCTGCTGTTACCGTGAGCACAGTCACCAGCCACAAGGATCTCACACACACTACCAGCCAGCCAAAACAGACAGGGCAACAGAGCCTAAATACACACACTAATCAGCAATTAGACACAGGTGGGGGGGAGGAGACAACACAGGGCACCTTCTCATTTCTCCAACTCCCCTCCTCGACTCCTATCCTCGAGACTTAGTCCCGCCCACAGGAGATGCGAGCGGAGGAGCCGAGGAGGGGAGCCGAGGAGAGAGGAGGGGAAGCAGCAGGCGGTTAGAGAAATGAGAACTCCTCTCCTCTGAGCGGTCATTTTAAAGAGACGTCCATTAATGATGACAGGAGGCACAGCAGCCCTCTGTCTGATGGACAGATGTGTTCATGACGACTTATATATTTACTTTTAATTCATTCACAGTGCGGTATAATGAGACAATAGCAGGCTACAGATGCAGACACACACACACACATATATTTATATAAATATATACAATTTCAGAATCAAACGGAGCACTCTCATAATAACGCAACACTATCAGAGACTGGATATATCCCCCCCTCTCTGGTCGCTGAAATGGGGAATTTAAATTACGGGCCAAAGAACAAGTAAAAATCTCAAGGCACACCTATTGTGCAAAATAGCCCTCATAACACGTGTTATCACTCATATCATGTAAAATATCTGTAAATGTGCATAATTATTTACTAATACCAAATAAAATGTGACAAAGACAACTATATTACTCATGAAATATTTATTAACGAAATATTTCAGAAATTAATTTGAAACTTTATCAAAGCAGCAACACACTCATTTAAACCAGACAGGTCACAAAATAAAAAATGAGACAAAAGGAAACTCAGCAGAAATTCAGCAGAGAACTGTCAATGCAAGGAAGCTGCATTGTCCATAGTCCTGAACTACATATTACAAATGTAATATTTCAGCAATCAGCATTGAAACATGTGCTATTGTAAATATTTTTGCCGACTTACAAATTAGTGAGATACATGTGCCTGTCGGGACGCGCAGAATTTTTTAATCCTTGGTTGCACTGAGGAGAGGGCCACTCGCAAGTCCTGTTCAACAGAGAGCCGTGATCTCCTGTTGTTCTTCATGTAAATCAGAGTAGAGAACGCCAACTCCAGAGATGGGGTCGTTACTAAAAAAATGTAATATATTACTTTAAAAAAAAGTAATATATTACACTACTTTGTTACTATCTACATAAAGTAACTCGTTACTTTACTCGCCGAGCACGTACGAACTGCGCATGCGTGAGTGGCAATAACTTTCCTTACCAGCAGGCGGCAGTAGTGTGTATTTGTCATTCAAAACAGGCAACAACCGGAAGACAGCGAAGAAGAACTGACTACGTGATATAAACAAACAACAAATAGCTGTGCGTTAGCTTCACCTTAGCATGTGTTCTTTGCAGGTGTTTGTTGAGGTTTGACGTGGTGTTCACAGCAGTGGATAACAGCTTCTGGCCTGGACACAGTTTGCACCTCACCGTCACATTCCTGTCTATTCTTCGGCCGAACTCAGAATAATGGGCATACCTCCACCCTCGAAAGTTATCGCTGACTCAGCCATGTTTGTGCAGCACTGCACGTAGTGATGTGGACGCGCAAGTCGCGCAGATTACGTACATATAAACCTACAAAGTACTGATATAGTAAATTAAATAATTATTTGTGTGTAGTTGTATATTGCAATAATAACGTATGGTTGTCACAAAATCCCACGGCATACCCGAACTTGCCTCACGGCACACCGGTGTGCCGTTTGGGAACCACTGCTGTACAACACACACACCTACAGCTCCTAAAGCATAATCAGGCTACAGCCGTTGTGTATTTTATTATGTGAAGCACTAAATGGTCTTAGAAAAATATCGACTGTTTGTTTGTAGATATCTACTAAACTAAAGCAAATAAAGAGAGTAGGCCTATTATACTGAGTGATATATATATACACACTGCTCTGCTTTCTGCACCTCACAGCTGTTCTCTCTGGAAACATCGCAACGCGATGAAAGCAGTTACTAAAATAATATCCAGGGGATGCATGCAGAGCTGTCATTGGCTGAGATAAGTCCGGCCGTGCGTCACGACTAGAGATGTCCCGATCCGATCACGTGATCGGGGGTTGGAGCCGATCACGTGATTTTCAAAAGATCGGAATCGGGAGAAAAAAATCGGGGATCGGGATTTTTTTATTTTTTTTTTATAAAATATTTGTATTATTTTATTTCATGTTACAAAACAAAAATGACCATGTTCACGTCTTAAAGTCATCCTGAGGCCTTAGTTTTGTTTAAAAATTACACAACATCATGTTTGTGTTGCTTCTTTTGGGCTTGTTTTCAGACCTGGTTGCTTATTTCTCTCAAAGAGTGGGCGCAGTGTCTAATAGTAGCAGTAAGCTAACGAGAGGCTACGTTCAGCTGGTGACTCGGGAGTCGGGACAGAGAAAATGTCAGGAGTTTGGAAGTATTATAAAATTGAAAGCGAAGGCAGTGTAACAGCCAGATGCAATGATTGCAAGGCGGAGGTTCCGCGTGGTGGAAAGAACAGAGCTACGTTCAACACGACCAATCTAATACGCCACAGCGGCCACTCAGGTAACGGCACTGAAACAACCAACACTTTCAGAGACTTTTAAAAGGAAAGAGAAACTGCCCCAGAACAGTGAAAAGGCCAAAAAAAGAACAGCCAAGATAGCTGAATTCATCGCGTTGGATGACCAGCCGTTATCGGTTACCTTTTTCTCTCTTAATGCATTGCATAAAGATCGGGAAAAATCGGTATCGGCAGATTGTCAAAATCAAATGATCGGAATCGGATCGGGAGCAAAAAAAGGTGATCGGGACATCCCTAGTCACAACGCTTTGAAACATCTCTGTTCCCGGAAATGCATCCGCGAAGGAGCTGTGGAGGACCCATCAGTGTCTCCTCGGTTATAGCTCCTCCAGAGAGCCTCCTCGACGCTCGATCCTCGAAGTGCATTTAGAGAAATGAGATGTCCTTCAACATGGCGCGCTGAAATTCATTTCCGGGTCACTACCGGAGGACCGAGGAGTCGATGAGGGGGATTTGATGAAATGAGAAAGGGCCCCGGTGCACACAATCAGCCGTAACAGACATGGGGGAAGGGGAACACTTTTCAGAATAAAACCAGCAAACAGACAGATGCACACACTACATACATTTCGCCACCAACAAAGCTACACAATTCATAACGGAGGCCGAGATCTATGGCCCCGAAAGATCACCTCCGTTACAGGGATGTTTGAACATTATTGGAAAATAGAAAATTATGACCCATTTAAGTTCTCAACAAAAACAAATACAAAAAAAGTATGCAAATGGTAATAAAAAAAGTGCACATTGAAGTACTTTGGATTTACTTTTCAGTTGTTTTACCCTGGTAGCAGATAAGGTATTGAGAATGTTTCTTACTGGTATAAGCTACATGTCTGGTATTGTGACGTCCATAGACGCAACTATCTTTTTCAAAAACTACAGTAGTGCATGATCTGCTATGCCCTCGTGTTTAGTTCATTCACAGTCAAAAATACCCTCAGTAATAGATACATGTGATTAGCATGACTTCATGTGCCTTAAGAGCAGGGCTGCTAACAGGAATCCCAGAATGCCTGCTGCTCCTTGATGGTCCTGCTCCGTGCTGGTCACATACGCAACATGGAGCAGCATGGAGACAAAGACCCCAGAGAGACAGGGGGAGATCAGACACGTGCAGGCCCAGTCAGCAGTCTGAGAGCAGGATAATCCCCCGCTGCCACACTCTCCTCTCACCAGTGACACCAATCTGCACTCCCACACAGAGCAGGGCTGCTCACGGGAACAGCACACTGAACACAAAGGAAATGGACCTGTGTGCACCCCGACTGGGGGGATGGGAGGGCGTAAAACAACACCCTCGCTGCCCTCTCTCACCCCACATGCAGTGGTAGTTTGTGGTGAGACTAAAATGGTTGGCTCCTGGTTCTGCCCAAAGTTAGCCTCCTCTACGTCACACTATGCTGGAGTGCGATGAACACTCTTATTTTGATGGGCCTATAAATCCTATGTAGACGTGACTCCCTCCCTCCTTCAGAAGACTGGTAATCTGATCGTCTGAATTTAGCAGCGACACAATGAAACCTGTGAAAAGGGGAATTACAGAGCAGATCACACCTACTGACTGAAACTCATGGCAGTGTCCAGCTCCCATTCAGCCAGTAAACTGTCTTTTGTGAAAGTGGTTACAATGGAGAAATACATGCAACCAGTTTAGCAGAGCATTGCCACAGATTTAGATTAGGTCAGCTTGAAAGAGCACCGGGTCGTTGTGTAAGGACAATTCTGAGAACGATGGACTCTGAACCAAAAGAAGCAGACTACAGTTTGCCTACCAGCTGAAGGCATTTAAGTGCATTAGCTAAACATTGCTGCTTGCCTCTAACTTTGACTTATGTCTAAGTGGGCCACTCACCACAAAGACAGAGACAGAGGAATTAAAGTATCAGCCATCTCAATAACTGACATCAGTTGGTGAATAACTTAACCACCTGATCTAGATCAAATAGGGATGACATTTAGTGACTCATAAAAGGCTCCCTCAGTGAGCCTGGCTGCGGTCAATCAAAGCGACCTTTAGCATGTCTCAGTAAAGGTGTTTGCTGAAGAGACAGTGAGGTCATCCCCAAGCTAGTCTCCATTTGCAGGAAAAGGCTGTGCTGAAGCCTAAAAGATATATTTTCTTGCTGGCACCAAAAGTATTTTAGTCACACACACACACACACACACACACACACACACACACACACACACACACACACACACACACACACACACACACACACACACACACACACACACACACCACACACACACACACACACACACACACACACACACCACACACACACACACACACACACACACACACACACACACACACACACACACACCACACACACACACACACACACACACACACACACACACACACACACACACACACACACACACACACACACACACACACACACACACACACACACACACACACACACACACACACACACACACACACACACACACACACACACACACACACCACACACACACACACACACACACACACACACACACACACACACACACACACACACACACACACACACACACACACACACACACACACACACACACACACACACGAATAATTTCATTTAAGAGGCGTTTTACTGCAGTCTCACAACACATGGAAATAAATCCATGGTTATCCATTAATAAGGTCCATATGTCTAATCAGGACTTTGGCTGGTCAGCATTATTCTTGCTAATTTAGGTTCCATTATAAAACTACGATTTGTTTCAAGACACTACAGAGTGTGAAAGGCCTTCTCTGGAATTCATTACAGCCGTCGACTCCCTGGAATTTGTCTTTGTCTAGATCCAGACAGGCCTGTTGCTAGATGAATAATTAGGTCAAGTGTGTGTGTGTGTGTGTGTGTGTGTGTGTGTGTGTGTGTGTGTGTGTGTGTGTGTGTGTGTGTTAGTGCTGCACGATTAATCGAAAAAAGATCGTGATCTCGATTCAGACACCTCTGCGATCCTATGACGTCAAGCTGATTTTTTGGGGGAATTTTTTTACATTTTTTTATTATTTTGCTTCTTAATAATACCAACTTGCAATGTCAATCATACTTAAACGATGTAAAGCAAATATACTCTATACATTTAACATTAAAGTACCATGATCGCATGCAAATGGTAGTGTTCTGTCTGTCTCTCCTCCTCTCATGCAGTGTTAACGCTGCAGCCACTGGGGTTGCCAGTTTTTGCGGAAGGAATAATCAACCAGGTCTATGAAAACAAGCGCAAAAGAACATGAGCACTTTAAACCTATATATGTCGGGTCGGCTATTTGAAAATAACCCATCTACAAGCTCACAACCGCAACAACCATTATTACTTACTACCAAGCAACTTCACAGAAAGATAAGCCCAATGTGGCATATAATAAGTATACCTGGCAACACTCACTGACTGCAGCACGTGAGGGCAGGAGCCGGCAGTATGTTTACAGAAGCGTTAGCATTAGCACTGATTAGCAAAGAGTGACGAGAGCGACTAGTAGTACAGGAAAAACAGAAATGAGTGACGAGGAGGTCGAGGACAATGACAACAACACCGATGAAAATCCCGGTGGCGACTCTGGCGAGAGTGAGAGGGGAAGTTGTGCTTGTGCCGAAAAAAGTAGATGGACTGTGCTAGTAGCTAGGCAGCTAGGCTTTATTTACATTTATTCTGAAGCTGTAACTTTATGTTCTGTTCCGTTTTTATATTCAGTACTGACTGCAGTATTTAAGTTAATCCTTTTGATTCAGTGACATTACTACTCAGTGGAGTCTAGCACTTTGTTTAAGTTTATGTTTTTTTGAGTACAAGAACCTTTAAGTGCAGTAGTTGAACTGGGTGCTATCCGGCTAGGCTTTTTTTTAATATTATTAATATTATTCTAAAGCTGTGACTGTTTTGTTTTTATATTCAGCACTGTGGTGAGGTATTTTGAGTAACTTAAGTGCATTCCTCCCTGTAACAAACAGGTTGGTGTTGTTGTACAGTAGTTGGGTGTCCTGTCACTGTGGACAGGTGCTACTGCAAAGTTTACATTTTGTTATTATAAAGCTGCACAAATTCTATTTGTTATGTTCAGCACTCAGGCAGCAGCAATATCTTTATTTTAGTTACTGTATGTTTTGTTACCAGAGAGACTTGAGTTTAAGTCAAGCACTTTGTTTAAAGCCACAGTAGTTGGCTGTCAAATTCATTTTAGTTACTCTATGTTTTTGCTACAAGAAACTGAGACTTGGATTTAAGTCCAGCACTTTGATGTTGATGGTGTCTGTTAAGCCACAACAGTTGGCTCCAGGTTCCACATTTTGAATGTAGTAATGTTTGTTCAGTATTCAGCAACTACAGACTAAAGACAAAGTTATGTTTTTGTTACAAGAGAGACAAATGTTGTCTGTTTAAATTCATTGTACTCACGTGACGTCTAAGAGTAAGAGTGCAACAAATATTTTCATTGAAACGATGAGAATCGTGATCTCAATTCTTATGGAGGACAATCGTGATTCACATTTGAGCAAGAATCGTGCAGCCCTAGTGTGTGTGTGTGTGTGTGTGTGTGTGTGTGTGTGTGTGTGTGTGTGTGTGTGTGTGTGTGTGTGTGTGTGTGTGTGTGTGTGTGTGTGTGTGTGTGTGTGTGTGTGTGTGTGTGTGTGGTGTTCTTGAAGTGTTGTAGTTGTGTCTGTTCCAAAGGATGCTTGTGTGGACGAAATGGACGTGTACAAGTCCTCCTATCCCCTCTTCTCCTAACATTAAAAAAAATGACCATGTTTTTATCTCTTTACCGTCACAAATTAATAAATGTTATGCTGAACCAAAGGCATTCATACAATCCTTTATTCATAGGGAGCTTTCCAAGTTTTTAAATAATACAACTCCTGACTTATAGTCAAACACAAGTAGATAATGTACTTCATCAACGGGTTATTTGTATGTCCCACACAGATGTGTCTTGCACTTGTAGTCTTCACTTCATACGACAAAAGCCACAGATCAAATAACTGGTTTGTGAACTTTCAAAGCTGATTCGACATTCAGATGATGCAATGAGATCATTTCCCGTCAAGAAAACAGAGGTGAAATAAAGCCAACATTAAATGTGCAACACTATTGTGTCGTTTAAAGCCTTTGTTAGTGTTGCGTTCAAATACAAAACAGCAACCAATGCTAAAGAGTAAGTGTTGTATTATTTTGTAACACTCTTGTTGTGGACTACAGCTAGAAATGAACTCAAGCTTTATATAAGCTTCAAATGCTGCCCTGAACAAATCTCCCACAACAAGACAAAGAGCGGGCTGGGAAAAGGAGGGGACTCTGGGTTGGAGAAGTTGGAAGAGTGCATGTGAATTCTTGCCATTCTTGATCCTCGGCCACCACGAGGGCCGGCCTTAAAGTTCACACAGGCAGAAATGGCCTGCTTTCTGAGACAAAGGAAAGATAGCCCAGGTACTCCTGGCAAGCGGGACAAGAGCTTTACTCCAAACCAACCGTCCAGGGTTATTAAAAGCCTAAATTGAATTTAAGGAATTATGTTTTGTATTGACCAAAGCAATGTAAAACAAAAGTAAAGTAGGAGGAAAAGGTGGATCAAATGACGCCTACTTCACGGACACATAATTCAATACCACATTATTGAAACTACGCCAGAAACTGAGGTTCCCCGGCCAGGAGCGCTTCTTTATTTAGGCACAACGTTATTCAAATAACATGCACTCAGCCGCCCAGCTGCTCTGCCTCACCAGGCCTGCTAGAAGAACAGGGTGGTTGTGAAAGGACATCTTCCCTCAGTAATTCTGCAATAACGTCCAGACAGCACTGAAGCCAGATGTTTTCTTAACGCCGCCACATTTCACCAGGCACCAGTGTTGTGTGGGGGTGATGGGTTCATATTCAAACAAGCCTCATTTGCTCCCAGACGAACACTCAATTAGATGACTAGGTGCCATGAAAAAGTGGCTGGTTGAGATATCAGTGTTCTCTCTTCCCCCACCCACACCACTATTGTTATCGGAGTAGAGACAGACACAACACAGCTACAGAGCTTTGAAAAGAGCAGGGTCAAAACCATTTAAAGTCAGTATTGCTACAGGACTATAGCGTACGTATCCTTGACATCAAATCAGCAGCAGTAGTGGAGCAGACAAAAGTCAGACACACAGGAGATGAACCCAGTCAACCAGCTTTTCAATACCCACTTGCCTGCATATTTCCCATCAGGAAAAAACTGCTTATATAGAGGAAAAAAGCCCCCATGGTTAAAGCTGCTGTAAGGCACAAGTTGGGTGGGTGGATACAGTGAATGAACTGTGTGAGAAACTCTCAGTTCTTCCCAGAAACTATGAGCCCTCGACTTCCTCTTCATATTGCAGAGAGCTATTGTCTCACCTAAGATATGTGAAACCAGAGCTGAACATGGAGTTATACTACATATGCATAGTAGTGGCCGTGTGCTGGAAATGAGCAGTTCTGGTAAACAAGTATGAGTCTCAGAGTGATGCATGCTGTGGATCCAGGCTGTGTTAGGGATATGAATCAGGCTGGGCCAACCGGAGGAATCACATCACGTGAGCCAACTTCAGACTAATGACTAATCTGAGACACGAGTGAGCATCTGACTGCCTCTGCGCCTTAAAGAGAGCCAACAGCTACAGGAGAGAGAGAGCGAGAGAGAGAGACACTCCCCATGCTAGATGTCCTCACATCACACCACCATATGGCCTTTGATTGGAATTTCCTCATCCCTTTAAAAAGGTGACAGAAACACAAGGGCAATACAGACCCTCCACCTGGCTACAATTAGACAGGGTGTCCCAAACTGTTCTCATACTCCGGACAAAGCAACCTACTTTATTGGGACCATTACACTGCCCCACAAAACCAAATGCCAGGGTTATAGACCGTATTAAAGTGTGTTTCCATTCAACATTTGGCGTGTTAACATCTGGATTTGTATGCCCTGGTTCAAATAATTGTTGGCATCTGATAAAAGACAAGGACAAGGACACAAAGGAAACCACCTTTCTCAAGGATCCACTTGTTTTATTTAGTTTTGAAAATAGAATAATGAACTCAGGCAACTTGAACTTGGCTGTTAATAAAAAAAGATGTTTTCCACAGCCTTGCTCTCCTGACAAGGGAAACAGAGGCGTTACCTCAAGGAACCACATCCCGTCTTGTTTACATCCTGCTGTGACACTGCGTCACCCAGGAGGCCTACCCATTACTTAGCAATGACACCCCACGTCGGAGCAGCAAAGCATTGATCTTTGGGCAAACATTGCCAAGCCGGCTCTTCTTCTTATAGCTCTTGTCTATGTAGCATTTCAACACACTGCTCATCACAAAAAACATGAAACACTTATATTCCCCACCAATAGAAGACTGGGCCTACCTTGTGAGAGTAGTGTGGGTCCATGATGCGGGCCAGGCCAAAGTCCCCGATCTTCAGCACCAGGTCCTCAGTGTTGACAAACAGGTTGGCAGGCTTGAGGTCGCGGTGCAGCACGTTGGCAGAGTGGATGTACTTTAGGCCCCTAAGGAGCTGGTACATAAAGAGCCTTGCATGGCCCTCAGAGAGAAGGCCCCTCTCCAGCAGCTGACACAGGTCCGTGTCCATGTATTCCTGCACGATGTAGACCGAGTTGACCTCTGTCAGAGACACCACGTCCTCCGTTAGCCTGCGACCATTGGGGCCCAAAGTTTCAAACACCTGGAGAAGTAAGAAGAAGGATCAGTGTGGAACTCCAAAATGGATGTTTTGTTTTTCCCAGCCCCAGATGATATGATAAATAGTCTTTGTGACATCATGCAGAGCACTTTCCCCTCACCTTCACAATGTTGTCGTGATCCAGGCGCCTGATGATCTTGATTTCCCGCAGTGCATGCTTCACACTCTGGGGGTCGGTAAGGATGATTTTCTTCACGGCAACACGCTTGTCACAGTCCGTATCAACTGCTGAGAACACCAAGCCGTTCCCCCCGTAGCCCAGAGGCTTTAAGTCCATGTAGCGAGAACCCAGGTCGAAACCGTGGATGTTCATCAGGGACTCAAACTTCTCTGCCATGGCGACTGTTTTCAGGTTTACTCCAAGCTTCTGGTAACGATTGGCCTCTGGCCTGTTTCCAAGTCCAACTTTAACACCAACGGAGGAATTGATCTGACTATTCAGATACTTCAGCGGCTGAGCTAACTGTATAGACGACTACTGAGTCCCCCGTCTAGCTGTCACTGGCAGATTTGGGGTATTAACATGTGTTCAAAGTTTTGATCCATCTTGGATAAGGAGAGTAAATATAATAGTTGAAATGTTCCTCTAGTTCCAGGTGTGTAGATATATTTAGGGGAACGTTTTTAGTAAACTTGGGTTTATAGTATGCAATGGAATGGACTGTGAGGCCAATTAAAAAACACTGAGACTATATTAAATTACAAAAAAACATGTAGTTGCATCCTTACAGTGCAGATACATTCAGTGTATGACTGGTCCTGAGCAGCTTCATATGATTTTTTTTCTTTCTTCTTTATTGTTTGTTTTTTTAACTGTACATTTCCCGTCAAGTCATCTGATCTATAAAACTGAAATTAGTCTGGCCTAGAAGTCTTCAAAGTAAATGTTCACCCTCAATGATCAGGTGGCTCAAGCTCGCCACAGTCGCAATCAAAACTGTCCTCCATTTTACTTGGGTATAAACTGAAAAACAAGAGAAAAACAGAAGAAGAAAAATGTAAGAAAAAGAATCGAGAAGTTTTAAGTGTAGGATTTAACAATATCATTTCCCCACAGAATAACCTACCATTGCCCAAAAACATTGACACACATGTAGGGTTTTAACCAAAATACTGAAACACTTGAAATTAGGTTTGTGTGATACTGGATTGATTATTTATGAATAGTTCATATTAAAACATTGCTGGCACTGTTCATTTGGTTTTGCAATGTTATGTTACATAGACTCAGACTGTGATAACTGCAAATGCAACTGTTATATTTACATATAGAAATGCTTAGATTATATCCATATGATGGTGTGTTCTTTATACTTTATCAGAACTCCTAAAGTATCTACAGTATCGCAGTATTTTGACTGATACCACCAATATTATGACACAGCATTTCAACATTTCACAAAATCATAAATCCCCAAAAGACCCCAGCATTGCGTTAAAATACAGCCAAACCTAACCCTTACTACATTTGTTAGGGTTTTCCCAATACAATAGAGCTTTATTTGTAAAGCACTTTAAAACCTCCAGACCAACGTGCTGTACAGAGAAATAAATAAATACAAAAACATACAAAACGCAAATAAACAAGAAAAAAATAACAACAGCCATAAAGTTAAATAGATACACCATTTAAAAGCAATAAAAGTAACAATTGTCAAAGTATCAAACATATAAACCAAACCGTCTCATTCAACTGCTTTAGTTTTAATACTCTATGTAACGTGGTGTCATTAATGACTTACTTTACTGAGATTATATCCACATGGTGGTGTGTTATTTATACTTTACCAAAACTCCAAATTGTTTTTTAAAAGTCGCAATATATCGCCTTGCATACAGTATTGCAGTACTTTGAATGATGGCAGTAACACAGACGTCTACATTTCACAAAACTATATTTAGACAAACAAAGGACCAAGCGTTGCGTGAGAATACAGTCAAAACGTACACTTACTAGATGTGTTAAGGTTTTCACAAAAGCATTGGACAAGCCAAGCAGTGGGATTCACCTGCTTTAGTTTTAGTCACAGACTGTAGGTAACGTGGTGTCATCGTGGGTGTCATTAATGGAAACTATCCCTCCACTCCCTGCACCGCTCGCTAGTCCGGTTTCAGGGTATCGATAAACCTGTGAGATAACCCACAGAGGCTCAACTTAGATTAACCCCGAAGGGGATCTTACATAGCACACATTGAAGACAAAAAAACACAGCGTTTGAGCCTATCTTTACAGCGACTATGTGCAGTCTTCACCCGGTCTGTGATTGTCGGAAAAAGCCAAGCATAACGGCGAGCTGACAAGCTGCTGACAGACCCCGGTCTACTTGGTTTTATATATCACATAGCACATCCTGTCGGTAACACACACGTGAACCATACTACAAGGAAAACACAGATATAAACACACTGCCTGTTTCAAAAATAACACAGATAGCGTTAAAGAGAGAGCCACGGGTAGCGCGAACAAAGGAGCCGCTGTTGGCGGAGGATCCTGACTACGTGGAAACAGCTTAGCAGCACAAAGCAGGGTTAAACGCTAAAAAAAAAAACATACACACATTTACAGTGAAATGACAGTCAATGTGAGGAACAGAGACAACAGCCAACGTATAATATATTACTCACAGTCCGTATTCGTCGCATTGGTTTGTGTTTAATGAAACCCTGGCGAGGGTACTGGGCTCTCGAGCTCTACGGATCTGTTGCAATCGCCATTGAGGCAGAGCACAGCTATGAAAGGCAACCTGACGTCACGGCGCTGCCTTCATGGACCCTAGGAAATATTCCAACAACGATCAGCCTGGCTGTGGACCAATACCACTGTTTGGCCTTCAAGGCTTCATATAATTGAACAACTAATATTATTTTTTTCAATTATGGTAATTATTGTTTTATTACACAAATCTCAGTTAAAAATAAGTAATATCCTGAAACCACTTTTAGGTTATTAGGTTCATTAACGAAAACGTAGAGGCAGTAAACTAACACGAATGTTGTCATTTACATCCTTTTAACAGAGATCATTTGAGGCATTTATTACAAGTATTTGAAATCACTTTAAAGGCTACATTAAACATATTTTTTAAAGATCCCTTAAACATATCACTGTTTTATCTTCTAAATAATGTAATCACATTGTAGTAGAGATACACAAACGGGTTTTTGGTCTGAAAGTGATGTTTTCCCTGAAATAAATAAGTAAAACAGAAGCCAAAGTAGCAGATACTATTAACAGTAGTCTATGGGTGCATTGCAGTCTTACATGCAGTAGCCTAATACAGGCTTATACGATGTTATAGTCTTTATCAAAAACATAGCACTGCAGAGTTGGTCGTTTCAGCATTACAACTTGGAGCCAAGGGCAGTATTTGAAAGCATCAGGAGTCATTAAACATGTCCTAAAAGTTACAAACCACGTGACACAGGTGGACTAATATTCCAACTCAATATTAAATCACGGTTTATGGATTCAATGATAACGTTAATAATCCTTGAGGTAAACAAGAATGCCATAATCAAAGCAAAGTTCAAACGCTCTGGAAAAATAGTTATCATAGCCAGCTAGATACATTAGCAAAAGGCATAATCCCTGAAACAAATGACTAACAAAATTATGATTATTTTATCAGTTAAAATATGAAATGAATAATCCATGATAAAGGGTAGGGATAAACATAAATAATCTGTTTCCACGATTAGTTTTTTTCCTTTGGTTGGTATTAAGGTTGTTTTCCGATTATGGCATGCAGTAGGCTATTTGATTAATCTTGTCAGTGAGAAAATGGACATTTCCACTCACTGCAGCTTGCGGATTTAGAAAGTCCATCTGGCACAGAGCTTCGCAGGGTGTTTCTGTTTCATCGGTCCGCCCTCAAAATCCGATCGCCACGAGGTTTACGCATCCCGAGCAAAACAAAGTCAAGAGCTCAATGAAGGTATTAATTCATGTTCAGGCCCCCCATTGAGACTGCGGTGGGTCCTCTCTCGTTGTGGATGCTGTGAATGGATGATGGTGTGGGAGTGCTGGCATGCAGGCAGCAGCATCACAGCCGCAGCATCAGCATCCGCAAGCAGACCATGTGGGGACCCATGTGCCCATGAATGCAGATTCCTCTCTCAGGCCGGGATGGGCTCTGCGATGGAGAACAGGAGCTTCATGCGGACCGAGCAGGATGCGTTAGACTCAGAGAACGATTATTGTCCCGGCCCGGTATTAATGGACAAAAAGAGAGAGAATTCTGAGAAAACACACAATATGCCTTTCATGCTTGATTTAGGTATGTGAGGTCGTAGTTCATGACAATGTTGTAGTACATCAATCTCAAATATATAAAGTTATGTAATAATAATTGACAGACCTTTGGATACCAGAAATATATTCCCTCAGTCATATTGTAATCATTCCTAATTGTGTTATAGGTGTAATACAGATACCTAATAGGTTACTTACATTGAATGGATTTGATTTTTATAATCTGTTAGAAAAAAGGTTGAAGTAATGTGCTGTTTCTTTTTGGTATTGGAGAAATAAAGCCTATAACTGAGTAAAACAAAAGCCACAGATGAGCTCCAATTACCTGCAGTCATAGTTAATGTAATAATATAGGCTTCAGTATTTTAACATCTGATATCATTAACTTTTATAGAGAGTGGAGAAATGAGAGGCATAATGATTGCCATTACATTTATTTTTCTATCAGTCTAAAGCTGAGGAAAGGAAAACGTGAACGAAACTGTTTTAAGAAAAGTTTATATTTTCCTTTATTCATTTTAGATTAACACTGTATCATGTTAGAATTATACTAAAGTGTTGACTCCCCTCCCATACTGGAAGGTCACAGGTCAAGTTACTTCAGGTTTCTTATTGCTCTAAGGCTCTTTCACAGATGGAGCCAAGACACTTTTGTCTTCCACAAGTCAGAAAACAGAGAGAGACAGTGTAAAATGTCATATCATCATATCAATCATATTTCTTGATTAGGTATTTCTACATGGCTGCCCATTTGTGAAATCCACTGTCTGCGGTAGTTGAACGAATGGAGGTCAGGAAAGGTTAAGATGCACCTCCTCACCATACCATACCATTTACAACGTAAATCCCTCAAATGTTGTTTGTTTTGGAGAAGAAAGAATAATACATTATTTGTTTTGTGTATTTACAATTACTAACAACGTGAATCCACCAGGGTCAGAGTCTGCTGCAAGCCACCCCTTGTACACCATGAGACAAATTATTGACATCAAGTCTTTGACTTTGAGTATTAGTAGCGTCAATGAAAGCCACTCACAGTCACTGTTAATGTCTTATTGCTGTTATACTCTTGTCCAAACAACTTTTAAATACATCAAATGTATTTATCTGGTGGTTTTATTTAACGAATGGTACAAGAAGTGCATTTCAACCATCGAGATACAACCGAAAAATATGCAAGAATAATAACAGAAACAAAACAGATGCTCTGCTTTTCCAATCCAGGCGTCTTGTTTGTTAAGTATAGTTTGACGGAAGTAGCTGTTATCCATGTTCCTCTGCTGGTGGTATTACTCTGTGACACACACTTCCAAACTGTCCCATTCCTGCATTACTTTCTTCTATTTCACTACTAAAACAAAACTCATCAACTGTTCTCCCATCCACGCAAAACAAACATCTGATCCCAGAAAGTCATCACATTCATGTCATCTTGTTCCTTTGCCAAAATCAATCTTTCCTGCCACTTACCAAGGCTGACATTCTCCTGGGACAACTGGAGCATCATGGTAAAGAAGTTAAAAGTCCATCCAGGAGAGTTTTACCGTATACCCAACACTGGTGAAGAGTGCAGTCCAGTATCTCCCTGTGTATGTGTGGGTAAGTGTGTTTTCAGAGCTTTGGCAACGTGTTATCCTACTCCATGTGCCTCTGGTTGTGAGGTGGAGTTCCATGGAGAGTTAATATAGGCCAGGCCGGAGAGGGGAGGAGACTGCTCTGTTTATGGTCTGGCCTGTCAGCGTGTCACCATTAGGGCCCAGTGCCACCTTTCTCATTCACTGCTACTTTTCTTCTACTTCCTTTTTTGTTACTTTCCAAACTGCTAAATGTCTCCTAAGCTGTTGGTCCAGTCCTAACGAAAACAGAGCTCCTATCCTCGCCTGCTCTGAAACATATCCCTGTTTCTGGCTGAAAGCTTAGCAGATCCAGTTTTTGCAATTCATGATTTTTTATCTGTCAGCTCCAATCAAAAGATTACCTATTTGTAATGCGCAGTGAGTGTTCCGCTTCCAAAACACATTTGAATGAAATGAAAAAAACACACTCTTGATTTCTGTAAGCACACGTACGTTTGTCAAAAATATTCTTGACAGGTGTGCTGTTTTCCCTCTGAAGGGGAGTGTTAATGTTTTATTGCTTGCTGTAATAGTAAGAATCAGTGGGGGGGATATACAATTGTGAATAATGAAATGCCTGTTTTCTCATGCCTCACAAATCAGAAATGTTATTCTCACAACATCACATGGTGTCTGCCACTCGCTGCCTGCAAGACTGTCCTGCTGGCTAGACTCCCTCCTACCATCTTGTTCTGCTCGTCATATGGCAGGTTGTGCATATTGTGACAGACTGGCGTGTTTGGACTGTAGGAAGAAATGTGCGTGTGTACTTGTTTGATATTCAAACCAGACTGCTGCAGGGTCTGGACCATCTGTGTTATCAAAATATCTAAATGGTGGTATGAGGAAATTAGGGAAAAGCTGCGGGTTATATTCTTCCTTTGACAATGCCATTATTTATTTTACATAAGAGACTTTTTCATGTATTTTGTAAAGAGATTCGCTCACTTTTTGTCCTGATGTCATAACGATTTGTCTTGCTTGTGTAACAATTAGCCAATAACCAACCAAGGTAATCCCCCCCCCCCCCACACCTTATCACCTGAATCTCCTCCTAGAGCACCATTGGGTTATTTTCAACCAAATATCTCTCAGAGGGGCGTGGGGAGTGGCTCCTTATTTTCATTTCACTTTTGAAACAGGGCTGAAACAGAGGGGTTTATGGGATGCTACAATGCATGATCTGTTTGGTATTTCGAGAGATCAGGTCATGATTCCTGATTTCTGAGACCTTTAAGTAATGACCTGGGATGCATGCAGTGTTAACCTTTGTGTATGTGTGTGTAGGCTTGGTGCCACGTGACTCTACTATAACCAAGCGTGTCAGGGAAATGCTGTACTCAGTTGATGAACACCATTCATTAATGACTCGCTGATTACCTTAAAGGAGAACAGTCATGACACAACACAACTCACCGAAGCAGAATGGTGGCTCTCTCTAACACTAGCAGTCAGAGGGATTAACTCTGTTCTCTGTTGCTTCTGCTGTTTTCTTCTGTTGAACAGAAGTTTGTCTCACTGGACCTGAAGTCAAGGTGCCGAACAGATCGAGTGGCCATTTGACCCTCACAGGAGCTGTGTTATCACACACCCTGCTCTTGTGAGATACCACGCAACTCAGGTATTTCACAGCGTTGTGAAAGAGGCCTTACTCAGAGAAAGTGTTGGTGTGATTTCGCCACAGTGCAGGGACCAATGTTTACAGACATCCTTTTGTGGCGTGATGTACAGTGTAGATCAGTTTTTTCAAACATTTAGAAATATTGTATCCCCTTTGCAATATTTTGTTTTGCATCCATCACTTAATACACCAAACCAATTTTGTGTCATCATGCATTTACACTAAGATATCGCTGTAGTTGCAATGAACTGTGTCTTGTTGTCAAGCTACACTGAAAGTTTATTGGGAAACAGGGATATTTAATCAGTTTTTTCAGTTTTCGGCTGTATTAATGTTACACTGAAAAATGTTATCATGAAAGGTTTCCTCTTTACAGTCTCTTATGTTTTTGAATCTCGCATTACTGAGTTTGTTTTATTAACCTTTGTGGAGCCTTACAGTTCTCCATATTACCCCTAGGAGTGCACTTACTCCCATCTGAGAAACACTATTAGGTGAAAAATAAAGATGAAAATGCTCAGATAGTGGTCCTGCTCTTTCATCTATGGTTGCTTCAGTTCAAAACCTCCCTGTACCCATTAACCAGGAGTGAAGTGGCTGTCCCATCAAACCGCCACTCAGCACTGAGGGTCAATGCTGAGGGTCAATGCTGCAAAAGATTATGCAAGTTTAGCCTGTTCAAAAAATGACAATTACGTCCTGTGTGCAGAGCAGATGGGATGTCTTTCTGCAGACTTACTCTACACGTTTATGTTTGAGTGGAACATGACAGTATAATGCATGATGATATACGCAATATAAGATATAATGACTTGTTATAAGTATGTTTTCCCTCTAAAGAAGAGTGCTGCAGGAAAAGTCAATAGCGTTTGAATAGCTTTTAAGTTCTTCTTCTTGAAAACACAAGCTCAAGGTATTTAAACATTTTCTCCTACAACTGAAATCGTAAGGTTTTACATGTCAGAAAATTAGAGTTTGGACTACTAAACATCTTAACAGCGAACACATAGAGGTTTTTTAACTTTGGTGTAGTTTGTTCATAGTGTTAGATTTGACTCCCGACGACTTATGTTTTCTTAAAGGTGATATGTTATCTTACTGAAAAAAAGTAAATGTATCATACACTTTTGTTCACAACATCTTCTGTTATAATCATAAACCCAATGAAAAATCACATTGATTTTTTGGCAATGGAACCGGTGCAATGCTAATTGCGTCATACCTGCAACACGACACTTACACAAGGTAGCATTAACAAACAAAACTGACCGTGACCAACATGGAGGGAGACAGGAAAGACAAACAATGAACCGACAGGGGAACACAGGGAAAGACTAAATACAGAGAGGGGTAATCACGAGACAAGAAACAGCGGGGTAAAGGAGGGAGAAACACAAGGGCAACAAGTGAACACAATGACACAATCAGACACACCAGGGAAAAACGACAGGAAGGCACACACAGGAAGTAGGACCAGACAAGACACAAGGAGGAAAACATGAGACAGGGAACACAGAACAGCAAAACAAAACCCATTACCAGACAGATAACACCAAAATCGTGACAGAACCCCCCCTCAAGGGACGGATTCCAGACGTCCATAATAAAGTCCAACATTTCCAAAAGGGTGGGTGGAGTGGGTCAGTCAAGTCGCTTCAGCTGATTCAAAATGCTGCGGCTCGTGTACTAACCAGAGTTAGGAAAAGGGACCACATTACTCCTGTTCTGGCTGCCTTACACTGGCTCCCTATAGAACACAGGATAGAATTTAAAATTCTTCTTCTCGCCTACAAAGCCCTTAATGGGCAGGTGCCATCTTACCTTAAAGAACTCATTATACCCTACTGTCCTACTAGGGCATTGCGTTCCAAGAATGCAGGGTTGTTGGTTGTTCCTAGAATCTCTAAAAGTACAATGGGAGCCAGAGCCTTTTCTTATCAAGCTCCACATTTGTGGAATCAGCTTCCAGTTTGTGTTCGGGCGGCAGACACCCTATCCGTTTTTAAGAGTGCGCTCAAGACCTTCCTTTTTGATAAAGCTTATAGTTAGGGCTGATTAGATTCAGCCCCTAGTTTTGCTGATATAGGCTTAGTTTGTCGGGGGACATCTTACTTCTTCCTTCTCTCTGTCTATACCTGTGTACTCTCATGTTCCGATTAACCCAGCTTCCCCAAATGTCTTTCTTTTTGGTGTCTATATACGCCGGGATCCGGAGTCATGGATGATCCTGCGGTCCTGTGTCCTGGATCGCGAGCGCTGGATCTTGAGTCGTGGCTGTGGTCCTGGATCATCGGTCCTGGATGGATATCCTCGTGGATTCATCTTCCTAGTATACACACATGCATTTCCAAACATTTGGACTACCTATGTTGCAAATGTATTATCTCTTCAATTTACACACGGCATCTATTGCACGTCTGTCCGTCCTGGGAGAGGGATCCCTCCTCTGTTGCTCTCCCTGAGGTTTCTCCCATTTTTCCCTTTAAACTGGGTTTTCTTCGGAAGTTTTTCCTTGTACGATGTGAGGGTCTAAGGACAGAGGGTGTCGTATTGTCATACTGATATTCTGTACACACTGTGAAGACCACTGAGACAAATGTAACATTTGTGATATTGGGCTATATAAATAAACATTGATTGATTGATTGATTGATTGATCGGGCGGACGGCCCGGGGGCAAGGCAGAGTTCGAGGAGGGGGTCTCGGGCGGACAGCCCGGGGGCAAGGCAGAGTTCAAAAAGGGGCGAAGGCCACTGCGGGCGAACTCAGGGGGCCGGGCTCGAGGGCGAAGTCGCCGGGCTCGAGGGCGAAAGCCGCTGGGGAACTCTCTAGAGGGGACTCGAGAGGGAACTCGAGTGGGAACTTGAGAGGGAACTCGAGAGGAGACTTGAGAGGTGACTTGAAAGGGGACTCGAGAAGAGACTCGAGAGGGAACTTGAGAGGGAACTCCAGAGGGAACTTGAGAGGGAACTCGAGAGGAGACTTGAGAGGGCACTTGAGAGGGAACTCGAGAGGGAACTTGAGAGGGAACTCGAGAGGAGACTTGAGAGGTGACTTGAAAGGGGACTCGAGAAGAGACTCGAGAAGGGACCTGAGAAGGAACTTGAGAGGGGACTCGAGAGGAGACTTGAAAAGGTAAAAAAAGTCTATAAACAAAAAGCGAGCTTTATTCTCCATGACCAACATGGAGGGAGACAGAAAAGACTAACAATGAACCGACAGGGGAACATAGGGAAAGACAAGACTAAATACAGAGAGGGGTAATCACGGGACAAGAAACAGCAGGGTAAAGGAGGGAGAAACACAAGGGCAACAGGTGAACACAATGACACAATCAGACACACCAGGGAAACTAACGACAGGAAGGCACACACAGGAAGTAGGACCAGACACAAGGAGGAAAACATGAGACAGGGGCCGTTTCTCAATCGCGAGGATGCTTGCTTGGTAGCACATGTCTTCCGAGTCACTTCCTTCCGAAGCTAGGCAAGAATCCTTCCTGGCATTCGGAAAACGAAGAGTGGAATAGGCTAGCAAGTGTGCAGGTGTGCGTCATATGAGAGACCCCGCCTTACATTTTCCGCCACAGATTTGGAGAAATTGGTCTGTGCGCAAAGCATTGTGGGGATTTTAAGGACGCGAAGTCTACCCATGTGCAGCCTCGAAATTACCCCCAAACCAAGGACGCGGCCTCGGTGGAATTCAAAGTATGCTGGAGATTGGAACAGTCCTTCGGCGGCACTCGATGACGTAGCATCCTTGAAATATTGGCTTGGAAGCCAGTTTCCTCGAGATTGAGAAACGGCCAGGGAACACAGAACAGCAAAACAAAACCCCGGACAGACAGATAACACTAAAACCGTGACATAACACCAAAATCGTGACAAATTGTATTGGGGGGATGTTCCTCAGAGGAATGCTGATCTGGCTGGGACAATGTGTGAATTGTGTGCTCTGTTGTTTGATCTGATTGAATTTGTTTGCATGAGGTCAGAGATAAAACAGGGTGTTTGGTGGTGATGTAAGAGGATCAGAAGCTCTGGAATCTGGAGGTTTCTTAACTGGAATAATACGGAAACCTTTCACCCTAAGGTGCTTGTGTGTTTAAAACTACTCAACAGGCTCAGATAACATGGAGTGGATGGCATAGCCGGTAATTAATCTGGTGTAAATTTAGATGCAGCCCTAATCAGTCGGGAGAAGTTTGCCTGCACACATTTAGACAGCCGGTATAATCTTACAGTGCTTCTAGCTTACTATTTGTTAAATGTAATTTACAATAATGCTTTACTGTCATCTCTAGTACAGGTGTAACCAACAATAAAGAGCATATTTCGTTGTTTCAAGCAAGAGATGGTAAAGGATGGAAAGGCTTCAGCCAACTATTCTTTTCATTATTGATTTTTACAAATATTTGTTATAATAATGGATGAAATGTCTTCCCATTAACATAACGAAGTATACAGTTGCACACAGTTCAAGGTGATGTCTTTACAGTAGATGTGTTGTTTTGTCAATCCAAAATAGAAGGTTATTTTGTGTTAATAAATATAAAATAGTGAAAAGCAAGAAATATTCATATTTCTTCTACTAACTGAGAGGCCGTTTGCATTAAAATTACCTCAGTGTCGATTTGATTGATCAATCAGTTAGTCCATCGATTAAGATTAAAATAATTTCTGTAAACAACCTAACATTCTGAGTGATGGATTACAACATAAACACTTTTAAAGTCACACATGCGTCTCTTCTTAAAACTTCAATGACATTAAGGACTGGAAACTTTTTTATTTTATTTTTATGGCAACTAAACCATAAAGATTAAAAAGGAGGTCAAAGTTAAAAGTCGTCTGTGAATTCTTCCATTGTTGTGACAGAACTCATTCTAGAGAAGACCAGTGTTCAATGTCTAAAAGAAACCATAAAACCCTGATAAATATGCAGAGAACACACTGTGCACTGCATGGAGAGAGAGATAGAGAGAGAGAAAGAGAGAGAGAGAGAGATTGATAGATAGATAGGAGAGCTTTGGTTTTCAATGCTGTGTAGAAGATCTGTTAACTTACTGCCTGCAATGTCTTAAACCTCATAATATTTGGGTTTCAAATAAGCTCAAGGATGTCCTGTGTCATCATTATCAGCACGTTGATGTCTGAACATATTTCAGCAGCCATGCTTTTGTCCCTTTATGTTGTTGGTCATGTGTTAATGATTTTCCTGAGTGTTGTGTCACTGAATGCCATTGGCAAGGAAACCTTAGTGTTTTTCTTTGTGAAATTGAGTGCGTAAATCTGTTGCTTATGTGTATTATGAGCACATGATGCCGTTCTCATCTAGAAGACATTACATTACATTACATGTCACTTATTAAACGCTTTTACCCAAAGCGACCTACATACATTCAATACTGTGGGCAATCTCCACAGGAGCAAAATATAATTTCACCCCAACAGATGCAGTGTCAAGCCTCTTATCACACAAAGTGTCACAGCAGCCAGAAGTATGGGATTGATTGTCCTCTTCTCTCAGACTGAGTGTCACAGGAGCTGAACAGCAGCTACCTCCATTACCAGCTGATCACGGCTGAACCTCCAACTCACACAGATTGCTCAGTGTGTTGGCCTCCATACCTCTTCAGTTTCCCTTCAGCTTATCTCTACAGAGTGGATGCTGCATGAAAGTGAGATAACAGCTTGGGTTTCAGGCCTGTCTTTTAAATGTGGCAGCCAGTGAATAAGGCCGCCCCTGCTCTTACTGGGCGCATGCCTCCTTGGCCTCTCTGCATTGGCTCTGCGTGTCTGGGTCGATGCAGCACTAGAGCAGCAAAAGCACACAGTGTTCAGTGCTATCGGCAGAATGAGGAGCCTGTCTGGCCAATCTCGGCCTGAGCTGTCACTGCGATCGGCTCACCCCTGCATACAAACTATTGGATAAAAGGGATCCAAAATGCTCCGCTTGGATTGGTTATTTACACATCTCTGCGAGGACAGTACTGTCCACCTGCAGCAAAAATGTGGAGGATCATTATCTGAAATTAATCCTCTAAAGACAAGCCAGGTTTTGAATACTGTATATGGCTTCTTCTGCAGTGACCGCATAACACAACTTGGAAAATGGGATTTTTCCAATCACACGGCAAGCAGGTCTGTGTGTCTATCGATTGTCCTGTGTGAAGCATCAATCATTAACCTGTGCTACTATGGCATGGTGTGATAGGAAAGGGAGTGGAAAAACACATTGCTGTTGTTGCAGGTCCACTGCACTGCATCCGTGCTCTGCGGGGATACTGAACTCAAGTTTGTTTTGCAATAACATGTAATCCTGTACCAAGGAATGCTACAGCACTCGGACCAACTGAGGTGTGTGTTCATTGGGTAATCTGGAGACTGTGTGTGTGTTTTCCCAGCTGCACTACATGCTCCACAGTACACTGTGGGATGATGAGTTTTTTTGATGCATGGGTCATTGCAGTTCAGTTTATCTCGGCTCCTCTGCATTGCTGAGGAATATATAATGCATACAAAATGCAATTGAAACAGGATAAGGGTTCTCCTTTGCATCTGCTGAATATTTCTTTGGAGCATGCATGAGTCTTAGCAGGAAGGATTAGATTGTGGCGGTGCAGAGTTCACACAAAAATCCCTTTTAGTGGAACAGAATTTAGGATAAAGGGATTGTATCAGACTCAAAACTGTTACATAAAATGACTGAGGAGCCCCTACCTCTTCATCCTGCTGAACCATTTCTCTTTATGTGTAAATGAACACGCCTACTGTGATGTCACGGTGAAAAGGTTCCACTAATGATTACCAAGACTCATCAATACCCTGGGTTTAGGGGTATAATTATAGCTGGCAATATACCAGAATACCATTTGGTTAGGATCCAATGCCACTGACAGTTCAGGGAAATAAGACAGGACTGATTTTTTTAAAAGGAAGAAAATCCCCACTCTGACACTCAGGAATAAAGTAAAAGACAGTGCTTGTTTTTGTGTCTTTAAGGATTTGTCAAATTGAAGACTAAAAATGACAATTTGTGGGGATTCTTTCGGCCAGAGTATTTCTTTGACAGGCACTGACTTCTTGAATTACTATCTTTAAAGGGTCTCATCAGGCAACTATAGATTACATTTGATAATAAGTATTATATAAACACCCATTTCTAGGACAAATAATAATGTGGTGCATCATAAATTCCTAAAAAATATAAATTTGATTAGAATCCAGTGTATTTCTATTTGTGAGTCAGGGCAGATAAGAGTGAAATCAATGGCTGTTTTTGTAGAATTGCATAACAGGTCTTAGTCATGCATGAGCAGCTGAGTCTGTAAGTCATTTGTGCAGCACCTATCCATAATGGCAGTAAGTCAGCATAAGGGGCCTTTAAGCATCTTTTAGCTAATTTTGTGTGTGCAACATTACTTTTTTGGTTCCCTTATTGCTCTTACATTTGTTTTCAATTGCGTCATGCAGATGTTTTCTGCAAAAGAATACCCCAAAAAACCCACTATATACTGTTGGCCAACATTTAGCAACTGTCTGGTTAACATAGTAGAGCGTTAGCAGCTAAATAGACAGATATTTAAGCTACCTCAAGACTTAGTGGAGACCAAAAATAGAGCAAAAAGGACACAGAACAATGGGCACATCAGACTTCAAAGGAATTCTTCCCTGGAACGAACACTTGACATTATGAGGACGTATTATGAGGCTATATAACATGCAAATTTCAACATTCGTCAATGTGTCTTCTTGTGTGTTATGTAATGAGCACCTGAGGGCCAAACAGACGAAACAAGTTATTCCATGAGCCTTCGTTTTTTTTTTTCTTCTTCTTCTTCTTCTTCTTCTTCTTCTTCTTCTTCTTCTTCTTCTTCTTCTTCTTCTTCTTCTTCTTCTTCTTCTTCTTCTTCTTCTTCTTCTTCTTCTTCTTCTTCTTCTTCTTCTTCTTCTTCTGCTTTCCGCCGTGCGGCTTTGGGCCTTACAGGTATACAAAGTGGGAGTGAGTTGGAGAATGTGCCCTGCTTATTGGTAAAGACACAAAGTCTTGCAGTGGCCTTCCATCTGCTGCTCAGCATTCGCCGTCCTTTCATGCCCACCAGGTTTGGGTGCAACCAGCTCTCAGCCTAGTCTTGCCCTTTTTTGTCTTGACAAACTGGTCTGCATCAAAATGTGCCTCCGGAGTGACTTGAGGTTACTTCACACACAGAACAACTCAGTTTTGTCTACCCATACATATTCCATAGTGGTTGAATACAAAGTATTAGGAAACACTTTATACTTACTGGACATGTTATACTCATTACATACTGTATATCAAATATGACCAAGAATGTGAGACAACTTTATAGAAATTCATATCACATCTGTTACTGATGCCATTTGTCATACTTTGTTAAACTCACAAATAATAAAGTTCCATAACTTCAGTTGGGAACAGAGACCACACCTTATCTCCCCGAGGCATTTCCCATCCAATAGGTGTGCTGTGTGTGTATAACCCTTTCTCCTGTCTGTTACTCCCTCTTTCAGCACAAGAACCAGAGGGGGATTCAATGGAGCCTGAATACCTGCACTGAGACCCTCACCCTGCACCCTGAGTCTCAACTCTGTGTTTTTCAAGCCTTTCCCTGTTTTTTTGTATTAAACAAAACATTAAGCTTTCCCAATGGTGTGGTTTTCGTTTTGTGAAAAAGTGCAAATGCAGTGTTTGTATATAATTACATCACATATTTTGTTGCTGTTGGTCGTGAAATTGCTCATGCTGACTTGAGCCAGCCATTTTTTCCTCCGCTCTGTGTCAGTGGGGAAGCCGTACATTCGTACTCCTTTCTCTGAGCGATTTGAGCATCCCCAGGCAGCACAGCAAACCATGGTGGCGACTAGGAGGCAGCACAGCAACCAGGACAACACGGAGGAAAAGGCACCGACAAACTGCATGATATGCTATTCAATGTTTATTGAATTCCATGTATTTGCAATGGATGTTCCTAAAACAACACATTTAACATCATCATCATCATCATCATCATCATCATCATCATCATCATCATCATCATCATCATCATCATCATCATCATCATCATCATCATCATCATGCTGCTGCTGCTGCTGCTGCTGCTGCTGCTAGTCCTTTGATAGTCACCTGTCGGTCTCCTGTCCTGTCTGAAAGCCATAAAGATGACATTAGTCATTTAGATAACTTGTGTCCTCAATTACCAGGGGATTACTGAAACTACCATGAATTTAAGAAAATGGTAGAAATTAATCTAATCTGAATTTTAAAGCATTACTTTAGATCCCCTCCCTCTAAATATATTAATAAACATTAGAAAGTGTTGCTCCTGACTACCATACAAATTTAAGAAGATAATATTGGTTTTAAAGAATTCAAAGCTAAATAAACAGCAACAGGCTCTTTAACCAAGGCACTGTTAGCCTAACATGTAAACTAGTTGTTCACACTAATCCTAATATTATCACTTAATATTAGCAAATTCTATTTTATTTTTTAAAACATATTGATGTAAATACATACACATATTGATTTGTTGTATAAATATTGCAAATCAAATCCTTTATTCACTAATAATTACCAAAAATCGTAGTTCTATCTCCTGTTATCAATGCATTCACATTGCCCGCCATGAACTTCCAGGGAACGATCCTCGTCTACATGAACCACGTGACGATAACCGTTTTTGGACATCCGTTGTTGTAACTCTTCTATCTATATGGCACTGCGGGCAACCAAGCAGAACATCTCCCACATGTTTGTCACATATAGAGAAAGGGGCTGCATGCATGACAGCATTTACACATGCCTACACAATGATTTACACAAACAGGAAACAAAAACTCACAAACATTAGATACAACACACAATTAAATAAACACACTGCCTTTAATGCAACACAGATAAATCAGTAGTGACGTCCTGAAGATGTGCTGGATGCCTCTGAGGTCAGTTATATAATGTAACAGTATCAAAAAACACAGCACAGCCTCTTGTTTCTTAAAGCAAAATGTATCCATGTATTTATGCTGGTTTTCAGAATCTCACATACACGGCTCTTATGCATCATAGTATATAGTTTCGTAAGTATTAGTCTTGATGCAAAGGTCAGGCCCTAACATCTTACAGCAGTGAACGGTCACATTTCCCAAGGTTAAATTGTCTGACATGTTTACATTGGAGATGACTTAAAATATATATCTAAGTAATTTAATCAAGCATATCAAGCATTATGTCTATTATTTTACATTATTTATGTAATGCCTTGTATTACTCATCTCACCTCATTAACAAAACCACTTGAATCCTAATTAAATACAGTTGACAGGCTTTATAACTGTCAAACCGTTGATTTGTGGGCAACTGATCTTACTGAAACAAGAACCCAGTCTACATAACTATCTCTAATTTTAGAGTATTGCATGGTGACAAAATACATTTCAAAAAATTATGAACTTGATTTACTTCCACAAAAAGGTCTTTGTCATTCTCTTCTGCTGCTGCTCATGACAGTGGCGTAGCCAGGAATTATTGTGTGGGTGGGCCTGGAGAAATGTAGGTGGGCCAGGGGGAGACATATTAAGCGTGGGGTCTGAGCTGAAACTTCATTAATGATTTTTTAATGCACTAATAGAACATAAGCATTAATTAGCAGTGAAAACAAAAAACATAGGCACGGCGGCCTCAGAATGTGTGTAAAACTGACATCCACATAGGGATGGGTATCGTTAAGGTTTTAACGGTACTACTACTGTTATCGATACCGCTTATCGATCCGGTCCTTTAACAGTACTTTTATCCGTTCTTTTGGAGAAAAAAATAAGGTAAACAAATTGTGAACAAAACTAACATTGCTTTTTATTTAAATTAAATACATAATATTTCACATAAAAAAAAAAACAATGTTTTAACAAATCGTATTAAATAATCTGATGACAGAATTGTAAACAGAATATCTGAAACTTTAATAAACTAAATAACTCAGTTACCTCTAATCATTAACCCATGTTTGTATAATGTAGTTAACTCCGTGTGTTGCTGCTAGCATACATAACACCTGACGTGTAAACGTTACTCGTGGACGGGGCTACAGAGCTACTAGAAAGACAGTCGAACCCGGTGCATTCCTCCGTCTGGATGTGGTGCACTTTTGCAAGATGTTTTGACAAATTGCTCGTGTTACCGCCCTTACATGCTAAACTCTTATTCCACTTTTGGTAACGAGCATTGTCCACATCGACACGGCTATAGTTTAACCACACCTCGGAGCGCGTTCTCTCCGCCATCTCCTCCGTGTGTGTGTGTTGCTGCATGTAGCAGCTGCGTGTGTGTAAACTGCCCCGCCCCCTCGCACACAGACGGGGGAGAGAGATCTCTTGTCTGGATTGGAAAGATCTAAAATACTAAAAATAATCAGACGCATTTTGCAGTCTTTTTGCATGTTAGAAACGGAGTTGGCGACACTTAAACTGCAATGTAATGTTTGTGTAGCAATAATACATACGACATATATCGGGGGCCACAGGTTGTTTATCCTTGACAGTCGCACAGTGGGCACACACTGAGTGTTTTCACATTCAGCAAATGTGTACACGCTAATCTGCAGACCTCAAGAAGAAATAATACTTTCATTCACTCACGGCAAAGGTTACTTTACTTACTATAAAAACTCACGGTAAAAAAATGCACTCTCTATTCCATTGTCATGAAGGTGGAATCTAACTATATCCAGAATAAGTTGTATTGGATCCAGGCTAGAAACATGTTTATTTCTGCTGTAAAGTTGGGCATTTTAACATGGGGGTCTATGGGAATTGCTCCTTTTTGCATCCATCCCCTGTCGGCCACTAGATGAACTGCAGTTTGTGGCACTTCCTTCTGGGCTTCCTGGCTCTGCGCTATGAAGCGCTGATTGGCTGTGGGTGGGCCGGACGTGCATGTGGGTGGGCCCAGGCCCACCCGGGACCACCCACAGCTACGCCACTGGCTCATGAGGTTAACCATTTTCATTTCAAGGCGAGAACATATTGATCAAAATTAGACACGTACAAATGTCTTCAGATAAATAAGCAGCCCATACTGCACCAGTGTGTTTTTCTCATTGCCTGATTTGCCCCCACCTCTCTATTTCTTTTCCTCCAGTGCAAACTTTTCATGTCAAGGCACTGATACAGAGATTCAGCTGTCAGCAGTTTCTACAGTGTCGTTTGGATCTGGTTGAAGTTTAAGTTGTATTCGTTTTAGAAACAAAAATTTCCCATTTTTAGTATATGTCTAAATAAGAGCGTAATCAACCTACCAGTGAACTTGGTATTATTTCATTAACAATACATGAAATTATGTTCAAATATTTGAACATATTCATGTATTGTTAATGAAATATATTCAGAACTAGCAAATAATCTTCTACACCTGCTTTAGTTGAAACAACCGGTGGTCCATGTATCATTTAAAATTAAATAATTCAGACATTGACCTGCGTATATACAAAAAAGCCTTGCCTCTTATTGTCATTCACTTTCATCACAGAGGGCTTCACAATATAGTGACTTTTAATGGTAAATATGTATGATACAATGTTACAATTGTCAGTGGCATTATCAGCACGTTGTATTTTGTTTGTGGTATAAAAATATTTGTGAATCCTGATGAAGTGAAGAAAAAAAACATGAGTCGCTTAGCCTGAACAGCTAATCAGAGTGATCTCTCTCTCACCCACATGTTGAATCAGCTGAAAATCTGCGCTCAAGGTCTGAATAGTGTTGGACATGTGGCAACAAAAAGCAGATAAACGACTATCTGGGATTGTCAGGGCCAAGACTGTGTGTCCAATAGCGACTGTACTGCTAATGTGGTAAAATACATTATCAGACCAACAATAAAACAACAATACCTGCAGTAAGTGGGACAGTAGAAATATGGAGTGAATAAGTGAGACTCAAATCCCTTGCTCCTCTGAGTGCGTATGTTCCCACGTTTGCTGATACAGCAGACACTTTCATCCCCTCTCTCCCACAGCTATTTGACCCCCCAGCACTGCCTTACTCTCCTGGCAGGCTCACTGCTTAAGGAACCTTTAGCCTAAATACCACGAGAACAGGGAGTTATTCTGGGAAATAAAGTAAGCAGAATTACAGAGTGGCTGTCAGACAGATTGACACAAAATAAATCAAGATAGAAAGGTGACGAAGGAGAAAACATAGAAAGGCTTGGGGGAACTAATGAGGGGTGTACAGGAGTGGGGGGGGTTTCAGCCAAGGAAACATGTAATGGCCTTCAATGTGGCCATTTTATTTGCAGCCCAGGAAAGTGAGGTGTAGGTTTACTTCAAAGTCAGGGTGACATGGCATTTGATTTGCACTACAGCCAATAGAAATCCAACATGAATAATACAACATATTTATTCCAAAAGAGGAGTGTATGAGAAGATCTGTCACCAGAGGAGGGCAGTGAACAGGATAGGTAGGAGAAGAAAAGAAACTCACAGGGATCTTTTTTAAGAAACACTATCTATGGACCTGCCTATTTTTAACAGCTTGCTATTTGTATCATACATCATGGTTGCGATGGGTGAGGTTGCATGGGCGGAGACCGGCAGCATGCCATGTTTTCTGCATAATCATGAAAAGATCAATAACTAGAGAGAAAAGCAGTTTAGTGAGAGAGATTGAACCCCAGATAATAAATGTGCTCAGTTCAGAAGCACTGCAGAATGATACTGTTCACATTGCAACAGCCATAAATGAAAGAATGAATGAGTGAGGGCTATTTTCTGAAGTGCATGCTTCACTCAAAGATGACTGCAAGGTGAATTGGGTGGGGGCAGTAGTTCAGTGGGGTTAGATAGTGTGAGGAAGTCTTTAGTAGTGGGGAGGAATCTGAGGCCTCCAGAGAATGCACAGCTAGTCCTGCTGATGGGATTCCTCATTAAGACAGAGAAAGGCCTCTCACAGCATGCAATAGAGCTGGCTGACATCTACTCACATCTCTTAATTTAGTCAGTCAGTCATACCCCTGTCCTATGGTGGGATACAGTGCCAAAGTAAAACATACTCCATTGTTTTATTGTATTTTTACACACGCAAGACTGCATAAATCCAGTTACAGCCTGTACCAGATCTACAAAAAAGAAAAAAAAAGCAAGTTCACATAATTTTTAAAAAGAATTAGAAATACTAACAACAATAAACAACAATTCAATAATAAACAATACATATATAAAATACAATGCGGGGGGAAGAACAATAAAAAGTAGATCATGAATTAAATGTTTTAATGTGAACTACATTTGAAGCAGAATTTGTAAAAGTCTGAGTCTTCAAAGTTAAAACTAATGATGTGTTTAAATGGTTTGTCTCTGCTCTTTACTTTTGGCTATCTAGAAGTGGAGGTTTGACTTAATTCCCAATTTCCTTCTGTACAATATGCATATTGTTCCCAGTGAAATGTTGAAAATGGGGCCATGTGTGTGCCTATTAATGTGCTGATCTGTGATTGGTAATAATATGTTAAAAGGGGAAATCCCTCCACAAAGGTATGTTACCTCACAATCAATCCTCTTAACTGATTAAAGCTTTAGCAGAGGTTACACTCTCTGCAGCCATCCACAGGTCAGCTGCCTGCGGTTAGAGAACAAACTTGGCTTCAACACTGATTAGGGCCATTACATGATCCTCTCCTCTTACAGAATAATTGTCAAGCAAATACCAAAACAGCCACTGCAGGAAAATTAAGCAGAGTTAAAAGAAACGAGTTATATTGCATTTTGACTGCAGGGCTCAAAGAAATACATTTGATCTGGCATTAGTTCTACTCCAACTGACACTGAAGTAGCAATCGGATGTCTTACTCCATTAATGTAAGAGATGTATTCACTTGCAACAGGAAATACGAACTTCTAATAATATTCTAATAATGTTTTCTGTGTGTGTGTGTGTGTGTGTGTGTGTGTGTGTGTGTGTGTGTGTGTGTGTGTGTGTGTGTGTGTGTGTGTGTGTGTGTGTGTGTGTGTGTGTGTGTGTGTGTGTGTGTGTGTGTGTGTGTGTGTGTGTGTGTGTGTGTGTGTGTGTGTGTGTGTGTGTGTGTGTGTGTGCCTTGGCCTAATGCACTTTGATGTTCTCATTCAGCCGATGCTTTATTTATGGAAGTATCCATGGTGATCATCATTTGCCGTCATGGCAAGGGTTCAGATGGGCGCACGCATCTATTTGGCACACATGGGCGGGATCTCTGCTCTTCCTGCTGAGGGTGGGGTGGTGTTGATAAGGGTTAGAAATGTAAGGGTGGGTAAAAGGTTCCTGGAACATCACAGAGGATAAAGAAAATAAAGAAAAAGGAAGTAAAGAGTGTGTGATGAGGAGATCAAAGTGCTGACACAGAACTCCGGTAACGCCTCAGGGGTAATTCCTGTTTGCAGTGAGACAGGTCGTTGTTCATACCATAACCAAAGCTGCCGCGTCCTCCTTACCATCCTACAAAAAAGTGAACTCTGTGTGTTGTTGAATCTAATGAATGCATCTTTACCCAATTTAATTGATATATCTGAGTTAGCTGTTTAAACCTAGTTGATTTAAGTAGGGTCTTCTTAAAATGGATACCTGTTGAAGCCACATATGCTGCTTGATTATCTCCAACGCAACACAGCTGTTGTTCAGTAGAAGCTGCTGGGACTCCCAGCAGCTTCTACTGAAGCCTTCCCCAACTTCCCCGGGGACTTCCGGCCGGGGACTTTGGGCGGCAGTATACGCCGTGAAGTGGTTTGCGGCCTGCCAGTAAACCCAAAGCAGAAGAAGAAGAAGTGACGTCAGCGGCTTCATTTGCCTAATCCACCCCCAGGGACTTTTTCTGGTGTGAACGCGATCTGTACTTAGTTGAACTAAGTTCGCATGAACCTTTGTGGGGAAAGTACCGCAGTGTGAACGCGGCTTATGACTGGGTGCGGACTTGAAGGGAACGCCTTCCTGACATCCAGGAAAAAGGTGAGATTCTTCTAATACATTTGAATGCCAAAAGCAAGTTATTGTTTTTAACTTTTTAAATATGATTGTTTTGGGGCATTTCTGTTTTATTGGACAGAGGCAGTAGAGATCTACTGGAAACAGTGGAGAGGGAGGAGATGATATGCAGCATACGGCCAGCCGGATGGTTGCTGCTCCGTGTGGAACGTGTTCTATCAGGTAAAGCACTTTGGTACCCAGTTATTTATGGTATTGAGTTTGAATTTAGCCTTTGGAATGTAATTTCCAACTGTGCATTGTAAAGACTGAAAAAACAGGCTCAGGTTAAAGCTTGTCCTCCTGTCTTCTCTTATTTCCTTATCTTTCTTTCAGGTGTAACATCTACCAATGGTTGTACATGACACCACCTCTTTGTTGTCCTACTAGTCAACCCTCCTGATCAGGTCCTTTCCTAAATAGTGGTAAGTTTTACAGTTCAGTGTACGTTAATTTAGCAACTTAAGGCGAGACACGGCAGGCAAAAACATCGTTTTTCAAGTACTGTTCAATTTTGAGATTTTGTGCTATTTTGATTTTTATAACATATTTTCTTTCAGGCTTTTGGAAGGAAAACGTACAAAATACACATTTAAGTGTTTATTTTACTATAGTTTGTCAGTCTATTTGCGTCTGTAGATTTCTCCTAAATTCACCAAAAGTTAGCATTCTAACATAACATAAAGTACCGCGACCGCTGTGTGCACCATGTCAATAGAGATATCGTTGGAAAGCTGTGTCTCTCCTGCACAATCTCATTGGATCCAAATATGGTCATTTCCTTTGTATCAGCAACCAATCGTGAAAGCACAAAGGGGTCTTAAACCAAGAAACGAAATCTCATTGGCTGGTGTCAATTTCTAACGTGATTCGTTCAGATGCGTCACGTGGTTTCCGCTAGAAATTGAAATCTCAAAATGGCAAAAGAACGGCGGAAAGAACGTTCACATAGAAGACGACAACAATTGTCACTTACACGGTTACAAGGTTATACAAAAAACAAATGACCCCGAACATGAAATACCTTCACGGAGTGCGTCGATGCGCAAGCTGTCATCTAAAGAACAGGAGGGTTTAGCTAGCGCCTCACTGCAATGTTTAAAGGTCGTTTTCTCAAAATGAGTTTTTTCTCCTACTCTGAGTTCGAAATTTCAACTTCAGTAGCACGTAGATACACCAAACCTTCCAATTATATCTATCAATATTATGAAGGCTTTTACAGAAGGGTTTGTTCGTATATCATTCATAGCCTGAATTATACAACATTGTATACCTAAAAACATGGCGAAAATGGATATTTTAGGGCTGTTGACAGTATTTTCTGATTTATGGAGTGATAAAAAGAGATATCAATATTCCTTCTGTAAAAGCCTTAGATACTAATATGACTACAAAATGAAACAAGAATTTTGAACCTGGCTTTATCCAAAGTTCAGATTTCGATTCCTGAAATGTGTTAAAATATGTGCATATTTAATGAGATAATGGATCATTTGCATATTTAAACATGCTATTTCAGAAAACTTGTAATTAGAATAGAAATTTCTAGCTGATACCTTTAAGTTAAAAAAATTACCCTATTCACCTGGGGTGTCTCGCCTTAATGCTTTACCGCTAATGAATAAATCCTATATTGCTAGTCATTTTATTAAAACTACGATTTGTAAACTTTTTGATTCCAATTACAATAATCTTTTTGTCATAATTGTAAAACATATCTTAACATCCATCAGCAATCAATACAACAAATTATCCAACACTAAATAGAAGAAATCTGGACCTATTTATTTTTATACAACAGCATGTTTTGGGACTGCTCATTGATGTCATCAAGAGCTATTGAGTCTACCTTTTGTAGTCGGCCTCTCAGAATGTTTAGCATTTATTTGTCTCTTAACATTCCTATAATAATTAGTAATTAGTAATTTATTGTTGATATTGTTTTGTTCTTTATTTTTGTTGTGAGAATCACTTTGCAATTATTGTGTAAGTGCTATATAAATAGTTATACTAATATTATTGTTGTTACCATCATTACTATTATTAAAAATGTTTTCTTTGTTTTCTTTGTTTATCGCTGCAGAAAGGATCATGCCAGCCCACATCAAACACCTGATCAAGAACTTGTGAACCTCACTGCTGCGGACACCTGTGTGATATTCGACTCTGACTGGAAGTTACCCTCAAAATGACCTGCAGGTAAGATATATATATATCTGCTCTGTCTGTCCTAAAGATAGTTCAATAGGGCTACAACAACAACAACAACAACAACAACAACAACAACAACAACAGTCTTTCCATTTATTCCCTCGGTTCTTTAACCTGTTAAACCCCAAGGTCCCCGTCGGCGGGGACCCTGGTTTTTTTTTCACGACACTGTGTCCCATAGGGGATCTTAATATTTAAGAACCTATTAATGTGTCATACCAGATTAACGGAAATAATATCAGCTAACTGACGATACAAACCATTTTTACCAAAACAAAACACAAGTCTCATAAGAAGCATCTAAATGACCCCTTAGCGAAAAATGCTAACGGACATTGGCACAGAACTCAAGATAAAAGTACCCTTATTACTTATTGTCGCTGCACATACAAGATATCCGTTTAAAGCTGAGGTTCCACAGATTATTTAGGTATATAGTATCATCACTGAGTGATCCGGACTCGCGACAGGGGAAGCAAACACAGACATCACAACACGTACCTTTACGGAGCTTCTAGGGAGATCGTCTCACCGTAGCTGTCAATCTGATCAAAAGACGTGTTCAATGGCATTAAAACGAGAAAAAATGCGGCTGAATCGGTTAATCCATAGGTTTTTAACGTCTCTGTATACAAAAATTATTTCATTTATAATCCATAATTCCATTTTTATGTAAAAATCGCAGAGCAAACGTTAGCTGCTAATGGTAGCCACCAGAGTGGCTGCTGCTGCTTCCGGTCTTGGCTATGCAGCAGTCTAACACACACACATTACCAAATAAGGACTAGGTGGGAGTTCCCCTCGATTCCATTGGCTCTGACGGTCAGAAAGAGATGTCACATCTCAAAATCCAGCAAGGGGGGCCAGAGATATGGAAAATCCACCCAAATTGCCCCAGAAGAGGTTTTTTTTGCTAAATCTGTCTAAAAAAGGTCAAATATCACTTGTTTTGCATCAATCTTGATACCGGGTACTTATGTTGTACTTTGGACTCCTAAAGCTTTTACAGGGTGTCCGCGGGGTCTTAAAAAGTATTAAAAGTTGATAAATCAATTTAGCGAAAATTAAGGCTATTAAAAAGTATTAAACGGCATTTTCCAAGGTATTAAGAAGGTCCACAGCAACGACAACATGAAACACCCTTTAATTTACTGAAACAACATGTCGGGAAACCCCCTCAAGGTGGCCCCATGCATAGCGTGCCATAAAATGCTGCTTCTTATTTTAAGTTTCGTTGCCTTGCTCCGCTCCGTGGGGGGGGGGGGGTTATCTGCTGGTGGACTACCTGAGAGATATACAGCAGGAGAACACGCCGCCCACCGCGGAGAATAAACAGAAGGGCAACCATGACAACCATGCTCCGGGGTCTTCTTCGCTGCTATTGGTGTATTTTGTGGCGGCAGCAGCGCCACTTACAGGCCTGGCATATGTACTACAGCGTTTCCAGCATTTCCAGCGGTCTAGTGTGAACGGACACGTTAATGAATCAAATGCGTGTGAACGGAAGACTTTTTTGCGTATGCGTTTTACTGTATGCGTCCTCGTGGGGCCGGGGTCTAAGCCAAACTATATCCGGTAACAGAGATCTGCTATTTTAAAGTAAGGTCAACACATATGTTGACACCCTAAATATAGTCTATATTAAGAACGAGAAAAGTCTTAACATATATATCGTTTTTTGTGAACATATGCCAAATGTGTGAGGGTGATGACGTCAGAGCATCGTCCTATGTGCCGGGCTTAGCCCCGGACAGCCCCAGCCCAATTTAACCACTGGGTATTTGTGAGGGAGCTCCTATATGGCATTACCCCGCTGAAGCTCACCAAAGTTTAATATATTTCATAGTTCAAAGTTTTGTCAATTGTTTTGTTTATTGGTCAAATACTGGTTTCTGAGGAGTTTTACTGGAATGAAAGAGCACAGAGCACAGAAGCAACAAAGCAGCATACTGCATTAAACCTGACCTTCACAGAGAGGTTGAAGTTCATGTGGAGAGGAGGCTTCAGTAGTCTCTCTGTTTAGTTGTGCTATCTTACAATCAATATAGTAAATGTGAGGTAAAGTGTGTCGCCAATGTAACCGGTTAGAACTCGAAGTTGCGATGAGGTCTTAAAATGTATGGAAAGGGTCTTAAAAGGTATTCAATTTGACTTCAGGATTCCTGCTGTTGCAGTACGCTTAGTTTATTTTTTATTTAAGAGTTTTCTAAATCCACTTGTGTAAATGTCTCTCTGCGTCGCCTTTAGCCGGTCCAGCAGTTCTCCAAGAAGGAGATCGAGGACCTGCTGAGGAAAGGAGCCTACGCCTCCATCATGGACGAGAACGACGAAGGCAACCGCTTCTGCTAGGAGGACATCGACCAGATCCTGCAGCGAAGAGCCACCATCATCACCATCACCAGGTATGTTCTTAGCAGCATTAGCCACTTGCTCTTTGTGAGACACAAAGTACTTGTTTGAAATGTAATAATTAAAACTAGGGATGGGTACTAAACGGGCCCCCGGGGCTGAATTATTAAAGGCCGTGGTACCGTTAAGGTCCAACGTTATCGATCTTTTTATCGGTACTGGAGACATTTAAAAAATAGATGTCATATGTATTATATCTACATAAACATTATATCGCAGTCTTACTGTCGCCAACTCCGTTTCTAATATGCAATAAGACTACAAAATGCATCTATGATTTATTTTCGATCTTTCCAATCCAGACGAGATCTCTCTCCCCGGTGGGGCAGTTTACACACACAACCTGCTACATGCATGCAACACACACACACATATGTGTGCGCATACAATCACACACACACACACACACACACACACACACACACACACACACACACACACACACACACACACACACACACACACACACACACACACACACACACACACACACACACACACACACACACACACACACACACACACATGACGGAGAGAACTAAGCGCCCCGAGGGTAGTTATATGTTACCCGTCTTGAGCATGGATGTTTAATAAGAACTGGATACAGCGTCGGAGGAGGAGGGGTCTCGTTCTTTCCTATGAGAGCTGCTCATTGGCACATTAAGTCAAAATGGCCCAACTTTTGAGAGAGCGAAACGTCAGATTACCCGTCATGCCTGGCTGTCAGAGCAGACGAACCCGTTTGTGCGCTCACAGAGCATGCGCCCCTTAAGCCCCGCCCACCGAGCCCCCACTCTCGGCTCACTAGAAAGAATGAAGAGAGAAAATAAATCTAGATTCGGCTTTTAGTGCATTTTACAACTTTAAGGACCGAATGTTTCTAATAAGGGCTATACAATAGTTCATACTGGGTAGTTTATTTAGTTTAAAAAAAAATTATCCACCGATTTACAGACGTCTCTTTGCCCATGTTAGTCTATGGGAAAAAGTATTTCTGGGCCGGTCGACGTCACAGACTGATAAGGAAATTGTAGTACCACCATTTGGACACAACGAATATTTTCCTCAGAGTCCGGCGCACTTCCTGGGGGCTTTGTCTTGATGTGGACTATGCTCGTTGCCAAAAGTGCAATAAGAGTTTAGCATGTAAGGGCGGTAACACGAGCAATTTGTCTAAACATTTAGCAAAAGTGCACCACATTCAGACGGAGGAATGCACCGGGTTCGACTGTCTTTCTAGTAGCTCTGTAGCCCCATCCACGAGTAACGTTTCCACGTCAGGTGTTATGTATGCTAGCAGCAACACACAGAGTTAACTCCATTATACAAACATGGGTTAATGATTAGAGGTAACTGAGTTATTTATTTTGTTAACGTTTCAGCTATTCTGTTTGCAGTTCATCACATAATTTAATACGATTTGTTAAAACATTGTTGTTTCTTATTTTCAGTTTGCTTCAAGCAGTTGCTGTACGAGAAAGACGTGGAGGACCAAGAAATGCTGGCCAGATTTGCAAAGACCGGAAGATACATAACAGAGAAGATAATGGATATTAACAAGAAAAAGAAAAAAAATGTTTAGAATTTCTTTGAATTATATTTGTTATTTTTAAATCAAATGCATCTATTTTAGATGATATATTTATTTAGATGTAGTTTTTTTTGTAATATTATTGTATTAAGTATAATTTATTAAATAAAAATACTGTTGAATACTATACAATGTCTTTATTTTGATAGTTACCAGAATACATTGTATATTTAATACTAACATAAGCTGGTGATAGATAAATGCTGGTCTGCTGGTATGCCAGCAGACAAATATTTATAAAGAAAGAAACAGAAGGGAGGGAATGATGATAGCTAGACTCAGAATAAATCACACAGCATTGAATGGTACGCTGCATGTCATGGGGAAAAGTAACATTGACAAGTGTGGGAACTGTGGAGTAAAAGAAGATTTAGAACATATCTTGTTACATTGTGACATCTATAAAGCTGAAAGAGAACAACTAAAGGATAACGTTTTAGAGGCAGAGAGGGAATGGAGTGTGGTTGGTATTTCGGGAACAAGAGGAGAGGGAGAAAGAGCTACCAGAAAAGCACTGTTTACCTTTAGTGAAACTGGGGTAGGTACAATTATCTAACATTAGGTCAGGAAAGATCATAGATTGTTGTTTTGTTTTATTTATTTTTATTATTATTTGATTTCGACCGATCTCCTCTGAATTGTGCGGGAAATAAATAAATGTGTATTTAAATGTATGTATACATATTTATTGCCTCATTTATTTATTTCAGAATTTATTTCATAGGCATATTTATATATAGCCTATATATGTATTTATTTAATTATTTATTTATTTAATTTTGGCTTAAATGGCATTCCATAGGGGAAGAAGCAGAGACCTCAGCGACATCCAAATGAATATGAGTGAGTATGTTTTTCCTATGCAACATTTTAAGTTGGTTTATAAACATGCGGTTAGAATGTGAAATTGAGTGTTGTAACTCGCAGAAATATCTGCAATAGTTTAGCATATGGCAGCTAAGGTTGGCTAGCTGGAATGCAGGAATACATCACAGTCGCAACCAAACAGTTTTAAATTGAATTAGAAATGACTGACTGAAATAAGTACGTTTTGACTGAAGTGAATACCCAAGTGGTTCAGACTTGTGTGTTGTGACATTTTAATTTAATATTGTGAAAGTGGCGCGAAGATGGCTGTTGGTCGGGTTTAGGGGTATGTGTTTGACTGTCAGTGAGCAAGACCGGCGGCAACTGAGCTGCCTGTGGCGGGGGAAGACAGAAGCTTGCAGATAAAGAACAGACTGTGTGATAGCAGTTATTGTAGGCACCACTAATGTTACAGTGAGGTCTAGCTTGCTAACGGTAAACCAGCTAGTGGTTGGGCGAGTGAGAGAGGGAGCTGGGCTCAGTGAACGACGCTGAAGTTGGCTTCCGATTCAGAGCATCCGATTCGGCAGTTAATGGGAAAGTTAAGGGACATTTAATTTACAGCGCTGAGCGAACAATCCTCCGTGTTTGAACGTCTTAAATCGCTGCATAGCCGATTTATTTGGACTGGATTATCCCAGAGGGTCTAAAGATTCTTTATAACACAGTTTGAGATTTGTGAAACCTTAATTCTATTTGTGAAAATACAAACAAGGGAGATTTCAGTGCTTTTTTCACATGTAGACCAGATTAGACCAGGTCCTGATCTGAAACCACTAGACCTACACTCATCAAATCTGGACTGGATTATCCCACAGAGGCTAAAGATTCTTTATAACATAGTTTCAGATTTGTGAAACCTTAATTCTATTTGTGAAAATACAAACAAGGGAGATTTCAGTGCTTTTTTTAAATCTAGAACACATTAGACCAGGTCCTGATCTGAAACCACTAGACCTAGACTCATCAAATCTGGACTGGATTATCCCACAGAGGCTAAAGATTCTTTATAACCCAGTTTCAGATTTGTGAAACCTAAATTCTATTTGTGAAAATACAAACAAGGGAGATTTCAGTGCTTTTTCACATGTAGACCACATTAGACCAGGTCCTGATCTAAAACCACTAGACCTACACTCATCAAATCTGGACTGGATTATCGCAGAGGGTCTAAAGATTCTTTATAACATAGTTTCAAATTTGTGAAACCTTAATTCTATTTGTGAAAATACAAACAAGGGAGATTTTGCTGCTTTTTTTAAATCTAGACCACATTAGACCAGGTCCTGATCTGAAACCACTAGACCTACACTCATCAAATCTGGAATGGATTATCCCAGAGGGTCTAAAGATTCTTTATAACACAGTTTGTGAAATCTTTATTTTATTTGTGAAAATAGAAACACAGGTGGAAGGCTGAGGTTGCTGCAGCAGGCCAGGATCAGGATCAGAAAGTGAACCTCCCAGCTTGGCAAGCAGGGCACAAACAGGACGACACTCCCAGTACCTGCCAGAGGACAGCAAGGCAGGGAGCACAGACAGGCAGAAGGGGTCGTCACAACATGTTGTTTTGTTTTGTTTTATTGTTCTGTCTTTGTATTTAAGTATTCCAGTAATGTATGTTGCATGTTTTAATTTGATTGTATTTACTTGTTTAAATGAAATTTGTTTTAGGTTCACTTATAAAATCTGTCCAGGGACAACAGATGATAGCCTCTTGGCTAACTCTGGCACATTTACAGGAATGTTAATTAATGTGCACTGTCCCTGTTAAACAAATGAATACATAAATAAAAATAAGTGTATGCTCCTCATTTAGGTGATAATTCTTTATCTACAAAGTTTTCGTATCTTAAATACTGTTTCATAGCAAACAAAAAAATTAAAGAGATGTTAAAGGAATTCAGGTTCATGAGATAAAATAGAATAAAGGTTTCACAAATCTGAAACTGTGTTATAAAGAATCTTTAGACCCTCTGGGATAATCCAGTCCAGATTTGATGAGTCTAGGTCTAGTGGTTTCAGATCAGGACCTGGTCTAATGTGGTCTACATGTAAAAAAAAAAGCACTGAAATCTCCCTTGTTTGTATTTTCACAAATAGAATTAAGGTTTCACAAATCTGAAACTGTGTTATAAAGAATCTTTAGACCCTCTGGGATAATCCAGTCCAGATTTGATGAGTCTAGGTCTAGTGGTTTCAGATCAGGACCTGGTCTAATGTGGTCTACATGTGAAAAAAGCAATGAAATCTCACTTTTTGTATTTTCACAAATAGAATAAAGGTTTCACAAATCTCAAACTGTGTTATAAAGAATCTTTAGCCTCCGTGGGATAATCCAGTCCAGATTTGATGAGTCTAGGTCTAGTGGTTTCAGATCAGGACCTGGTCTAATGTGGTCTACATGTGAAAAAAGCAATGAAATCTCACTTTTTGTATTTTCACAAATAGAATAAAGGTTTCACAAATCTCAAACTGTGTTATAAAGAATCTTTAGCCTCCGTGGGATAATCCAGTCCAGATTTGATGAGTCTAGGTCTAGTGGTTTTAGATCAGGACCTGGTCTAATGTGGTCTACATGTGAAAAAAGCACTGAAATCTCACTTTTTGTATTTTCACAAATAGAATAAAGGTTTCACAAATCTCAAACTGTGTTATAAAAAATCTTTAGACCCTCTGGGATAATCCAGTCCAGATTTGATGAGTCTAGGTCTAGTGGTTTTAGATCAGGACCTGGTCTAATCTGGTCTACATGTGAAAAAAGCACTGAAATCTCACTTTTTGTATTTTCACAAATATATTAAAGGTTTCACAAATCTCAAACTGTGTTATAAAGAATCTTTAAACTCTCTGGGATAATCCAGTCCAAATAAATCGGCTATGCAGCGATTTAAGAGGTTAAAACACGGAGGATTGTTCGCTCAGCGCTGTAAATTAAATGTCCCTTAACTTTCCCCTTAACTGCCGAATCGGATGCTCTGAATCGGAAGCCAACTTCAGCGTCGTTCGTCAGAAAGGAGTGCTGACGGAGAGCACCGGAACGCCGCTCCAGCTCTTCAAATATTGCAGTACCCATAAGGAGCCGTACACATACCGCAGTGTTTGCGTGGCTGTGTCTTTAGTTGTAAGCACAGTGGCGATCTGTTGTTATTAGCATCTGGTTAGCTAGCTATGCTAACGAATTTAAAGAGCTTTTCTACAACCAGGTGGAAGAGAGCTCTCCTGAGAGGCTCAAATAACCTCAGCTCAGTGAGGTTAAGGCAGGGCCGTATTCATGGAGTCAACATTGGGGGGGACCAAAAATTCAATAAAAATTTGAATACTAATTTCCTGCCATTCTAAAGGAAAATACATAAAAAATCACTAACACATTGGATACTTTAAAACCTGTTAAACCCCATGCCCCTGCCCGTGGGGGCAAAACACAACAATAGTCACGAAACTGTGTCTCAGGCATGGTTGTAGGAAGCATCCTCAATGTGGGTGGGACAATTTGACGGGGGGTGTGGGCGGGTGGGGGACCTAACCTCCTCTAGGGGGGTCCGGGGGCATGCCCCCCACCGGGAATATATATATATTTTTTTTTAAATGTTGAAGTTAAAAGCATCAATCTGGTGCACTTTGAGAGCAACATTAGGGACTAAATCTATGGATACATCTCAACAACACCCATGTGAAACAGAACTGAACAGATTTACTTTTTCTTTATGCATATTTTACAAATCACTCTTTTAAACCTTTTTAAACTGTAGTATGAGTTGGAATGATTTCATACCTGTTATTCTCTTATTTTGTATAACTATAATGATCATATAAAGGTGTGCCTTGGAAATACTTGTTTTGCATCAATCTTGATACAGGGTACTTATTATTTGTTATAGTTTGGATTCCTAAAGCTTTTAGTCTACCATCCCATCATTCAAGGGTGGTTTTCACAATAAGTAATGGTTTATTTGTTGCACGGACACTATCATTTACATTTTTTTTACTATGTTCAATCTGAATTTACTTTAAAAACATCTATATTGATATATATATTATATACTGACATTAGCCGGCCAAACCCTGGCTAACAACTGAAACCAGCTAGCCCACAGCTAGTTAGCTACTATTCCTGAAAAGTTCGGTTTTAAACTCAGAACTACAAGTTACTTACACAAAGAAGCTAAACCGGAGGGTTCATTAACATTACCATTACGAAATAAAAATAATACTTAATAATACTTTATAATTACTTTAGGGCTAACTAGAAAAGATACCAGAACTGATGGAGGGCAAATTAAAACATGACTGACCTGCTTGGAGCATCAAGCTAACTGAAGGTGGACTCAGACGTGCAACAGCGAAATACACCCGCGGGTACAAAATAAGGAATTCATTTACATATGAAAAGAAATATCATTTTGGTGAAGCTCACAATAACAGAAAATATTTTTTTTCTAGTATACAAATAACCAAAATAAAGAAGTCAAAGAATAGCAATTTTATTTAAATTAAAAAATCAAAAAATCAAAACTTTTTTTTTTTTACTATTTATTGGGGGGGACATTTTGAGTGTATCTGAATATTGGGGGGGATGTGTCCCCCCCAATGTATATGGTGAATACGGCCCTGGGTTAAGGCACAACTTGATATGATCATTATAGTTATTAATGAGACTAAATGAAAAACAGGTATAAAATACTATATGACAGTAACAAAAAAGTTGTTAAAAATAACAAGATTAGAGTTTAAAAGGGGAGTGATTTGTAAAATATCTAAAAAGAAAAATCTGCCTACAGTTCTGTTTCATATGGGTGTTGAAAGATGTATCCATAGATCTCTTCATTTTGCTCTCAAAATGCACCAGATTGATGCATTTAACTTCAATATTTAATAAAAAATCTTCCCGGGGGAGCACGCCCCCTAGAGGTCTGATGACAGACAGTAATAGATTACATTATGGGATGGGGGGGGGGACAATGTGGACCTCTGTCGCCTGTCAGCGGAACTTACATGATGCTGTTTAAAACATAATAATAAAGGGCGGTGCCGGCCGTCAGCGAACCGAGCCGGCCGATCTCTGAATTTTGAAAAGCGTTTTAGCCAATCAAAATGAAATATGCGGGACGCACCTAAAGTTGTGAAAATGCTGTGCAGTCCCTCGCAAAGCGGTACATCTGGTCACCCTAGCTCCTGTGAGTGACAATATATTGCAAAGACTGACTGACAATTCATGTGCTGGTGGTAACACATTTTTAAAAACTATATGCTGTTTTACCATTAAGTAAATATTTGAGTGAAAGTAGCCAGACCTGTACCAAACCCAGACGTTCACATGTATTGAATTATAATCCATGTTCATATTTCTTATACATCAAAAGAGTTCTACTTTCTAGTTCAAAAATGTATTTAACCATGTCTGATACATTTTTAATTACAGGACGTCTCCTTATGAAGAAACATTCTATAGCTTGAACCGTGGACGTTCTACATATGTATGGCTCCTCATTAGCAGTAAGTACAATGGACATCTTACTATTTAATGCATGGGTGTTTAACATTTAAAAAAAGGATCAAGGTTTATTTTAGATTAACACTAAAGTGGTTACAGTAAAGTTGGTAACTCGTATATCTATACTCTGATTGTCATTTTTTGTTTAATATTTGTGTTTGTTTCAGTTACATGTGGAGGTGTAAAGACTGTGCTGCAGAGGAAGATTTCATTCTGACAATGCTTTGACAAAAGATCATCAGGAAGTAAAAAAAAAATGTCATTCCATTAACTTTTACTGTGGTGCTGCAGCCAACAAGAAAATGTGTTGATTTTATGATTTGATTTATGTGTTTTTCTTTATTAAATGTTTGTAGGTGGAAGCAGAGTTTGCTCGCATCACCACTGGCCCACTGAGATCTAAGTTCATGCAGCAGCTAGATCACCACTCCTCCAAGCTGTTAAGGATTTTCCAGAAAAAAGGGGGTGCCGCTGGGCAGAAAATAAGGAATATCATGGCAGAATACGACATCTAACAAATGCCTGGTTATTAGAAATATTAGTTTTGTTTAAATTCATTTTTATTGTAATTATTGTTCAGTTGTATTACTTAAGCATGCAGTAAAATGTTGGAGACATGTGGCTGATGGAATACATTTTAAGTCATGTTCACACAAAGATTAAAATGTACTTGATCAAGTCATTTTCAAAATGAAAATGAGTAAATTAATTGTATTTTCATCTAAAGAGATTTGCATATTTGTGTACCTTTTCTGTCGAATGTAGTAATACATAGTGTTTCATGAATGCAAATTCACATCAGTTAGTCTTTAAAGCAGAAGTTTGGCTTTTTTGAATTGCAATAATTTGATTTACTGTGCTGTATGGTAGTGAAAACATGCTTATGCTGAAACATATTTCTAAGATTATCATAATGCTTAGTTCCCAGTTAAATAAATAAACAGGATAGTTAGCTTGTGCATTAATGCATCTAGTGTTAAATGCTGCACAATGTAAAAATACTATTCCCCCACTTATGCATTTCCCTTGTCCCTGGTTACAGAATGACGCCATCGAGACAAGGAGAGCCTGCGTTATAAAAGCACTAATTGTGTACCTTAATGAAGACCCCGAAAGCCTGATTAGAGAGTACCTCGTAAGTATTTGTGCCTCTACTTTCCACAGTATTACCCTCTGGAAACAAAAAAAGTGATTTATTTCGTACTTTTTTGAGCTGGTTTTAAACAAACTAATGGCACCACAGGTTTGAAAGAGCAATCGGAAAATAACCCATATGCATGCATAGTAAAATTCCCTTTTCAAAATATCAACAGCAGACCGTTGACCGTTGCTTGAAGGTATAATTCAGAAATGGAACTGTTGAGTTTCTCAAATTTAGAAGTTTTGAAAAACCATTTTCATATCCATGGTTAACTAAATACCCACAAGCCCCTAGTAGATACCGTCAACAACTAGAAAAGCTACACCCAATGTAGCCTGTAGGTATGCTTATCTGGGAGCTGTATATATGTTAATTAGAAAAAGTGTTGCTTTTTTCCCTTGTGTGTGTAAGTCTGGCTGATGGTCTATGTGTTCTACCTTTTAGGATGTTGAGACTGACCAGAGTGTAGATGAGATGGTCTTGGGAATCTTCGCCATAAAGAAGGAAGGTGCAGAGCTAACAGATTCCCTCGCAGATGTGGGGATTGTAATTGAAGGTGTGGAAGTGCTGAACGATCTTCAAAACATTGCGAACGCACTGGCAATTTTATTTGGACTCACATATGCATTGCACTTGTGCTATCCAAAAAAAACACGTTGTTTTTTTTTAGATGCACGTTTGAGGTTCTTCAAAAAATTCTGATGGAAATGGAAGTTCGCCACCTGTCAACAAAGGCTCAAGTTGCAGTTTGGGCTATGTAGTTAAAACATGGTGCTCTTTTGAACATTTTTGTTGCTAGCTAAATGTTGTACAACTTCAACCTTTTGTGTTTGTTGATAAGGCGTGATACAAAGAAGTCTTTATGGGTTTCCATGATTTTAAACTTGGTAAACCTGGTTGCCTATGGTTATATCGCGTTTCATGTGAAATAAATGTATTTTTTTCACTGAACAAAAGTCAGTTAATTTGAATTTACTTAACTACACTTCGTGGAATTTGTTGACATAGTCTGGTTTAGTAAGTGAACTTAAAATGACTTCCATTATAGCAATGAATACCAGTTAAGTAACACGGAATGCAGTAGTGATTTAAGTGTGTTAAGTTGGAACTACAAATTAAAGTTAAGTTGATCTTACTAAATACAGTTGAGTATAGCAGATCTTACTTTTAAGTAAAATGAATATAGGTGAGTTAAGTTAGTATTATATAATATCTTTATGTTGGCATTAATCAAAAAATCAAGTATGTCTAAAGAAACTGCACTGTGTTGACGTAATATTGCTCAGTTAAGTTAGCTGGACACAGAGCTATTAATTAAATCCAGGGTGACCGGGTATTGTTGAAGTTAATTAACACGGTCAGTTATATTCTTCTTACTAGTGTTATTTAATTATAACCTACTCAACTCAGTTTCGTGGAATTTGTTGACATAACTTAAGTAAGTCCAAGAAAAAAAAATTGTGAGTGTATTCTACTCTACAGTGAAGGCCATTAGCAGAACAATATAGCCTAGTATACAAAACATTTACAGCAAAGTACCTGCACTGTAGACACAATCCACTGACGTTAGCAAAGGTAACCAAGATAATTGAGGTATTTCTTTTTTATAGAAAATGGGTACTGCACCATTAATGTGCCCTGATGAGAGGGGGGGAGAAGTGAGGACATGTCGGGATAACACATATTTAACCAAAAGAAACTAGTGAAGTGTACTGATGTAAATGAGTGAAAGATGTACACATAAAAAACAACTTACAATCACAACCAGGTTTTATGATTTCGCTTCTGTCTGGGCTTTGTGTTGAGCAGGGAAACGGTGTTAGCTTGAGCAGATCTCCTCTCCAGCCCTCTCAGCAGACACTGCGGGGTGATTTTGTGAATGCAGTTTAGAAAAATAAAAACAGAGACCAGGCCACAACATCAATTATCAACCAATCAAAGCAAAGCAGACATCTAGATGAAAGTGTCCTAAAGGGGATTACATTTGACCCTGTGCTGTCGTGTGACAAAAAATGAAGGAATCAAATGTCCCTTTTTTCTCTGATACTTTATAGTATATTTGTTCCAAACAAGTATTGAGGACATTATACCAATGTAGATTCAAATGTTGTGTCAAATCAGTTGCTAACAACTTCTTGCCCTGTTAGCGTTACACAGTGAGTAACAGAGTAACTATTTCAGATCTCCTAAAATTCCTTTCTGTCTGGCATCAAGGACAACAGTTTAGGTGAATATATGTAATACGAAAAAAAATGTATGTTACCTGAATTAGATAAAGGTAAAGTGAAGCTGGTGTTTAAGCCATCAGGAATCAATTTAAGATAAGATAAGATGGACCTTTATTAATCCCGTGGGGAAATTCAGTGGTTTAAACAGCAACAGGGTAAGAATGCCAAACAGGACAGCACAGATTCACACAGATTAAAGATACAATTAAAGACTAAACTGTTCACTCAACAAAAAGTCATTATGTAAAGATGATGCGTTCGTTGTTTATTACCCTGCTCTGAGTGTTTCAGCGTACCTAACTGGGGTAGGTATAGACGACGGACAAATAGGATGGCAAAGAGAGAAACACAGTCTGCTTGGCCTCGTGCAGGCTGGTTAGATAACTAAAGGTTTGGAACAGGGTGTAACAAACTGTGATTCGCACCGGGCTCTGAAATACCACAGGCCCGGGGGGACTGAGTGAGCTCTTGGCCCATACCTGACCTCAGCACATTTTCCCATCCAACACCCTTCTCCTCTCTTCTGGCATCTTTTCATAACAACCCCCCACCCCAACCCTCTTTCTCTCTGTGTGAGACAAACATCCCATGGTTGGTGTGTATTCTCCACTTTCTCATTTTAACCCCTTAAACCTTACTGACATGTCAATGGCAAACAGGTTACAGTTTTTCTCGATTGCTAACACACTAAAATTCTACATGAAGCACAATTATTTTAACTGACACTCAAAGAGCAAAACATCGGCTCAAATCTCAAAAACTCTAAACACGTTTTCAGCTTTTCACACAATTTGCAAATCAACATGGCACTTTTTGCAAACCACTGCACACGTCTCTCCACGTAAGACACAGGAATCTGACATAAAGTCACGTGTGAGCAGGTTTCAAACACTGATATTCAAAATGCCTCACACATGGACCAATGATCAAGAAACACATTCCACCTGACCAAACACCTGGTAGCATAATTGTTGGCTCATCAATCAGGATGTTAGCACTATAAAAAGACCAGGTGAGTACTTTCTTACAGCAACAATGGAAGCCAACGTGGAAGCAAGAGGAAGAGGAAGAGGAGAGGAGGAGGAAGAGGAGGAAGAGTACTCTCTAATGAAATGAAATGTTATCAACCATGGTTTGACGATGAGAGAGGCTGGACGGAGGGTTCAGCCTAATCCAAGCCGATGTACTGTCGCCTCTGTAATCCGGACACTTAGACTTGAAAACAGGTTAGTTAGTTTTAGCTCTGCATAATTCATGATATATCAGTGTTTATATCTGTTGTGTGAAACGTATATTTACTTCATTACTGTAATTGAAATGTTGGCATGTTGCATACTATAACTGTACACAAATCCTGCACAATGTACTGTGGTAAACTTACTTTGATGCAACAGACACTGACCGACCACTATATCGTTGTTGTTTATCTGAAGGACTGAGAAACAAAGAGGTGGAAGGCTAAGGATGTTCGATGAGGCAGGCAGCAGCAGTTACTAACTGGGTTTTGGCAAACAATGCATCACACTTAGAGAGATCCGAAGCATAGTAGCTATGTGCTGAGATGCATGTTGCACAATGTTATCTTTGAATAAAATGTGATTTCTTTCAACAACTCATTTGTATTCTTCCTTTACTGTATTGCTGTAAACTCAAGCAATCTTTCTCTGCAGAAACCTCTCTGTACAGAGCACAGCCCATAACAGATGGAAGTGCTTTAGATGATGCTCAGCAGTGTGTAGTTGGGTGGTCAAACAATCTAGTATTATGAATGAAGTGTTATATTTGGTGCTAAAGTTTGCATTTGGTAAGTGTTTGTGTAGTTTTGAGTACAGTTCTTCACTTAGCAGGAGAAATGAGGTGTTTTGCACTTTGGGTGTGTGGTTTTGTGAATTGTGTTTGGTGTTCTGAGAAACTGAGCAATCTAAAGAAAAATGTGTGTTAGCAATCGAGAAAAACTGTAATAGAAACTTCAAACTCCTGCTGTGAAACCAATTTCTATTTGATGTATTTCACAGGTATAAGGCACTAAGTATCAAGTATCTGCTTTTCAGGGATATCTATTTTAAAAACAAACAGAAACAGTAGGAGCAGATGCAGAGTCTGTTGGTAGTGTTCAAACTCTACAAATAAAGATACCAAACACGTCAGATTAACAATTGAGCAAACAATGCATTGTTATTATTGAATAGCAAAGCAATTAACATGAACCTTTTGACCTCTTTAGTGGAAAGCTGATGATCTTCCAGAACAATATGAAGTTCCTGCCTGATTTATTGTAAAGTGGAAACCTATATTGTAAATACCAACCCCTAAAACATCAAATAACTATTGTCAACATGCCTAACCCATTAAGGACGTTTTTAACCTTTCTAGCTGTTCACACAAGAAGCAGGCATGGCAACATACTCTGAATGTATTTACACGTCCCCTTGTTGGCATTTTCAGGATTACTTAAGTATTAATTCAACAATGTTTAAAGGCTACCTTATTCCGACTTAATATTCTATTACGGTGCATAAACTATTTTAGAACATTTCAGACAATTCTGGGCGGAATAATAATAAGTCTGACCTGACTCCCTGTGCACACTCCTCACTCATCACACTGGTGACATTATTAGATTGTTAACACTGATGCCTTATTGAGTGAGCACCATTGAACAGTTTTAGTTGGTCATTGTAGAGAAGGATTATTTTACTCTATATGAAGTTTAATAAAGACAGTGATACTCAATCCAGGATCCGGGCCTTTCAGCTGGTCACCAGGTACTAAGAGCTCATGAGACTAATATTTGGGGTCAACAGCTGTCAAACAAATGCAGTGCAGTAGGAGGTACAGTTTTTCCAGCTGAGGTGTAGTGGAGTAGGCAGTGCTCGACCAAGTTCCCATATATTTTTCTTTTCATTTTCAAAACTACCATCACGATAAAAAAATGTAAAACACATAAAACAGCATTGGTAAAAACAACGGATAAAATGCACTTGAACACATTAAACACAGTTACTAGAACTATAAATATAACTTCTGCTTTCAAAAGTGTGCAGTTTTATTTGAATTAAAAGGTATTAGGATAAAATATACTTGCAGAATGGCTAGTTTCAGTATAATTATCATTGTATTTTTTACTACATACACTGCCAGGTAGCTTGAGATCACTAAAGTTTGATTCAAACTTGTAATACAGTTTTTCTCGATTGCTAACACACTTTTTTTTTTTAATTGCTCAGTTTCTCAGAACACTAAACACAATTCACAAAACCACACACCCAAAGTGCAAAACACTTCATTTCTCCTGCTAAGTGAAGAACTGTACTCAAAACTACATAAACACTTTCCAAATGCAAACTTTAGCACCAAATATAACACACTTCATTCATAATACTAGATGGTTTGACCACCCAACTACACACTGCTGAGCATCATCTAAAGCACTTCCATCTGTTATGGGCTATGAGAGAAAGACTGCTTGAGTTTACAGAAATACAGTAAAGGAAGAATACAAATGAGTTGTTGAAAGAAATCACATTTTATTCAAAGATAACATTGTGCAACATGCATCTCAGCACATAGTTACTATGCTTCGGATCTCTCTAAGTGTGATGCATTGTTTGCCAAAACCCAGTTAGTAACTGCTGCTGCCTGCCTCATCGAACATCCTTAGCCTTCCACCTCTTTTTTTCTCAGTCCTTCAGATAAACAACAAAGATATAGTGGTTGGTCAGTGTCTGTGTTGCATCAAAGTAAGTTTACCACAGTACATTGTGCAGGATTTGTCTAAAGTTATAGTATCAACATGCCAACATTTCAATTACAGTAATGAAGTAAACACGTTTCACACAACAGATATAAACACTGATATATCATGAATTATGCAGAGCTAAAACGTAACTAACCTCTTTTCAAGTCTAAGTGTCCGGATTACAGAGGCGACAGTACATCGGCTTGGATTAGGCTGAACCCTCCGTCCAGCCTCTCTCATCGTCAAACCATGGTTGATAACATTTCATTTCATTAGAGAGTACTCTTCCTCCTCCTCTCCTCTTCCTCTGGCTCTTGCTTCCATGTTGGCTTCCATTGTTGCTGTAAGAGAGTACTCACCTGTGGTCTTTTTATAGTGCTAACATCCTGATTGATGAGCCAACAATTATGCTACCAGGTGTTTGGTCAGGTGGAACGTGTTTCTTGATCATTGGTCCATGTGTGAGGCATTTTGAATATCAGTGTTTTAAACCTGAACACGTGACTTTATGTCAAATTCCTGTGTCTTACGTGGAGAGACGTGTGCAGTGGTTTGCAAAAAGTGCCATGTTGATTTGCAAATTGTGTGAAAAGCTGAAAACGTGTTTAGAGTTTTTGAGATTTGAGCCGATGTTTTGCTCTTTGAGTGTCAGTTAAAATAATTGTGCTTTATGTAGAATTTTAGTGTGTTAGCAATCGAGAAAAACTGTAATGGGTGATAAAAGTTTCGTACAATACTTGAGTAAAGATGCTAATTGACTTTTCCTAACTGTGAGCATCCTGTGTTGTGTGCATGGTTAAACCTGCACCTGGACTCAAATATTGTAGTCCATACAGACCGCTGTACACAGGACCTGCCAGCCAGTCTAATCTTCCTGGGACAAAACAGATTTGTTTTTTCATCCATTGAGTTGAAATTAAAAAGCATATATGGCAGATAGACACTGTAGATAAGGACACAGGCATTAATGGTGCAATGAGGGAAAACATCTGTGTTTAATGAGGCGGACAAGCTGCCTGGCTCTGGACAAGCTGGGCCACAGAGGGGTCACCTGGCTTGTTTGTTTTTTTGGTCTGTTTTTGGAAAAAGCTCAAGTGTAATCTGTGCGCAGAGCAGCTCACAGCTGAAGGTAACCCGTTGTTTACAGATTAAACTCTGTTCCTTCGGTGGAACAGGCTGACCCAAATCGTTGAGGTCAGAAGGAAAATAAAATATATCAAAATGAATTGCAACAGTCATTTTGGTGTGTGTTCATGTGTAAGTGCTGCATGTGCTGCATGTGTGTAAGGGAATAAAGTGTCCTGCTAAGAGCATCACTGCAGTCTCTGGCCCAGTGTCATGTGTGAGGATCCTGGGGAGAGAGTAGAGTATTGTGTTTCAATTTTATTTATTAGCCTCTTATATAAGCAGCAGCAGGGGGAAGGCACATACTGAGGCGGGGGTAAAGGGCACTGAGCTATGAAATACAGTCTGGGTACACATAATTACACTGTAAGAATTTGCACCAAGGTAACTTAAAAAATATGAAAGACAGAACAAATATGTAAATAATTTGACTGTGGCAAATGTGAAACTAAAGTACACAAAGTACTCAAGAAAAAAAGATTGTGTTACTTGTTACTTGGAAACACAATGACGACACTGGTCGAAAGTGAATCATTTAACTTTAACAGATGTCCTTAAGGCTGCGGCCCCACGAGGACGAAAACGGCTAAACGCATAGGATTAACGCAAACGCAATCGCAAACGGCTTCCGTCCACATGCAATAATTATTCGGATAGTGTCTGCCCACACGAGACCGCTCCGTTTAGCTCCAACCGCTGGAGAAGCTGCAGTACATATGCAGGAGCCTGTAGGTGGCGCTGTAACTTCCTCCACAAAAGCAGCGAAGAAGAAGGTTGTCATGGTTGCCCTTCTGTTTATTCTCCGCGGTGGGGGCCGAGGGAACCGGGCAGAGTTTTTCGCCAGTCAGTGTGTATTAAAGTTGAAATCTTCCGGACAAAATTATAAAAGTGCCGGTCAAATGTCTTCTTTGTTATTTATTGAGCTTTAAAACAAATGAATAACGACTCTATATAATATAATGACAAAATACACGGAGCCTCTCTTTTTCCTCCCTCTCTTCGGACAGCGCCAGTGTCTGTCTCATGCAGCAGCTCATCCAGTAATCAGTGACCCGGCCGACTGTAAAAATAAACATATTTATAACTAGTTTAGGGAGTTTGAGAGGTAATTAAAATAGCTAAGGGTGATGATCTGACTTGAAGTGTGTGTTTTGCTGCAGAGGGAGGAGCTGCAGGTGAGCAGAGCTGCGTGTCTCCGTCCTGTCAGATTAGACTTCACTCGCGAGAGAAAGATAAATAATCTGAATTCAGGGTGCAGTTTACTTTGACGTGGGGGTGAGCAGCAGAGGTGGGGAGAGGCGGGGCTATTGCCTCATCATTATTGCTGTAGATGTTGCACAAACAACTGTAGCATGGTCAATAGCGTCCGGAGCACGATAGCAACTCTGCGATCCGCCATTGTTGTTGTTGTTGGTGGCGAAACACTTCAGCACTGGCGCGGGGTAAGCGGAGGTGAGCAGAAGAGGTGGGGAGAGGCGGGGCTATTGCGCAATCACTATCAGTGATCTGAAAATGTCCGTATAGGGCGCACACACGGAGCTGTTTGACCCCCCAGAGAGTGGCGTATGCATTTCTATCCACCTTGGGACCCGTTGTCGTTTCCTCAGTCGTTTAGTGCCATATTCGGTCGTCCTCGTGTGGCCGAACGGTCTATATGACACTAAACAGTAACGCAAACAACCGAATTCGTCCTCGTGGGGCCGCAGCCTAAGTCTCTGCCTGTACAGACAGAGAAACTGAAGAGAGGACAGCAGTGAAGAACTAATAGAAAGATCTGATAACGTTTTCCTTATTGTATTTTGAACAAGTAGAACACAGCTTGAATGTAATGATTCAATAAATGTCTTTAAGTGTAAGAATTGTGTGTTTCTATTCAAACTAACAGCACTACAGCGTCATACTTTGACCAACAAAGCAATGTTATTTATATGATGAATCCCAGAATTAAATTGATGTATGAGTCAAAGTCAATAGCCAGAATATTACCTGGGCATCCAATCACAGTACACATGCGTAATATCTGGACTCACACACACACACACACACACACACACACACACACACACACACACACACACACACACACACACACACACACACACACACACACACACACACACACACACACACACACACACACACACACACACACACAACCACTCAGGTCAGCCAGGGCATTAGTGCAGGCAAACAAGGGGAAAAAAAGATGTGGAGACAAAGGAAAACCCATGAAACCTCAAGCACCTCCTGGCCTAAAACTGACCCAGGCACTGCTCTCCCCTCGGGCCTAATTGAAAAGAGAGTGGCCAAGTTACCCCTGAATGACACCAGAGGTTATCCAAGGGGCTCAGCCATGGTTAAGGGTGTGTGCCTGCAAGGCTCTGGCAGTAGAAAACATGTACTTTTTTCACTGTACACAATTTCTTCGCAGAAACTGTGATGTTACTGAGTCCTGGATCCCATTGGACAATGGGAAATCTGTGTAGATGGAAGAAAAAAGTGATACAGAGAAAAAGACAAGATAAAGGGGGAGGAGAAAAAGAAAAAAAGAGGGTGAATTGTTGCAGCCCTCCCCTTTGCCTCATTCCCCGTCAGTCCGTGCTGACTGTGTGTAGCACTGCCTCCCCTCTCTCCTCTCCTCTCCTCTCCTCTCATCCCCTCTCTCCTCTCCTCCCCTCTCTCCTCTTCTCCCCTCTCTCCTCCTCTCCATTCCCCACTCCTTACCGTGTGGAATTGGGTTTACATAACCCACTGCAGTCTGAGATAATGTAGCACACCACTACTGAAGACACCTTCCCTTACGAGGCAAATAAGACTCACAACATTTGCAGCATAAACATTCACAGTATATCATGTGCTATACTTAGGAGGTGATACTCACTGCCATCGGCCATTTTAACATGCGTCTAGCATGTGTTCACATACAGGTATTTTCTGAGTAAGTGTTCGCAAAAGCTTTTGCTCATGGTACAACTAGCCCTCAGATATGATTGGTTTAGTCTTACAATGACCTCATTCCAGAAAGAAGGAGCTTCTTTATGACTTTTCAGGGAACTGGTCTCTGATTCCACACAAAATACCAAAGGCTTTTTTAAACCCTGCTGTCCTGACAGAACCCCTTGAACACAAGCCAGCACCATGTGAACACTACGCAAGGGTCTTTGATACCTTCCCCTCTACTGGCATTACTACGTGTGTGTGTGTGTGTGTGTGTGTGTGTGTGTGTGTGTGTGTGTGTGTGTGTGTGTGTGTGTGTGTGTGTGTGTGTGTGTGTGTGTGTGTGTGTGTGTGTGTGTGTGTGTGTGTGTTTGTGTGGCACAGAGAGGCCGTTGTCAAGAGAGAGAATGCAGGAAATGTATGTAACTCTTCCTAAATCACAGTTAGTGTTTTACCAGTTTTGTACCCAGCCAGTTCTGTCTGGACAGGGACGGGGAAGAGGTCATATTCAAGGTTGTCACCTGTCTCTGGGAACGCAGTTTAATGCTCCAGTGTGTGTGTGTGTGTGTGTGTGTGTGTGTGTGTGTGTGTGTGTGTGTGTGTGTGTGTGTGTGTGTGTGTGTGTGTGTGTGTGTGTGTGTGTGTGTGTGTGTGTGTGTGTGTGTGTGACACTGTGCGTCATTCATTCTGGCTGATGGACTTGAATCAGTAACCGGGACTGTTGTTCTCTACATTCCCCTCTCACTCGATGGCTCAGAAGAGATTAAGTGACAATACCTCACCTAACCCGACTTTCTTTTAGAACAACAATGACGCACACATGTAATAAAATGCTTTTTGACAATCCTCCAATGACCATTTTTAAATGTTCAACAATCATATCAAAGTATGTCAACAAACTATTGGCTACGGATTTGATACAGGGTGTGGCTGAATTACAAGGCCAAAACGACATTTAACCTACTTCTACAGTTGGGTAATAATTCCAATAAAACAGCCTATTGAGTTTTTAAATAGAGAAAGCAATGATATCAACAAGCCACAATACATAATATGCAAAATATTTAAGTTATCAATTTGTTGACATAATCGCCACATGGTCGTTAGTCAATATGGTTAGTAATATACCATAGTGCTAATGGCTCTGGTGCTAATTAGCTAACTTAGCAAGATGGTAACAAGGTGGCCTTTGTCTGCTTAACTTCAACTTGTAAGCATGCTAACATTAGCAGTTGGTTCAAAGCACCAACTTATTGTTGATGATAGGCATTATGGTTATGGTCCATGGTGTTTATTGTTGGAATTTGTATAAGGCTGTTGTGAATATCCTGATAAAAAGAATAAAATAAAAATGTTTTGGAGAATTGACTGATATAAATATCACTATGCAGCAATCTGTGAAATTGTTGTTGATGTTTGCAGAGTGAGGAGATCGAGATGAGTAATTACATTAGAGGATATCAATGTCAACATGTTTTAATAAGACCGGTAATTCCTGCCGGGCCTCTAATGCCTCCCTTTCCTTTCCTGCCTAGCTAGCAGGCTGGTAGAGGAAGATCTTCTCTTCACTACAGCTCCTTCGTCTTAAATTCCCAAATCCCCCATTCTCTAGAGCATGGTTGTCCAAACTTCTGGCCACATACAGAAAAACATACAAAGGGCGTGAGTTATATTTCCTCATAAGTTAAGTTATAAGTTGGAAAAATCAATCCAATGTAGGTAAATTATTCTTGATACTTAAAAAAAAAACAGCTCTCCAGAGGGTTTCAGTTATTGTGTTGGCAGCTCATCCCTTAAAACAGAAGCCTCAGATTGCTTATCATAAGAGGAAATGGGAAGGGTATATTTCAAGGTTGATATGGAAATAAGTTATTGGGATTTTTTCTTATCAACTTAGATTCGTTAGAAATGTTTCCAGCTTCAATCGACAGAATTTATTTGAAAATTGTGCTAATTAATACATGACTACTGTGTAATATATTTGAATATATATATATATATATATATAGGTGGGTTGAGTTGGTTATTTCAATCCAGTAGAGTTGATGTGTCAACCAACTCCCCTCCCCAGTTATTTGTTGGCACCCAAAGGATTGTTGACATCCACCTCGATTGATCGTCTTCTTATTAATAGACACATGCGTTTTCAAGCATTTGGGATACCTAAGTTGTAAATGTATACATCCTGGGAGAGGGATCTCTACTCTGTTGCTCTCTTTGATTGACAATCTTCTACCTTATTACCCTTGTGTGAACTCCTACCTGTCCCTTCCCGTTTTAATTGTATTGCTACTCTGACATCTGAATTTCCCCGCGGGGATTAATAAAGGTTTACTTTATGTTGTCTTAAATTAGTAGCAGGCGATGCCGTAAAGCTTTAAACCCAATTTAACCTCAAATCACCTCTTTGTTTGGAAACTGGATTAAGCATTACATTTCAAATCAGTGTGATTCATACATATTAATCATAATGGTAAAAACCAGAGGCACCGGGAAACTTTGGTTACATAAGACAACCATTTCTTTATTTCGCACCTCTGCTGTACATAACATAAACAAGCAGACACCCAAACAAACACACTCTCCCACACACAGATCTTAAGAAAATATACAAAACAAAATATGGCTGTTTATATGCCATGTGGGCTGAGCACTGATAATACAGTGGAATGATACAAAATAAAAAAATCATTCGTCATCCTCTTCTTCCTCCACCTCTTCTTCTTCCACCTCTTCTTCTTCTTCTTCTTCTTCTTCTTCTTCTACTACTACTACTGCCTCCACCGCTGCCGCCGCCTCCTCCTCGTCCTCGTCCTCATCTTCTTCATCGCTGATAACATATTTCTTGGCTTTTTTGGTAGCCACTTCTTCTTCGCCGTCGTCGTCTGCCTTCCTCTTACTGGATCCCTCGCCCTCCTGCTCAAAAACAGAAGAGAAGAGATGACTCTCATGCTGACACTAGCAGACATGTTGTACAGTTTCTCAGTACGTTCAGTTTGTTATGTTACAGTTGCGTTTTGTTTTCGGGAAGAACCACAAGTGTTGTTATTCTGAAGATAAATGAGTGCATCTTTAAGTGCACGTTATTCAGAAGGACTAGTATTTCTTGTCCTGTTCGGTTCACTGAAGACGGACAAATGTCTTTTTTAAGCTCTAAAGTAAACTGCATTACACTGCCCCCTGTCTGTGCAGCAGGACACAACACCCACCTCATCGCTGTCTAGCTTCTTGGCCTTCATCAGCCTCTGGGCCTTGTCATCATCGGAGCCTTCATCACTGTCTGAGGAGTAGATCCTGGCTCGCTCCTCTGAATTGGGGGAAACCATTGAGGATGTTCAATAGGCCTTCATAAAAATCTTGTGAGAAATAATAAAATATCCTCCCTCACCTCTGAGACCTCCGCCTCCCTTGAATTTGCTCTTGATGGCTGCCAGACTGATGGTCTCGTCGCCCTCCTCGTCGTCATCGTAGCGGTCGGGCTCCAGGTAGCTGCTGCTCAGGCCTCTGGCGTGCTGCTTCTCCCTCATCCTCCTCTGCTGCGACTCTCTGCGGATGGACGCTCGCAGCCGCTCCTCCTCTTTCTGACAGGAGAGACACCAGGGGGAATCATTTTAAGCACTGGCTTCAAGTTTGACATTTAGTTTCTAGCTGGTAATGTGAGAGCATAACTTTTCAACTAGATTGAACCTATTAAATCAAAACATATTTTGAGCAGGCTCAACACCTCATTTTTTATTTTTTATTTATCCTTTATTTATCCAGGAATGTCCCATTGAGATACAAGATCTCTTCTTCCAGGGAGTCCTGATTTCTGGGCTGCAACATTTATTTATATGCACTATCAAATGACTTACATTTTTAATTTGATCATATTTTAAGTAGTGTTATAGTTATACAAGTGTCAGGTTTTGATAAGGTTTTTTAAGATCCCTGTACAGATTATATAGTCAGAATATATTTGATATTTCAGTATGGAACAAGCTGTTCAGTTCTCTCGTATTTATGGTTTTGGTTTATCTACCTCCTTGAACACATTACCCTACTTATTAGTTTAATATTGAAGAAACATGGATGTTGTAGCAAAGCAATTTTCTATGCATATTAATTAACTAATCCCTTTTAACTGTACAGGTTAGGCAGTAAAGGTAAAGAAAAGAGAGTGTGATTACAGTTAAATGTCTTGAGTCTAAAGTCAAACTCCACATATTGGAAGCTCATGAGGTGCATCCAACTCTGAAATTAAACTATTAATGGAACAGAAATAAGCTGTAAGTGCATCTGAACTGCTGCCGTGTCAATCCACACAGCAATGGGAGCCTTTAACCATTCTTTTCAGACTGGAGCTGCCCTAACCCTTTCAAGTCTGCCCCAAGATCAGCCAAATCTTGCATGTGAGACATGTTTTTTAGTGGTTGCGCCTAACAGCAATAACAGCAGGTGCGCGATGCTTGTACAGTGATTCTTCCCCAGATGAGCGCTGAGCACGGTGAAACTATAAACGAAGCTATCAGCAGTGTTTGTTTGGTGTTGACAGTAGATACAAAACCAGCCCCCTCCAGACATGCTGACACTTTTTCCATTTCACTGACCACTGTGTGACCCCATTATGTAAGGACGTCAGGTTAAGTCTTTATGTAATTGAGCACAGTGCCTGTCCGCAACTGGCCTCACGCCACGTGTTTGGTTCCTGCGAGAACAAAATCATTCTCAAACAGGGGGGAGGAGAGGGTGCGTTACCTTAATCATTTCATTACGATGGGACTCTGGATCTCGTCCAGCCATGGGAAGGATTCTGATCTTCTGGGTCTTGGAGCAGCGGTCAGCCAGAGACAGAGTCATCTTCCTGTGGGTGGCGCTGTCTGTGGAGTGGGGCCTGGATATAGAAAATATACATAATGTTACATTTAATGCATTCCACAGTGCTTTCTCTTTAAAAGTATTACCTTAAACATTAAGTGGGCAGTTTTCACAGCTTTATTAATATTCATATTTATATTGATTTTGTTGGTAATTTGGAGGAAAAATAAACATTTTATTAAATGAAAGTAATTAAATCCTATTCATTAAACATTGGGAGAACTGAATAAAGAGGCAATTACCATTTATATACCAAAAACATGTCAGCACTCAAATGCATGAAAGTATTTTTGAACAAATCTAAATGTCATAATCTTTGTGAAAGTTTGTCATTTTCTAATAGAAATGGCTCAATCTTACTTGATTTCCAACTATTCCTAAATGATCAGCTCTCCTGTCATATAAGAGTTATTTTAACATCTTAAAAAGTGTTACTTTGAAACCTACTTTTTAATTTGTGAAATTGAATCTTTAAAGGAATGTCACATCACCAAGTTCTAGAGCACATTCAGCTCTAATCCTTAATAGAAAACTCTGCTCTGATGATATTACACAACCAGAACATATGGTCATGTCCTGTCTGGCAGGGCGGAGCGTCATGAAAGCAGCTTTGGCCCGTGTACTGCTGGTCCTATGTGTTCAGAGGAGACAGAACATCCAGGTGTACTCGGGGGCCGCTAAGAGGCTTACACACTTCTTATTGGGAGAAATCTGGGCAGCTTGCACAAGGTGACCCTGATCTTGCAGCATAGACTACATTCCTGAAAGGAGCTTGAATGAAGGCTATTGTTGTTGTTTTGAGTTAGAGGCACCGTGGGCCATATTTGCATGTCAGGGAGCCAGATAGAAGAGGAGTATCTCTAGCAACCTATAGCTTTTGCCTCAAGGGAGAACTTCTCTTTGTGTGAGACTCAATTCTTAATAGCAGCCTGTCACTAATAACAACAGTGGCATGTTTCTGTGTTACCTGAATGTGAGTTTGGTTTTGAACACAGCCTGTCCCTGCAGTCCTGTACCCTGTCGGATGAACAAGTGGTTGTGGTCCCCCTGGAGAGGAGCCTTGTAAACATCGAACACTTCATTCCCAAGATGGAGGGACATGCTGTGGAAAGAAGGAGACGTTTTAAAACCATGGAAGAGGAGAGTACGTCCTGTACACAGTGTAGCAACCTCTCACACATCCAGCTCCACATAATACACACCTGCCATCGGACCATTTGACAATGCGTGCATTGCTGTCTCGTATTTCATTTCCCTCTTCGTCTTTCCTGGCTCTCCAGCGAATTGTGTTCTCCACCTGTTGGAGAGAAACTCTGGTCACTCTCTTCAAAAGAACATGAGCCTTGTTTCCAATTATTTCTAGAAGCCTTGTATAGAGAAAACTAAATACATTAAACAAAGTCAAAAACAGTTTGGCAATAAATAAGGTATTATTTATAAGCTTAAAATAATCATTAAGGATTAAGCAAAAGAGTAAACTGAAATAAAATCCATCACATATGAACCCCATAGATAGAATACAAGCATTATAGGGAAATGAGCAGCAACATCAAAAGTGCTTTTAAAAAAAGTCTGCCCTATTGCACAATTTATTTCAATTATTTCAGACAACTACAGATAAATGTATATACAAGCAGGTGTGGACTACATACCTTCAGCTTCAGCCTGGTCCTTCCCTCCTCATCCAGCATTTCTTCATCCTCAAATTCATCCTCATAGTACTGAGGATCAAAGGGTCTATAAAGGGTAATTCATAGAAAATCAAAATGAGTGGAAGACCTTTAAGTAAGGCAGACGATATCCTGCTCATCAATCCCCAACACATTTGGGTGAACACTTCACAGAAAGTGTAAGCTCTTGCAAATCTCTTACTCGCAAGCACAGAGTTAAATGATCCTAGGCATCAATTAAAAGGGTCTAAAAATGTGCATTTACTTTTTTGTACTCTCTTCATTTTAAAGTACTTGAGAGCTCATCGGGTACAACATGCATGTTGTATATATTGACAGTGCCATGGTTCTGACCTGGGCTCCACAGACAGGAAGTTGGGCAGCTTGACAAAGTAAAGGTCAGATCCCAGGTCTGTGCTGACTTTTGGGATCTCTACTTCGATGCGGGTTTCGGGGGCATGCTCCTCTTCTGGATGATCCCCGTCCATCCCATCATCCTGGACACACAAAGAGAGGGAAGGGAAGAGAACATTTCAAAATACACGTAATTATGGGGATCACCTCAGAGAGGCTTGCAGAGAAGCTCAGATAAAAATAGATTTGGGAACTCTTATAATTAATAATAATAATAATTCATTACATTTATTTTTGCTATTTTCCAGATGCTCAAAGTGCTTTACATTACATATAACATATTAGACATGTAACATTGAATACTGTGGACAATACCCACAGGAGCAAATTAGGGTGAAGTGTAGGCCTGTCGCGATAATCAATAAATTGACTTATCGTACGATAAATAAAAATGGACTCGATAACTTTTCTGAACTCGATAAATTGCCGTTTACATGCGTGTTTGTTTACATAAGGATGTGACCAGCATTTTAGCCAGGCGGACTGTGTCTGCCAGCCCGGCGCGCTGTGAGGGGCGGGGCTCACATACAGCCCATGACACAGCCAGGTCAGGACACTCTGCGTGCAGCAGTGTAGCAGCCAAATGAATAATATAGAGACAAGCAGGAGACAACGTGTGACTTACTCGAGGGGAATTTGAAGTTAAATGGAAGTGGTTGCAAAACCTAATACCACATCTCCGGTGTGGGAATATTTCAACGAGGCAAACCTATGGACTTGAATGAGCCGGGCGGTGTGTCGCATTTGTTTTAAAAAAGGTAGCAACAAAAGCTAGCAATACGACCAACCTTAAACTGCACCTGAAACACAACCACCCCATTCCGTTTTCCCAGCTGGGAGCAAACACGGCAGCTGGAGACCCCCCACCTTCCCTACAGTTTGCAATCAAAGATGCATTTGCCCGACAATGCAAACATGTTGTTGGACCTTGCTCGAAATCTTTGAAATACAGATTTGGATATGGCCTGTTGACGCATCTGGGTCTTTGTATGGACAGTGGACTGTACACTTAACTGTTGTTCTATTTCGTCCCTACTGACCGCCAGAGGCGGTGCTTTAAGCACTGGATATGTCCATCGTGCGCATGCGCAGCTCGAGTACCAATAACAACAAAGTCACCTGTGACCCACGTGACACCGGCTATATCAGGTGTCGTCAGAGGATCTGTTCCTTTCATCTTCTCGCTGCGCGAGGGTACCGTGGCTACATTTTTGTAGCCTACAGCGTTCAGGTTTGAACGTTTGATCTGAGGGATTTCTCTGCAAGCAGCTGGCCGCGTGCAGCTTCGCGACTGACAGTCGGAGCTACGGGTCGTTAACGCGTCCTCCAGGAGCTGTGGTCGGCTGTGCAGAGCCTCGACAGACAGGTTTGTGTCAGCTTGTTGCTGGTGATGGCTGTGTTCCCGCACCCTCTCCCAGCCAAGTTGTCCTGATTGCCGTCTTATTTTTTGTTTGGCTTAGACTTTCTGGTGACGACAGTGTTCCCGCTTCCTCTCCCATAAAGTTGCCCTTATGCTCTTTTGAAAGTTCTGCTTGTGGCGTTGTGCCCAAGCTATCATTAGCATTTGAGTCCCAGCTTTGGCTGCGTCCCTCATTCGATTTAGTATGGAAAGCCCAGAGTGTCATACTTTAAACCCGTTTTTCATTTAGATGCAGAGAGTAAGGTAAGTACTTTCTATTTCTTAGAAGCTATTATCTGGTCTTAACATTTGTGTTCTGACTTGGTCGCTTGATTGTTAGCAGCAGCCGCTTGGCTAACACCTTGCTGTTGAGCTTAACTATTAACTCAGGGCAGTGCTCCCGCTCCCGGTAACATAGGGTTTGATTGCAGTAGCGCTAGATCGTTGTATTACTGCTCCTAGTACTAGACTCCTAGCACTAGGATGATATGCAGAGAACATCTTCACTGCGGGTGCTGTGTGCTCTGCATGTGCGGTTACTACTGTAACCATGGCCTACGGTTCTATGCGGGCTGTTCTCTTTCTTAGAAGCTAATTATCTGGTCTTAACATTGTGTTCTGACTTGGTTGCTTGATTGTTAGCAGCAGCCGCTTGGCTAACACCTTGCACCTCATTATTTAACTCATCCGGTGAGGGCAGTGCTCTCGCTTCCGCTCCCGGTAAACGCATGGTATGGTTGCAGTAGCGCTATATCGTGGTATTTACTGCTCCTAGTACTAGACTCCTAGCACTAGGACGATATGCAGAGAACAATCTTCACTGTGTGTGCCGTGTGCTCTGCATGTATGGCCATTAAGGAGGATTTCATCCTCCCAATATTATATTGTCTAGTGGGCAGCCGTTTGGCTGACACTTTTAGGCACCGGCCACAGTTACTATTGTAACTAAGGTTCTAAGCCGTAAGTACTGGCCATAATTACTACTGTAACTACGGTTCCAAGCCGTGTAAGTACTGGCCATAGTCAATACCGTAACTACGGCTCTAGGCTGTGTAAGTACTGGCCATAGTTAATACTGTAACTACGGTTCCAAGCCGTGCAAGTACTGGCCATAGTCAATACCGTAACTACGGCTCTATGCTGTGTAAGTACTGGCCATAGTTACTACTGTAACTACGGTTCCAAGCCGTGCAAGTACTGGCCAGAGTTACTACTGTAACTACGGCTCTATGCTGTGTAAGTTCTGGCCATAGTTACGACTGTAACTACGGTTATAAGCCGTGTAAGTACTGGCCATAGTTACTACTATAACTACGGTTATATGCCGTGTGAGCCCTGGCCATGGTTACTGCTGTAACTACGGCTCTGTGCTGTTCTCTTCTTTAGAAGCTAGTTATCTGGTCTTAAACATGTGTGTTATTTGACTTGATCTCGCTTGATCGTTAGCAGCAGCCGCTCGGCTAACGTCTTGCGTATACTGTTAAGCTTCTTTATTTTACCCAGCTAGGTGAAGGCAGTGCTCTCGCTCCCGCTCCCTCTACCGGTAATGCGGATTTTAATTAATTTGTTATAATTAAATGTATTTGTTTTATTTATTATATATAATTTATATATTTTAATATTATTTCACATTTCATTTGCAATGTTCGATACAAAGTTATGTTTGAAAGTATGTACTTGAATTATCATTAGGGTTGGGTATCGTTTGAATTTCCACGATTCCGATTCCGATTCCGATTCTACTTTTCGATTCCGGTTCTTAACGGTTCTCGATTCCGATTCTTTGAGGGGCAGGGTAAAAAAATGATACATGCTTCTTCCACCAAAAAAATTACATTTATTCGAGAAACTTTTACACAGGTTAGTTTAAAGTAATATTCACATTAATCAGTCTGTTTATATTCACTGCTATGTAACTTTAACCTGAGAACCACTGAAGCTACAACAGTGCAACAGTCCAACTTTTAAAAACAGTTCTTGTTGAGAAAAACAAGCATATCTGCCTTCTCAGGCATACCGGGAAGAAATGTTTGAACATTTTGAAGTAAAATGCTTCAATCTGGTGCACACGCAGAATTACTAGAGACTAGATCTAGGGGGTACAACTCTAAACACCCATATGAAAAAGATCGGTTTACATTTTAATAATTAAATAACAAATAGCCTACATGTAACGCATTTTATTTGTGTTGTTCATTCATATCTTATTTTACTATTTTATTTATGCATATGTTTTTATCTCTCCAGTTTAAAACGATGTGTCTGGTTTACTGTCCTATAGTATACATTGGAATGATTTCAAACCTGTTTTATCCCAATCATTATAAAAGAGTGCCTTGGAAATATGTGTTTACATAAATTGTGATCAAAACGTTTGAGACCCACTGAGATAACTTAGACTAAAGTGAACTATTTAAACCCTCAGAGTCCTTTACCTCACTGAGCTGTAGTTATCAGCCTCTCAGTATGACTGGAGAGGACTCTCCCTCCACATCATTGTAGAAACATCTTCTTCTTATATCCGTCAGAGCAGCTAGCACCAGATGCTAATAACAACAGCGCCCTCCCTTTCTCCCTAGCTCCCTCGCACTTTGGCTGTGAGCTGCGGTTGCCAGATAAGCCAACATCCCCCATTTTAATCACTTGCAGCGCCCATCGTACAGGGCAAATGAAACGTGTAGCCGGGGTGAAAAGGGTGTTACATTTACTTAATTATGAATGTTGTTACATCAAGGCTGAAAATTAGGATGAGCACCAACGGTCAAAACATTTTCTCCCAGAGCTGGCAGCGCAGCGCCTCCACAGATCTGGCGCCCTAGGCGAACATCTATAACGCCAGTGCAACGGGCCGGCCCTGGTCTCAGGTTACACTGTAGGAAATGTCCCGCCCCGCTGCAGTCATGCAGTAGGCTACGGAGAGCGGCGAGAAACATTTCCTCAGGAATCGAAAAGCGGAACCGAAATTCACATTTCTAAATGATGCCGTTGGAATCGAAATGTTGGAACCGGTTCCGAACCGGAACCGGTTCTCGGTACCCAACCCTAATTATCATTATATATTATCATTATGTCCGTGGTCTAAAATGGTCTTACAACGGTGCCGACAATATTATCGTTTATCGCAATAATTTCCGGGAAAATGTATCGTCCAACAAAATTAATTATCGTGACAGGCCTAGTGAAGTGTCTGAGACAGAGAGCAGGGGGATGGACGTACCAGGGGCTGACCCGGGGTCGGAGGCTTCTCTGCATCGCTGTCTGAAGAAATGTCATCAGCCTCTCCAAACAGGTCATCTGCTGCAGTCTTCTTTACTGTCAAAAGTAAGTTAGATAACTACTTTAAAGTACATGAGAGCAACACAAATGCATCCTTCAGCTGCAATTAATACCAATAAATCTTTCAGGAAAAATTTCATTTATTTTTCCAAGCGATTTCTAACCTTTTTTTGTTCCAACATCACTGTCTGAATCTGAGTCAGAGGCGATTTTTGCTTTGGGCTTCTGTCTTAGAAAATCATCTTCGCTATCACTGCTCTTAGGAGAACCTGAAAAATAAAAGCAAAACTGGTGGTAAAGCAATTTCATTTGCACACATCAGATTTAGTTTGTAAAAAGCATTATTACCCCATGAAAAAGAGCAAGATGAATCTCTTATTATTCTTAGAGTCCTAAGATTAACTTTACAAGATCAACACAGATGTCTGGCTTGAGGTCCAGTCCCTGTACAATATCGGCTCGTTCTTTGACACTGGACTCGAGTAGTACCTGACTTCCTGCTCCTCGGCCCCTCGTCATCAGAGTTCTCTCTTTCTTCTTCAGAGTAATGACGTTTCTCCCCCTCGTCCTCCGACTGGTCGCTCTTAACCCCTCCTTCCCACTTCTCATCCTCTGACTGGTTCTCCCTGGCAGAAGCTTCTCCATCACTGTGAGGTGTGCCTGGCGCTGACTGCGGAGTCCCAGGTTCGCTGTGCACACTGGATATAAACATACATTTGGATGAAATTAAAATCAGGTCTTCTGACTACACAGGATGGACTTTTGATAGATGAATAAACACAAGTACATGCTCTTAGACAGTGTTAAAAGGTCACATAATAACTTGGCATTGTTATACTTAACTAAAGTACTGTGTTTTAGTTGGGGTCCCCTCTGGCATCATGTCATGTTATTTCAGTTTAACAATGAAGCAAATCCTTATGGCTTACCTTCTGTCTGAACGGGCACTGCCCCTCTCGGAGCGAGGGCTTCCCCCTCCAGACATCGCGCTGCCAGCCGGGCTTCCTCTGTCCGACTGGTGGCCCCTCTCCTCCTCGTCTTCATCCTCGTCCCGACGGCCGCGCTCTGAGCCGCTGTGCTGCTCTGCGCCGCTGTGCTGCTCTGCGCCGCTGTGCTGCTCTGCGCCGCTGTGCTGCTCTGCTTCAGAGTGATCCCCCTGGTTTGAGTGCATGCTGGCCTCTGACTGGTTCCCTGAGCGCTCAGACTGGTTGTCGCTGCCGCTGCGAGGACTGTGCTGACTGCGAGGACTGTGCTGACTGCGAGGACTGTGCTGACTGCGAGGACTGTGCTGACTGCGAGGACTGTGCTGACTGCGAAGACTGTGCTGACTGCGCTGCTCGTCCTCACTGTCGTCTCCAAACAGCTCCTATTAGGTTGAAATAAAGTTAAGTTAGATGAGAGAGGAGAACACAATAGAGGCTTCTCAATACTCAAATTTCCCCTCCTCGACTCCTCGACTCCTCGGTCCTCCGGTAGTGACCCGGAAATGAATTTCAGCGCGCCATTTTGAAGGACGTCTCATTTCTCTAAATGCACACCGAGGACCGAGGATCGAGCGTCGAGGAGGCTCTCTGGAGGAGCTATAACCGAGGATACACTGATGGTTCCTCCACGGCTCCTCCGCAGATGCATTTCCGGGAAAGGTGGAGGCGTGACGCACGGCCGGACTTATCTCAGCCAATGACAGCTCTGCATGCAACCCCTGGATATTATTTTAGAACCTGCTCTCATCGCAACGCGATGTTTACAGTGATAACAGCTGTGAGGTGCAGAAAGCAGAGCAGTGTGTAAAATATATATCACTCAGTATAACAGGCCTACTCTCTTTATTTGCTTTAGTTTAGTAGATATCTACAAACAAAGAGTCGATATTTTTCTAAAACCATTTAGTGCTTCACATAATAAAATACACAACGGCTGTAGCCTGATTATGCTTTAGGAGCTGTAGGTGTGTGTGTGGTACAGTGTGTAGGTGTGTGTGGTACAGTGCGTAGATGCGGCGGACAGACGGGTCTCAGTTGGTTTGATGTCCTTACTTTTAATACTTGCAAATACAACGTTTGGCCCGTAATTTCAATTCCCCATTTCAGCGACGAGAGAGAGAGGGGGGGGGGGGGGATATATCCAGTCTCTGATTGTGTTACGTTATTATGAGAGTGCTCTCATACTTTAAATTGCATATATTTATATAAATATATTTGTGTCTGTGTGTCCGCATCTGTAGCCTGGTATTGTCTCATTATACCGCACTCTCAATGAATTCAAAGTCAATATGTGGGGGAACAATGTTCAGCTGATCCAGCAGAGATTATAAAATATGACAAAACACTTGACAGATGATGCAGCTGTTGCCACGTAATAATGAACGGACGTCGCTTTAATATGACCGCTCAGAGGAGAGGAGTTCTCATTTCTTTAAACGTCTGCTGCTTCCCCTCCTCTCTCCTCGGTTCCCCTCCTCGGTCCTCCGCTCGCATCTCCTGTGGGCGGGTCTAAGTATCGAGGAGGGGAGTCGAGGAGGGGAGTCGAGGAGGGGAAATTTGAGTATTGAGAAGCCTCTCAGGATTATAAATGAATCAGTGGTTCTAGTAGGGTAGAACTTTATCCATGATGGCTGACCCCTGGTGTCAGAAGGTGGGGTAGACATAATGTAAAAAACAGTATTTATTATCAGTCCATAGTTAGGGTTTTAATTCTATGGTCAGCAGAATCTCCAAGTGTGTCTGCTTTTAACCTTTTCCTAATTAGCTTACACACTTTATTTAGATTTCTGTGATTATACATGCAATACATATGACATGTAATGTATTATTCAGGATTTCATATTTTCCCCTACTCTTTTGATAATAAGCAGTCAAGTTAGGGCTGAACAATAAATCAGAATTTTGTCAAAGTTGCAATATGACTTGTAAAATAACCAAATTGCAGGAGCTTTATTATTTGATTCAAAATACACTACATTTTGCTGCAAAGATGTCCCAGGCTACAAACTATATTCCGCACACTTACAAGAATGTATTTGTTTGGAACAGTTCTCCATTTAAAAAAATCAAACCATTACATTTTAATATAAAAAACGAGAATAATTATGCAAAAAAGATCACTCAAATATGTTGAATAATAACGCAATTGCATATTGGTCAAAACAAGCGCAATTAAACCTTTTTCCAAGTAGTTACGGTCTAATGTCTCAGATATAAAAACCAGACTCGATAAAAGAACGTCAGACAGAAAAGTTGAACTCACTGTTAATGTCGTCGGGCTGTTAGATTTATTAGCTATTCTAAACATATTATTAAATGATAGTAAATGTTTGAGTGATTATTGGACAGGGGTCAGAGTAAATCCACAAAGAGTGTCAATCTTCAAACACACACCTTATTAATGCTGGCTTTTCCTGTCTCCCGGCCGTCCTCATCCTCATCGTCCCGTTCCCTCTCACTGCCGCTGCCCGAGGCGTTACTGGCGGATCGGGGTCTCTCCTGCTCCGAGTCTGAACCGGAGCCAGAGCCAGACACTGCTGAAACACAATAAAGCAATGAACATTCATTATTTATTCTGGGACAGAGTGTAGCTCATCCTAATTGCTCTCGCACAGTTCTATGTCAATATCAACACCAATAGACGCTATTAAAAATGGTACAGGTGTACATATCAGAATCAAAACCAGAATAATGTTTATTGCCAAGTATGCCTAGTGTTTAAGATTTAAACAAATGTGCCTTAGTATTTGGTACACCAACCATAACAAGAGGAACAAATAAATACATGCAGAGTACTGTCAATGCCAAGAACTTAAATACAGAATAAAAGCCTTACAACAACAAAAATGAAAACTCAAAACATCAAAAATAAAACACATATTTCGTCTACACGTGTTTCTTGTCAACACTCAATGGAGTAAACTAGGAGACATGTAAAAAAAAAAAAAAAAGACATTACGCAGCTACCTTGCCGTTTCGCTCCCTCCTCTGCAACATGTGTTTGTAATATTGCATGTGATTTGGTTGATACTACTAAACGTATTTATTATGTTTTTTTTTTTAAAATACTGTTACTGGATAACCTGGAACGGTACTTTTGTAAATTGGAATTTAATTTAATTTCCATCTTTAATATGTTATGTATGCCTCTTATTTAGATTGCCTCTTGTTTTGCCATAACAATGTAAAGTTCCCTTCTGTGGGACTAATACAGGTAGGCCTATTCTGATTATGTCTGTGAAATAAGTACTAGGTTATTTTTAACCTTTGTAGTGTTTACATTTTGGAATTGAATAAATAAAATCTTAATACATGATTTAAGCAGTTAGAGCGTTTTTTCACTCGCTTGTTTTTCCACTAGCCAAACTAACAACGCTAAGTGTTGTTTGGCTGATGAGAGCATGTGCTGGAGATACAAACTGCACTGTTGTTGCAGCACAGCTAAATAAGCGGGTTCATACAAATACAGAGAGCTACCTTTTTAATGCAAACTAAAGAATAAACGTTGACTCGTTTCTCATATAGCTAGCTTTTAAATAATATTAGATACCGACACCGTTACACCGGGGTAATGTTCGGGCAGAGCAAATGTTAACATGGTTAGCATCGGGAAACACTCGACATCGCTATACACTAGATTAATCAATAAATACTATTTTCACCGACTGAGAGACAGTTTTACCTCGCTGCTCATTGTCGCTGTCCCCATCACTCCCGAACAAATCATCCATGTCCGCCATTTCTTCCAAACTGTGGCAGCAACAATGTGACCTAACAGGAAATGATCGCCCGGCTCAGGGATGGTTTTGTTTCCGAGTTCAATCCGCGGCGGACATGTTTGTGTAGTGAGCGAAGTCAGCCACAAGAAGGGGGTACACACTTAAACATCAAGGGTCCACACCACAGTAAACTCTGAGGCTCTGCTGTTCTCTCTCAACATGTAATCCTCCAATACATGCAAACATTTCATATTTAAACAATATATTTCAGTTTTTTTATATATATATTTCCCAGCTGTATAATGCTATATCTTGTTTTCCCAGCTTTATAATGCTATCTATCTTGTTTGAAGAACATTTCAGATTTTTCTCCTCAGTTTCCTTCACGTTCCTATCACTTATACTAAAAATAATACAGTTTATTACGAAAAGGGTATTGTCAGCAACAAAGACGTAGGCCTATGCAAAGAAACTGAGAAAACAATTTAACAGTCAAACTAAATTCTTAACATTTCAAACCTTATGAGGATGGTAGGCTATACCATTATTTGATTGAAAATAATGAAGCTGCTAAAACGTTTATGAATGTGTAGGCCTAATAGACGAAAGGCAAATCATGTAGGCCTATTGCATTTCAAAGTATAATAAAGTACATCTATATTTCATTTGTGAAATATTTGCAAAGTCAGGACTAGATTAAAAAGTTGTATTTGTGTCATGTTATTGGTTAATTTATATATGTGTTTGATGTACCCTATGCTTGTAGTCATGTATGTATTGTGCACATGAATTATCTTTGTGGGCCAGAAAATAGCAAATTAATGGTTCAATATTATGACATCATGCTGCAGTAAACCCTGTCTTCACCTTCAGCCATTACTGCAGACAGAGGTCTACTGTATTTGCATTTATCCTTTGTTGTAAAACTGGATTAAAATGACAGTAAAGATGTCTTTAGTACATTACAACCCCTCTAGTGGATTGTAGTTTCTGTGTAGTGTTACATGCTAGGGATCTTGTAACAGGGCACAAGACATCCTATCTCCTCTATTGTGCAACACAGTCTGAAAAAAAGAAAATAACGAGCAGCCCTCTATCTTTAGAATCAAAGTTAATTTAAGGTTTATAGTGTACTAGACTCTGTATATTTTTTTGAAAGAGGTAGCGAACGACAAAAAGAGATAGAAATGCTCTAGTTTTGCATGTGTTTATATAGTCTGTCTGGTCTTTGGTATTTGTGGTTAACTTCTTGGCACTATGGAAAATGCTTTGCATCTTTTTTGATGCATGAACAGACTTCACTTCAAACACTAACATTTTGCCGTAAGAAAATAAACGTATTACACTCAACCTTTCTTTGTACTCCTCTTCAATATAACAATGGGGTTTGGTTGTTTGTGCAAAATGTAATTTTGGGCTATACCATACACATCACAAAACTGTACATATTATTATAATTTGGGATCAATAAAGTATATCTTATCTAATTCCTCTATTTTAAGTGGGCTGTTGGTTTAGTTTATTCTGATAAAAACGAAATGTTCTGTAAGCCTTACTTTTAGTATAGCACCCATCTCATCTCATAATAGTTTAATGTTTAGTAGGTGGGGCAAAATGTAATTCTTAACTCAAGGTCCTCCTACCAGTTTTTTCATGGGCCTATAACTGCTTCTCGTGGTCATATAATTGATTATGTAATTCATTGTAATAATGATTAATGGTAAGATACTTACTGAGATCTAAGTACAGTAATAACATTTTTTTTTTAAATAATGTTATCTTTTTTAATATATATTTATAAAGCCTTTCCTTCTTTGTTAACTGGATATAAATAAAGGGAAAATGTAAGTAAAAGTAATAAAGTATTGCACAGTGTAAACATATTTTATTATATTTCCGATCTCTCATCTAATTTGTCCGTTTCGGTGCAAAAGGGCGGGACAATGTACGCTATTGGTTACCACCCAAAATAATCTCTGCCTGTTGGGTAATTCAGACGTCACTCGGGGAATGCTCTGGTTCTCCCTTCCTGTGTTACCGCCCTTGGGCTGAGAGAGAAATCAAGCACTGGAGACATCGCTTTCATTGGGAAGACTGGCGATATTTGGAGATATTTTAGTTAGGTCCCATTAGCCTCAGGTAAGAAAATAAATACTTCTGGGGGTTAGAGTTAGTATGTGAATTCAGCGAACTTGCTAGCCGTACTGTTCAACATACTGTCACTTGTGCTGGTTTAGCTAAACGGCTATCAACTTGAGTCCACTGTTAGCCTGTTAGCTGCTACATGTCATAGGGCTGTTTCGCCTGGTGTTACTGCATCCGACTCAAATGTAGCTAAGTTACCAAACTATAGTCAAATAAACTGCTTAACAGTTAACGTGTGTTGTATTTTACCTGGCAATGTTAATCACTATCAACACGCTTACTGTGAGTGTTGTAATCATAAACATGTCAAGATCGAGTTAGCTAACACCGTTACGATGTGTCCACAAGAGATGGATGAAACCATTATTGTATATTAGTTAGGGCTATTAACTTACCACCAAAGAAATACATTGACGTGAATATAATATTAGTTGTGCGGTATGACATGTTGGTGCTATGCAGTATAAAGTATCCTCGAATTATCTGCTAGTTCTTGTTTTGTTGTGTAATACTGTGCCAAATTGTAAGAACAATATAAGAAAAATGCGTCTCAGCCCCTCCCTGTCCGCCTGACTGCGTTGACAGCCAGGACATCAATACCTCGATTGTCTGTTTTACTAAGACAAGAGTTTCAGTGTTTTTTAAGGACGTAGTTTTGGTGGGGTGACTCACACCAGTGTGGACGGTGAGGTAAAAGGATGTGGCTTTAGCAGCAGTTCTTCTTGTTTTATAGGTGCAAGGTCTTTGTACATGTGTCACTGAGTACACAGTGACATTCTTTGTGTAGAAGCTAATATGGATGTGTATTTGTGAGTTCACAAAGGTAGACTTATTGTAAGTCGCTTTGGATAAAAGCGTCAGCTAAATGCAATGTAATGTAGTTTGACCAGCAGGGCTCAATGGTGAATGAAGGGTGTGGTCCAAGTCTTAAGGCTGCGGTCCCACGAGGACGAATTTGGTCGTTTGCGTTACTGTTTAGTGTCATATAGACCGTTCGGCCACACGAGGACGACCGAAAATGGCACTAAACGACTGAGGAAACGACAACGGGTCCCAAGGTGGATAGAAATGCATACGCCACTCTCTGGGGGGTCAAACAGCTCCGTGTGTGCGCCCTATACGGACATTTTCAGATCACTGATAGTGATTGCGCAATAGCCCCGCCTCTCCCCACCTATTCTGCTCACCTCCGCTTACCCCGCGCCAGTGCTGAAGTGTTTCGCCACCAACAACAACAACAATGGCGGATCGCAGAGTTGCTATCGTGCTCCGGACGCTATTGACCATGCTACAGTTGTTTGTGCAACATCTACAGCAATAATGATGAGGCAATAGCCCCGCCTCTCCCCACCTCTGCTGCTCACCCCCACGTCAAAGTAAACTGCACCCTGAATTCAGATTATTTATCTTTCTCTCGCGAGTGAAGTCTAATCTGACAGGACGGAGACACGCAGCTCTGCTCACCTGCAGCTCCTCCCGCTGCAGCAAAACACACACTTCAAGTCAGATCATCACCCTTAGCTATTTTAATTACCTCTCAAACTCCATAAACTAGTTATAAATATGTTTATTTTTACAGTCGGCCGGGTCACTGATTACTGGATGAGCTGCTGCATGAGACAGACACTGGCGCTGTCCGAAGAGAGGGAGGAAAAAGAGAGGCTCCGTGTATTTTATCATTATATTATATAGAGTCGTTATTCATTTGTTTTAAAGCTCAATAAATAACAAAGAAGACCTTTGACCGGCACTTTTATAATTTTGTCCGGAAGATTTCAACTTTAATACACGCTGACTGGCGAAAAACTCTGCCCGGTTCCCTCGGCCCCCACCGCGGAGAATAAACAGAAGGGCAACCATGACAACCTTCTTCTTCGCTGCTTTTGTGGAGGAAGTTACAGCGCCACGTAGAGGCTCCTGCATATGTACTGCAGCTTCTCCAGCGGTTGGAGCTAAACGGAGCGGTCTCGTGTGGGCAGACACTATCCGGATAATTATTGCATGTGGACGGAAGCCGTTTGCGATTGCGTTTGCGTTAATCCTATGCGTTTAGCCGTTTTCGTCCTCGTGGGGCCGCAGCCTTAAGGAGGACGTCTGCTTTTGGAAGCCTGAAGCTAGGTTGCCCTGCTGAAGGGGTGCAGCAGGTAACTGAGGAATGTCCTAGTGACTGCTGAGATGGCATTTGTGTTGATACTGCCAGTGCCTCCAACACCACGCTCTGCACTGCAGTATTGCAGATAAACAGGCTCATCACACAGGATTTGGTTTCCTGCTTACCTTTCACTCTGTGAGTGAAACCTGGCTATGGGTGCGTTGCAAGGCTTTTATTTGTCATACGTACATAGCTATAGTGTAGTTATGTCGATGACAATCTTAGGTCACAGGCGCCACCAACAGTGCAACACAATACAACTGAAAAATAGTGCAAGTAAACACAAAATAAATAGTGAAATAGTGCAATAAGAGTACAAGTGATTGGAATATGATATATTAGATGCATAATTTGTAAGTTGCAGCCAGATGAATGTTATGGATGTTCTACAGTCACAGTAGCGATTAACATCTGTCTTTACATTTTGTACAAAGGCGTAAAAAGGGGTCACTGTTCGTGGACAGCATCATTCATAGTCAAACCAGGGCAAAACCTTCTCAAGATGAGAGTCAAGGCACAACTTGAAATGTGTTCTCATTATGTATTAATTAATGGTGTGTGTCTGGAGTGTGTCATTGAAACGGTGTAGTTTGCTAATAGTGTGTGTTTGTTTGAGAAACACCCCACTTCCTGTCTGGCCCTTGTACACAAGTTGGAGGGATACAACATGCTTAAGTGAATGAACTACATGAATGATTGTTGTTTTATTTTTCTGACATGTGTTTATATTACCACACGTAAAATACAAAAATGTCCATTGATATGTAAACACATGTACTTTCAGTGACACCTATATGTTCTTATTGTTTTTACTTGTTCATTTATTATAGTGAACGGCATGATTAGACCCTCTGTTGCTATATTTCTCTCTCCATGTGTTCTCTATCATTTCTGACACTTCCAGGCACCTCAGGGGGAGGATGATTAAAAGGATTGAGGAGAACTGAGTTACAACAGGGAGGAGAGATGGAATGGTAGAGAATTAAAGTAGGTAGGTGGTAGGAGGAAGTGCAGACTCTTGTCTCATGGGTAGCAGAGCTGGGCTATTCTAACTATAGTCTTTTTGTGGGTTGACTGGGCAATGCTCTATAATAATATAATAATAACCAGTTAGGGCTTCCTGTACATCTCTGATCTGCGAGTAATTTTTCCTACGGCTTCTTCCTCAGGGATCTAAAACTGGCAACCTGGATATTGGTAGCAAAAGCTATACTTGATGGAGATAAATGTCGTATGTCTTTTTCCTCTTTTAATTTAATAAATAGGGTTACATAATATAATAAAAAATATGGATATATTGTGATTATGATAGATCATGCAATAAAGAATAATTTATTAAAGTGTACTCACTTTGGCTTGATGCTGGTTTCATTATAAAACCCAATACTCATTGAATAAAACACTTTATATTTCTTCCGACATTCTTTTATTGAGCCAAATTAAACTCAATACCAATAGAAACATAATTATATAAATATTTTGAAGTTTCGTTTTTTACGATAGTCTCTTACAAACTAATGCACTTGCATTCTTTAGCTATGTGTTAATCACGAAAATGTACATCACAATGAGGATTACAAAAACAAAATCATAGGCCTATTCTGTGACCTTATTTCTTAATGAACATTGCCAATACTTTGCCCAGGAAAGAAACATATTTTGATTCATACTCATAGTTTAACTTTATAACAGGCTATGCTCAATCAAGGACACAATTGCAGTTTATTTGTTCTTTATGCAGACAAACAGTAGATGAGATTTTTCTGTAAAGGCTTGATTTAACTTTGTAAATGGGATCATGCATCTTAAAGTGTTGCTTAAATTAGCCAGGTTGCAATCCTTATTAAAATGTTTATGTTATCCAAACAGTACCTGAGTGAACTGGTCAGTTTATGTAAGTGAAAGGTGAGTGTATTATTGGCTCAGAGCCATCTGTTGTTGTCCTGAAGGATTAGCTGAGAAGGAGAAAGGAATCAATCAGACCGGACTAATGGATCCTCTCAGTGTCTCCACAGCAGCCTCAGCCCACCCATAGCCATCATTACCCCTGTCTGCATGCTCCATTACTCTTCTGTGTGCATGCTCGAATGTACTGGACCTTACTGTTAAAGGTGAATTTGAAATGCATCGAGTAGTTATGTCAGGGAAGTGGAAAGTAGGATAAGATGGTTAACGGTGTTACTTTGAGCTGACCTTGTCATAAGAGCATTATGTGCATGTGTGTCATCTAACACTTGTCCCAGACTGCCATCAGCAGAGTTGTCATCTCATTGTGCCCTCTGCTCAATATGAGGTTAAGTTACATACACATTTGGCCAAAGAAGTCATACTCAAACTTCTGCTTTTCCTATGTTCTCAGTGGCTAGCAAAGGAAAATGTCATCGCTTTCAGATAATTAAAGTAGTCTCCCTGGGTTGTCCCTGTCGCTGGAACATCTGAGTGTTGATTATGAAAGATGATCAAAACTCCTTCTTTCCAAATCATGCGAGCAAAGGCTTTGAATGACGTCATGCTAACCGATCCCTGGCACTGTTCCACGATCACAGTACAGAAGACTGCTTTTGTGGACGCAGAAGTATTGTCATGTGTTTCGCATTCATGGGATACGTTTGATCCATCAAATATAATGCTCAGTTAAAAAGTTATTTTCACATTTTTATTCCATTCAGATTCAGAAGCACCATTAGCTTAGCTACATTGCTTCTTAAATGGCTGCTCTCCTTCCTCCCAGTTGTGCTGTGCTTACTGTACTGTACTGACTCTCTATCTCATTACATTACTGGTGGAACATTTGGGTGACATTATTATTGTTGCACATTATATCATAAGGTTTGATTAAAGTAATCAGCACTGACATTTGAGCCCAGCTTCATCTGCTGGCTCTCAGGCTGGCAATTGCCCCTGCTATGACTCTCATAACCATTTCAGAAATATATGTGTGTAGCTGCTGCTGCAGTGGTCTAATGGAGGAGATGAGGGGAAGAATTAGAGGCTGGATTGTGGAGCAGTGAACAGTTCAGCGACAGACTCTCAGGGAATTCCTCTGAACTCAGAAAAGAAACCACTCGGGCAGCTCCGGGGAAATGGCACTGAAAGTTGAAAGAATCCTTGGAAGCACAGGTTATTTTTTCTGCTGTTACAGAGTGTAAAGATGTTGCTGTATTTCTCACTAGACGTGAATAGGAGGTGTATGTAGTTACACGTAGTCACTTTGGATTAGAGTGTCGACTAACTGAAATGTAAAACAAAGCTTTGTCTTTCTTAAAAGAAGTGTTTATTTTTGCCTTGATTATATTTGGGACAGTGTAGCCTAAGATGAAGTGTGTGTAAAGTGAAGCGTGTGTGTGATTGGGAATAAAACCATCTGTGGAGTCATGAGATCATTGAGTGTTGGGGCTGTGGCGTGGGAGAGGGAGCTGGAGCCTCCTCATTTTGTTTGACGGGGTGCACACTGAATCTCTCACTGTTCCACTTATCTCAGCTTTATTTAATCTTAACTTATCTACTTACAGTTTACTCCACGAAGCCCTGACCCACGTAGGATAAGCTTCTTCTGTTAAGTTGTTAATGTTTTCCAAAGTACCACAAAGTTGTTGCTGATTCCCGTGGGAGTGGTCTGATGATTTTCTGAGCCTGAGAAAGTTCTTCTGTGTGTGTGTGTGTGTGTGTGTGTGTGTGTGTGTGTGTGTGTGTGTGTGTGTGTGTGTGTGTGTGTGTGTGTGTGTGTGTGTGTGTGTGTGTGTGTGTGTGTGTGTGTGTGTGTGTGTGTGTGTGTGTGTGTGTGTGTGTGTGTGTGTGTGTGTGTGTGTGTGTGTGTGTGTGTGTGTGTGTGTGTGTTGCATCATTGCAAGGCTCCATTACCCAACCCAGCTGCTGATCGACTATTGTTTCACAGGGAGGAGATCAACATTTCTCTCTGTTTGGATATAATTAGGTTACATTGTTTAAATTAGCTAAATGAAGCACATTTTAAGCCCCACCATCATGAATGTGTATGTGTGTGTTGGTCTACAGGTAGCCTCGCCCTGGTCCGGAGCAGTGAGCTCGAGAGGAAACATTGTGGCTGTGGTCTGCTGTTCAGTGTTGCAAAGCAAGATTTAGCCCGCACCATGGCGTTGTCATTCAAGAAGGACCTGGAAAAGTACAAGGATCTCGACGAAGATGAGATCCTCAACAACCTGTCGGCGGAGGAGCTCAAACAGCTGGAGACGGCCCTCGAGGAGATGGACCCTGAGGTCTGGACACAGTGAGGGGGACTCTTTAGTGGGAGGGAGTTCTGTGGCAAAGGGAATCATGGGAAATGTATGCAGTCAAAATATATTTGTAATTCATTTTCTCAAATAAGGTACACAGACATACCCCAGTTTTCTTAACAGATACACCTAGTTGTACCTGGTACAAACTAGTTTAGGCCGGTTGAGTGTAGTGAGCCGTAGAAAGTGGACATTGGTGAGTAGCTAGAAATGGTAATGGGAATAAGTCCATCAACATACACATTATATCACATCATCACAGTTTCATTGAACATCACATCTTCAAATCGAGGGTGGATTTCTCCTCTGCACACGTCCCTGTCCCCAGCCTCTATGCGGGAAACATCTCTCCGCTGCAGCAGCTCTGTCCGCAGGCTGCCAAGTGTTTGTAGAGTAGAGCTAAAGAGAGTATAATGAAATCCCCCCAGACGCCTGGGCGTTTTATTTAAATTCCATCTAAGCCGAGTGAAATAAACCACCCCTCATGGCCCACAGGAAACAGTCAGCTATAGTGGGAACATATTAATAAAAAGTAGTTTCACAGAAAAAAGCTCTGAAGTTTTCCCACATCTTCCCCCAAGTTTCGACTAACCTAAATAATTACTTTTTTATTATTTTATAATGTTTGCTATAAGGTTTGAGTTATACTACTACTGACATGAGCTGAATTGGGCAGCATAGTTGCAATTCACAGTGTTAACAATGAATGTAATTGCAACAATGGATATTTTCTATTCATATTGAAGACATACAGATACATAAACAGCTTAAAAACCCACATTTTACATTTACCCATTACCCAATTAGAAAGCTGTTTATATGGTCTATGGTCTATATTGAAGTCTTCATCCGGTGACGGGTCTAATATGTGTCCTTGTCTCCTCTCCTCAGAATGCTCTTCTCCCAGCGGGCATGCGTCAGAAGGACCAGACGACCAAGCAAGAGACAGGAACTTTCAGCAGGGATGGCCTTCTCAAATACCTGGAGAAGGAAGCCATGGAGTACAAGGACCGAGACGATGTAGTGTCCTTCACTGGGGAGAGGAAAGGTGTGTTTCCCAACAAGAATATTGACAGTTTTGCAAGCTTCCCATGACAAGAAATCAAGAGTCAAAACGTTTTGTAACGTGTTTTCTTTATATTAACATTTCATTTATTAAACAAAACAAATTCCACTAGCGATGCCATACGTTGTTACATTGTGCAACTCTCATCAACATCACTAGTGCGGTGCTTTCACATGTTAGTGATGTGTTTCTCAGGGGATGAGGAGTGTGTCGGTTTGTGTGTGGGTCTGTATCAGAGGTTCAGACACACAGCTGTAATTACTGTTCTGCTGTCTATGCAGGTATTTGTAATGCATGTCTGCTCTTATGCAACACACAGCAGTGTGGGGGAGGTGAGCTTGTACCAGGGGATAGGAGGTAAAGAGTGTCAAAGGAGGAGGCAACGTTAGCATTCAATGTCTTGAATCCACTGTTCACTTAGTTGTTTAGTTTCTCGAGATGAGTAAACGGTGACTTGATGACTTTTTCTCCAACATAACTATGCAATTCTGAGCCTTGAGGCTTATTTTACTGGGAGGGATTCTTTAAGTGTCCACTGTGCGGCTGTATTACTCAGCACCCAAGGAAGTGCAGTGTTAAGCGCGAGCTCTTGAGATCTAAGGGGGAAATGTGTTAAAAGCGTGTTCTGTGCACACTCTGTTGTGAATTGAGTGAAGACCAGTTATTAACTCTAACCCCACCTAGCATGCTGGGGAGAGCTCACCCTGGCTCAATGCTTGTTTGAGCTAAACCATCCTTATGCTCTGCTGGGCGATGCAGCTTTGTCATGCTACTGTAGATGTACTGCTCTGGACCCAAGGAAGCGCAGTGTCAATGTAAAGTTGTTTGGCAGATAATCAGAACTCGAAGCCAAGCTATTGGCACAGCACTAATCTTTATATTAGAGCAGTGGTTGTATGTGTTACTCACAGTTATATACCAAGGCTATTTAGCAAGCCCTTAGCATTGACATTGAAGGAGGTTAAAGACAAGGCCTTGAATGTGGGATGAGGGAATTCCTTTGTCAGAGGACTCCTGAGTTTGTAATGGACAAAATGTTCCTTTTTAAAAACGGAATAAACCTGATATTCTTGAGAGAAACCAGGTCTGGTCTAACTGGTATTCAGACCAACGTTTAGTCATCTAGTCACTTGATAGAAGAGGGAAAAGGAGGTGTTAAATATTTTTTAGCATAGAGAGTGTAGCAACATTATACATGTTTGTCCAGAGGATTTCCTTTCCTTTCTTTCTTTCCTTGTCTTTGTTGGGATCTCCAAAGATCTTAACCCTACTCCCTTTACAGAGAAGAAAAATGGAGCTGACATCTTACCCCTGACCCAACCCTGGTCTGTTAGAAATTATACTCCGGATGTGTTTGAATGTGTGTGTGTGTGTGCGCGCGCATGATTGTGTGTGCGCCAGATGACAACATGGAAAACAAATCACTGTGGTGGTTCTGTGGAATGCAGCTCTTCCCCTTGTTAAACTCACCCCCTGCTGATAAATAATGTGGTCATGAGTGTGTGTGTGTGTGTGTGTGTGTGTGTGTGTGTGTGTGTGTGTGTGTGTGTGTCTCCTCTTAGTAACACACACATTATTCAGAGGAAGAACTGCCTGCTTAAATCCCTCTGCAGCCTTTTAACCACCCTATTATACGAGTCACTTCTTACTATGTGCTAGAATCCATTGTTTTGTCTTTCTAATTGACATGTGTGTTCTGCTTGGATGGGGATTGGTGAATGAATGCTTGTGATTGTATTTTCCAGTGGTTGAGGTTTAAGTTGACATTATCATCATGCGTCAGCGTAAAGGAATATAACTTGTTACACGTAATTAAAGCGTTCAGGGAAGGCTTCTGTTCAAGTCTGATAAACATCTTGTTTGTTGAGGTTACAGTGGAGGGTGTGGCTGGTTGACCAATGACAACACAGAGCAGCTCTATCACACGCCTCCAGTATACAGGTTTTTTTTAATAAATTGCTTTCACATTAAAAGCATTTGCCATGTGTAACAGGGACGTGGTACTGCAAATGACATCTGCTAAAGATGTACTAAATGTTAAGTTAATAGGGTTGTTCTGGTTGATTACATCATATTTAATTTGTTTGGCATATTTATCTGTGATTTAAAGAAACTTATTTGGACTACTGTTTGTTTTAACCTTCCACAAACAGAACGATTCAACAGACACATCTCCCTTGCTCCATTCAAACAGTTGTTTCTGTGCAAAGAAGGCTTGTTCTCCTTTGTTATATTTCTGTATATCACTTAGCTAATCAATTAGCATCTAAAATGTAATCCTAATCCAATAAAATCATTTTCAAAAACAGACCCAAATCGTAATCGACTGGAATTATCATTTAGGTATTGTACTGTTGTCTTGCATTAAAAACAACATTAGAGTACTGCTTTCAGCATGCGATGTATTATGATGATGTATTATGATGTGTTATGTGTTCTTCTTTTGTGAATAGCAGCGATTAATGCACGACTTGTCACAATCTGTTGCCTGACTGAATATAATCTCTAGTGTCGAGCAGACACTGCGTTATTGTCTTGCCTTGTTTGGTCTATTTAGTTTGTTTACTCCATGATATACTCTCATGTGGGATCAATACAAGTGACAGGACTTTAGGCCCGTCTGTCTCTTGGCTCCGTCTTCTCAGCACTGCCTCTAAATGTCTCTCCAGAGGGACTGGCACAGGAGGCGGCCCGATGACTGTATTTTACTGTTCTCTGGCCCTCAGGAAGTGCCAGAGCCCCCATTTGGGACCAGTATGAACAATTTGACTAGCTTGACTGACTTGGAGGGATGGAAGGGGGGGGGGCTGCCTGTTCTTGGGGTGTTTTTGTGTAAGGAGACGGGCAGATTGGAGCAAATGGCACCCACTGCATGGTCTCTCAGTGTGTGTTGCTCCAGCAGTGCGGTTCAGATTAGACTCTCTTCATTGTTCCATGACTTCCTTCGCTCTTTCCGTTTCTTGCCTCAGATAGGTTACCATGGTGATGCCAAATTTGTGAGACAGTTCTGCCAGACTGAGTTCTGCCGGTCTGAATGTTGTGTGAAATAGCAGGAGGCCCAGTCTTATTTAAATGGCACATGTTGTTGTTCAGACTTCAGAAACATTTTCATTATTAACTTGGCCTAAACAAAAATCTTCAATTGATTATTTTTTTCTTCATTCCATAACATTGGGTAGGTTTAATGTTTTGAAACACTGACCGAATGTGTCAAAGGTATCTACTACCTTATCTAAGTAACTGAAAGCTTGATTTAAGTAAACTAGCCGAGGCATGTGCATTGGAGAGGGAACGCTTGCTTGGTGTCAATTCCAAACGTATGTGTGTTTATAATCATACAGTTGCTTGATCTGGGCATGTTTGGACACACGCAGACAGCACTTGGCAGTCTTGCAAACGTGTGACTGGCTCAAGGCAAGAGGATAGCAATGTATGTAGAACAATGTGTCACATTATTAAAAAGTGAACAGTTTTATATAAATGTGACGTTGTGTAACTTCTCAAAGAGCCTGACGCTGCCTGCATCATGTACTCATTTCATCCGTCTGTGTTGAAGTCTCTGTAATTGATTGCCCGCCCATGTTTATGAGGGCTGACTCACTCACCATCTTTTCCCTCCTAGGTAAAGTATTCATTCCTAAGCAGAGACCAATAGAAACACGCCAGGAGGAAATCACAACCCTCGATCCAGAATTAGAGGAAGCCCTGTCCAGCGCCACAGACACGGAACTGTGTGATCTAGCAGGTAAGAAGAAACACCTTTGAGAGAGCTTAGTAGTCATTGTGAAAGGGCCTGTTGAGCCTGGTCTCTGACTGTCCTTCCCAGGCCTCCTTCCTTTACTGTTGGTGTTGATAGGGGAATAAAAGGGCTAACTGAGCAAAATAAAACCTCTTCTCTGCTATGGCCTCTAGATTGAGTTACTTTTCATTCACTGAACACGTGCTTACACTGATTTCTGCCCACGGCTGCTGACTTGTTTCACAGCGATACTGGGTGTTCATACGCTGGTCACCAGTAGTCAGACGTATGATGGGACCTCATCTAAAGAGGGTTACAACAGTAAGTACAGTCATTGAATATAACTGTTTATTCAAAGCATGTAGCATGTTAACCTGACCTCTGCCTGGGTGTCTCTAGATGTGATCAAAGGGGAGAAGATGACCCCAGTATTTGATGAGCCTCCCAATCCCACTAATGTTGACGAAACTCTGCAGAGGATAAAAAGCAATGACAGCTCCTTGACAGAGGTCAACCTCAACAACATTAAGGTAAGCAGAAACTCATGCTATCAGTGTCTATATGCTTATCTATCTTTGGACCGATGACAGCGTTTCTTTGTTGCTTTTCCAGAACATCCCGATTCCAACACTGAAGGAATTTGCCAAAGCCATGGAGAAGAACACGAGCGTCAAGAAGTTCAGCCTGGCAGCAACGCGGAGTAACGACCCAGTCGCTGTGGTGAGGGAGAGCTGCGTGTGGGCTGTTAATATGTCTGTGGACACCTGACAACTCCATATTTACATATTTCCTCCTTCCTCTTCCTCCCCCGCAGGTGTTCAGTGACATGCTGCGAGAGAACAAGACGTTGCGGAGTTTGAACTTGGAGTCTAACTTCATCACCGGGGCCGGGATGCAGAGTTTAGTTGATGCGTTGCGAGACAACGACACACTCACAGAGATCAAGATAGACAACCAGGTACCAGATGCTTTGTGAACACACACACACACACACACACACACACACACACACACACACACACACACACACACACACACACACACACACACACACACACACACACACACACACACACACACACACACACACACACACACACACACACACACACACACACACACACACACACACACACACACACACACACACACACACACACACACACACACACACACACATACACACATATAAGCACACTAGGATCGGAAAGGAGGGCTATATATTATTTTTAAATAAAGTAGTCATACAGCCTAAATAAGTTGAAATTGTTTGTCATGCAGCGTACATTGGAAGAAAATGTCAAACAACACAAAGCAGTGATTTAAAAAAAAGAAAGAAAATAAATGATTGATAGTTTCCAGAAGAGGATAGGTAAAGGAAGCTTGAAAACAACTTAAATCAAAAGTTTACAAAATCACCTAAAACGCTTTTTGTGTATTGATGAAGCTTTGTTTAAAAAACATAACTCGACCTTATGTATGGACCAGGTGTTACTCCTAATCGATTATAAACCAAAGTGGCTCTGACTGATAATCAGACTTCTGTATTTGTTTGTGTTTCAGAGGCAGCAGCTGGGTACTACTGTAGAGATGGAGATGGCTAAAATGTTGGAACAAAACAACACCGTAGTGAAGTTTGGCTACCGCTTCAACCAGCAAGGACCTCGCTCCAGAGCTGCTGCAGCTATGACCAAGAACAATGACCTGGGTATGACTCACCTGACACACACACACACACACACAGACAGACAGACAGACAGACAGACAGACAGACAGACAGACAGACAGACAGACAGACAGACATTTCCCATGATGTCATCTTCCACCTGGTATATCTGTCTTTGGGAGAATGAGTCAACAGTTCCCTGGCACCTGTATCTACAATGTTATTCTTTCTGACAAGACGTCAGTCCTCAGTGACGGCCTCTGCTCTCTTTTAGCTCCTCATCCTGTCAGAGTCGCTCAGGTAGCTCAGGTCTGATGCATGGGTGTGACTGCAAGTGTGTCATTGCATCGCAGTGTTTGAATGAATTAACAAAGTATGGAGACTGACACGGTGTTATCACACAGCTTCACCTCACTTCCTGTTTCCTGCACACACTGACACATGCTGTTGATATGGATCTAAACTTTGACCGCATAGCTCATCAGGACTCACTGATTGTTTTCATGATAACTAACAGGCCTGTGTAGGTTGAAGGTTGTGCAGCATGTCTGTTGATTTCTATAGTATTTACTCTGTCAATCAATTGATTTTGTGGAAATAAATCTATTATTTCCTGCTCTTTTTCATTCTTCTTCTCCTCTGTAGTACGCAAGAAGCGAGTGGAAGCAGACGTGTAGGGACGGAGCTGTCTCCCAGCCAATCCTGATGTTTCATCTCACCATGTGGAATAATTTCAGCCAATGCCCTGGTCTCATCTCACTGTGTGGAAACTTAAGTCTTGTGCCAAATAGTAGGGCAAGGCATGCTCAACCCGAACATACATCTGAGAAGAAGGGAACTAACTGGAATTGCCCTATCCCATTTAAATGTTCATACTTATGTTTATTATTGTTATGTTGTTATTGAAGGTGTAAATCTGATTAGCTTTTAGTCATTCCATTTCAGCTGCTCCTTTCTTCTTCTTTTTGTTTTTTGAGCCTTTATGCGATTTGTCCAGACTTTTTAATTGTTTTTTTCTTTCCTTTTATACTACTCTATAATCATTGTGGAGTAATCATGAAATTGACCAAGTAACAGAGAAACAATTACACCTTTTGTCAAAAAACAATAACATTAAGAGTCCTGTATCCTCTACTATGATAGTTTGAGGCCTAAGCTACAAGTATATTACCCGTATTAGACCAACAAAGTGTGTCATTAGAAAGACTTAAGCATCAGGAAGTGACGTGACAAAGTCAGACACACAGCTACTGCAAACCTTATCCGACTGTACAGCTGTACGATAACATAAGGTATCATGAGGTAACATAAGTCACCATGGGGGTGTAGTCGATTGGAGTTGTTGGTCCATCGCCTTTATCCGGCTGGTGTGTGTAACGGTTAGGCCTCAGAACAGCTGATGGCTCACCCCCTTACATGAATTTAATACTGTACGTATCAATGCTTAATGTTTTATAATACTTAATGGTTTCATTATAGCTTAAGATCTTATCTTCATACTGTTCAAATTCCTTAAATGTCCTTAACATGAAATACAACTAGGTGTACTGTGAAAAGAACAGGATGCTAACTTCTGCCTGCTCTTACAAAGGATGCTGTAACATTGGGTTTCTCTTATGCTTAACCATGCCAAAGACTTGTTGGTTAGTATCACTACGGTAACGGTTATTGGTTTTGGCTTTGTCAGCGACAGTCACTTCCTCGCAGTACACACAAGGGAAACAACAATTATCTACACATTGTTTAGATCACATCATGCCATTACATTTTTATTTATTTTCATGTTGTTGGCCATTTATAGCACAATTTTCAGCAAGTAGTTCACTGAGATGTGAGGAGGAGTCTGCGAACACAGGCTGCGGCTACTTGTGAACTATTTCTCCTCGATCTTAAATTTCACTTTCCCTCGTTCACACTTCCCTTGGCTCTCAGCAGTAGCATGTAATTCCTTATGTAACAGATAACAACATGCTATGTGTGCCTCAAACTGAACTTCCTGAGGTACACTCACCTGCTTGAGAGGAGATTAACAGGACTAATTCAGGATTACTTGAAACTTGTATATACTGTGTGTAATAGGAACAATATGCTGGCATGAACATCACATCATGTTTCTGTCGACCACAAATGTTACTTCATCTTAACAGCCTCACATTCCTTGGAAAATAATTTTGGGTTTTATATCTGTGTACTTCTTACCTGCTCATATCTGTTCGTATTTTCTTCTTGGACCTTTTTTGTTTTTACATTACTGTGCTGTGATGGTGGACAGTCAGCTTAAGTGGAAAACTGCTTCTTTGCCTGGGCTTGTTAAAAGTGGTCTGTGATTCATAATATGTATATTATTAATTGTAAAATGCCATCTCAAATTCAAAGTGCACACACTCACACAGGTTTTTATGTGTGTACCACTTAGATCCACACAACTCGTTTTTTTACTTTAAATTTCAACTCTAGATGTTGACTCAATATAAAGAAAATGTACTATTATAAACCCACAGGACTGGTCAAAAAGCACTGCTGAATATAAGATATCCTCAACAATAAATGTTTTTACATACTCTTATGTGCCATTGTGTTAATTAATTTCTTAATAAATCTTTAAAATGTATTCATACAGCAGTTAATATTAAACCAGTTGCATAGCTTTTATTCTAGAAAATAAATCTACGTTCCTTACAATTTGTTTCTCTTTTCCTCTTTTCCAAAACGTCCTTAGCTTTGTCCTTCATCTTGTTGGTTTCGATGGAGTTTCCTCCGTTGTCATGGAGACGCTCAGTTGTTGACAAAGGGGCGAACTGCATTTGCTGATTAAAGCCACCAAAACAGGCTGGAAGCTGTGCAGGATTTTAAGTCTGAGAAATAGTGCGAAGATAACATTTTAATAACTAACACAACAAGATAACATTTTAATGTCAAATGAGAATTTCCAAGGTCAATAATGAACCTTAAATTTCCACTTAATTGTTTATATATTTTACATATTTATATGTAGAAAGAGATAGATGGTGGTAATGCTGAAATGCTAACCTTCCTTATCTGACTAGCACTAAGACACACCCTAAGTGAAGTTGAGCCGGATGGCAATTTAGTCATTTGGTAGGTATGTGGTCATAAACCAAACGTATTGCAAAAGAGGAAAAGTAATTTGATCAGCAAAGTCAGCAAGCTTCATCATTTGCTGGGGAACTACAAACTAAAATCTCCACAGAAGAGTAGATTTAAAGCCGATTGTGAGCAAAACTGAAGTTCTAAATGTGTTATTTTATAACTTGTAGAGAGGCCTTTTGGTTTCCAGTGGTACTCTGGTGTGTGTATGCACCCTTTAATCAGATCCAGTTTTTCAGAGTGTTTGCACATGCCTGAGAGATGATGTCATGTATTTGAGTCCATCCCTCTCTGGGTTTCCTGTGCCAGAGAGCTGCCTCCAGACAAAGCTCTGCACTGCTGGCAGCGAACTAGCTGTAGTGAATGACTCAAGTGTTTCCACTCTGTGAGCACAGAGAAAAGCAGAACTGCAGGTTTAGGTCATGTCTGTCAATGACCCCAGGTGGCATGATTTCAAAGGAAAAACCCAGAATCTAACGGTGAAATATATAGCTGTGTTCTTATATAAGTACTGCACAACTGTGCCCTCAGAGACCATAAACTATTAATAAGCACTGCTCCTCCGCATGTGGAAAAATACACTAGAACTAACTGTTTCTAGTCCATGTCTTTGTTTGAGCTGATGAGAGCACACTGTATTGACTAGTATACTCTGTTTACTAGTTAAAGCAGAGTATCTGGTGATGCATGAAGTTCAAGCCTAATGCATCATCCAAAACCAAGCATATCATTAGACAGCTATGCACCATCTTATAATGAAAAAAAGAACATGACGTTGATGATATTCTACTGAGCACTTATGCATGGGTTGTGCGATTGTATGTGATATCAATACAACTGATGGTCCAACACACTCTCACTCCCTAAGTGTCCAGGAGCGACGTTTGGTCAGTGTCCGTGGCGTCCAGTTGTGACGCTCCTAGGCTCCTTCAGCGTCATAAAGGGACGCAAATAGCTTTCAACTGATTGCAATGTATTCCCATCTGCGGCGGGATTCGTTTGTGTCGGCTGCGCATAAAGGCAATGTGAGCGTCCATTCCCATTGGATAACGGAGAATTGTACACCCGGAAGTAAGTATTCCTCTTACTGTCGATTGATTTTACAGTGATATCTGCACTACTCATCGACTAAAAAACACCAGATTATCCTTGTTAATTACACAACATTGATTGGTTTAAATTGTGTGCAATGCTTTTGTATTTTTCCCCTTCGATTCGGAGAAACAAATATTTGTTCGGAGTAAAGGATGGCAGAAGACACTACACTACCCAGAATCCCCAGCTATCGTTTGGACTGGATTTTCCATCAGAATGAGTATTGTAGAGAAACCTTGATCAAAGCTCTCAACAGTCCCTCTCTATTATGGCCTCATGCGCTTTGTAAACAAAGGCTCACAGATAACAAGGCAGAGGAGAGATTTGGAAGGGCACTGGTATACTGTTAATCTTTGAATAAAGTACTAGCACTGGTAATAATGTTCATTTTGGAGGAAATATTACTAATTTCGGGTATGGAAGAAATAACAGGCAGTAGAAATTTCCTGTTATCCTATCAGATGTCAGCTGAATCCCCAGAAGGTGAGCGCTGACATGTGATCAGGACCAAAGAAGCAGAGATGATGTCCTCTAAACACTGACTCATACCTGACTGGTTATGTAATCGCCCTGACTGAAAACACCTTGAGAAGTAAGCAACATCTGTGAGTGTGTGTTTGATATTACCCTCCTGAGCCTGAAAAGATGCAGCTTTCTGGCTTGTTGAGTTAGTAATGTTTTAGGAGAAGAAGAAAGATCTATTTATTTAAGAGGTGGTGGTGGATTTGAACACATATAATGTGGCATTAATAGATTTGAACAGGAATAACAGCTACCTCTATTACAAGGCAGCCAAAGCAGCCCTGTAGTATTACAATTCCTTCCACTTGTGTTAAAAATAGGTCGGTTTCTCAGCCTTAAAATTTCAAACAGATTCTGCAGACAGAAACTCCCACACTTTCGAAAAACAATGATCAACAGCACTATTTAACAACTGCTGGCCCTTGAAATACTCCATGAGCCTTTAAATATGATGTCATTTTTTAATTTAAGGAACTACTTGGACTAAAAAGTCATCACTTTCCATTATATGACGGGATGGATCCCTCTAGCATTTTGTCTTGAACTATGGTTGTTCATCAGTCTTTCATAATGGCTTTGATTATTCAATACTTTTGGAGAAAACAAACTCCAATTTGTTTGTATTTATCTAAACCCAACCAAGTAATTCACTTAAACAAATATAATCAATTTTTTCTAGATTTTTGTTGTGTAGACAATCTTAAATTCAAACAAGTGTAGACAATCTTAAATTCCAATATTCAAATGTTTATCAATGAGCCCTGGACTCATCACTAAAGTATTCAATTATCAAAAACAGTCTTTCACTTCATTTATGTTTCAAAAGGTTTCAGAATTGACTGGCGATTAAATTACGCCATCTGGTGGTTGAAAACATAGGGGACTTTGCACAGATGTAATTCCACAAACTGTCCAGTAGGGGTCGGACTATAACTGACTGATACATTATTGAAATATTGAAAAAGGTCCTGTGGGTGTCTCCTGGGACCCAGTCCCAGCCCATTGACAAATCTCCACTGTAGTGGACATTTTGTTCACATGCATCTAATTTGACTCTTTTGAGCTACTCTATCAATCCCTGATGTACTGTACAGAGGACATCCTGGGCAGTGATATGTCATTGGTTAAAATTGCATGTGGGGAAGTTCCTCTTTCTTTTCAACCAACATGGTTGGCATACCAACAACAACATTTTATAGTAGGAGGAGGGGTATGTCTTATATTGTTGATCAATTGTTATTTTTACCATGAAAATCATATATGTTCTTGTTTATTAACATGTGAGGAACTATATAATTAGTTCTGAAAGCAATTAAATAATTAAAGTTTTCAAATAACAGCTCTTTTATAAATGTCCATTCTAGTGGACGTCAGGACTATCTTCATGGACTTTATGACTCAATATTGTTGCAGGAGATGGAACTGAAGCAGACATTTTCTGTACAAGATAGTTACGGGAAATTCAGATTTTGAGCTCTCAGATGATGAGAGAGATGAGGCGTTCACACCTGGGATAGAAGAGGGTCCAGAAGAAGGGGGGGAAGATGCAGGAGGCTCCTTGAGCGCACAGATACAGATAGAGAGACAGATAGGGACAAGCAGGAAAGACATGTCCCTCTGTGGGCCAAGAGTACCACGTATGTCTTATTGTTGTTTATTATTTTAAGTGAAGCCATGAAACATTTGAATTGCTTCAGGAATGCAAGCTTTGTTTCTAGAGCATTATCAACTGGAGACCACATCCATAAAACTAGTCAAGATGACCCTACAGCCCGTGCAGACTGGGGTCCAATTAAGTACTTTTCCCTCTACATTGACTACAAAGTCTTTGAAGATTTGGCAGCATTCACCAAAAACCAAACTAGTTTTTTAGTGATCAAATATACAGCAATATTCAGATCAATTACTTATTTATTGTTTAAATAAAGGTATATAAAGTATTCTTGTATTAATATCACTCTATAACCATAATACGTTACATAGTTGTTAAGTGAGGCTGTCTTTTCACACTAAAATGGTCCTGACGTCCTCTACAGTGGACATACTGTAACATTTAAAATTAAACTACATTTTAAAAAGTCTAAATTGCAATAGGTTTTTTTAACCCTAAAAAATTGGAAGACACTTTTTTTCCTCGGTTCCCAGGAGGGTAGGTGTCTCATATTCATCATCTTTTCTATGACAGTATGCTGATGGATTCACCCCATTCTCCTAACATGAACCTGATGTAGATGCATGCATTTCATTTCATTGTGTTCCACAGACAGCACTTGATGATTTAACAACTGTGAACTTGAAACCACCTGTGTATACTTGTAACAAAAAGGCTCCCATTTTACTTACGTGTCAAAGTGATATTGAATTGAATCCAAAATCATGTCTCCCAACACCTGTGAGTGCAGTCAGATCACTAGGAGGCAAAATAAAGTTGTCATGGAAACATTGCTAGATATGACTCATGGTATTATTGCTTCTTCGTGCCTTTGTTGCCTTTTTTTTTTGAGAAAGAGAGACTGAAGTAATCTGATTCCCGCTGTAGGTCAGCTAATTGAATCTCCTGTTGGTGTTTAGACATCTAAGTAGATCCCAGAGGTTCACCGTAGATATAAATGTTAAACATAATGAACTATTTCTGGGATTGAGTCATAGATTTGTAATGCCTTTAGGTTCAAAACAAAAACATCGTTTTTTTGTCTCCCAGCAATCCAACAACGCAATGAACTGATTTGCAGTTCAGTCTAACACATTGTGTATGATTAATGCATTGAGCGCCCTCCTCGACAGTAGGCCTCGCTTTGTACCCTTACATAAATGTAATGAACAGATTTCAATTAGAAAATGACAGTGAGATTATGTATAACCAAAAGAGACTAATTGAATAAATGAATCATTCAGAAATCATGAATCCACTTGTAGCTTCCTCGTATTTATTTATCAGCGAGTTAGATTTCATGGAGGAACATAATGTGCATCCTAAAGTAGCACCTGTAGTCTTTGTGTTCCAGTTAAATTAAATATTACTGCCTTTCACCAACACTACATTAAATTACTTAGTATGTTAATACAATTTGCACCATCATAACTTACTTGCTACACAGCCAGCATTTTGTTTAAATATGAGTAAGTAATCATATGGCTTTAACCTCCTAACACAGTGATTGAAAGAGTAGAAACAACCTCCAGGTATTCAGCACCATTTGGTCATCTCAATAATCATGGACCAGGGACAGGGGGCAATCAAAGTTTCCACTAGCTACTTCCCAGTAATAAATACATAATTAAAGCAGTACTGTCCAAGTTCACATGTTTTATTTTTTATGACTTGGTTATTTAACTAGGATTTATCTTGTTCATTTACGGTCTTTCATTTTCTATTCTACAATGATTAACTGACATATAATATACATAGGTTTTCATAGCAGCTGTTACGTCCCAGCTCGTGGAAAGGGGGAAGTAACATATAAATGTTGGACAGTGGTAAATTGGAATTTTTTTAATAAAAGAGCACAATTACATTTGCAACGAACAGCCATAATCAAAACAAAAGGCCACCAGGGCACCGGTTTAAATAGCAAACAAAAGGGAACTACGGAAAACTTAAAATAAGAGCTTTAACACGTTACTACACAAACAAAGTAACTAATAAACAAATAAACAAAAGAAAACCTCACTTCTAAAGTGGGAAAAAAAGGAATAGGTCCAACAAAAATAGGCAGTAACAAACACCACCTGGGTACAAGTTAACCACAGTTTAACCTTGTACTAGAGACAAACAGATTTACCGATGTAAGCACAAATATACAATCAACTAAGTTAACCACTGTTAACAGGGCTGTCACAAAATGTAAGGAGGGAGAAACGGGAGACGTCTGACAGATTCAGACCCCTCTCGACCAACACGGTGCACTCATTTAGAAAAAGACAAGATAGGGATATTATTGCAAGTCAAACTGTGGAAAAATATAATTTATGTTTGCTATTGTCAGTGTCATACAATTAAACATTGATATTACCAGACAAATCCAATCAAAATTAGTTTAGCATAAAAGTGTACTGCGAATTGTAAAAACCAGAATAAAAAAACAGTTTTGCAGTTTGGTCATGGGACTGTTAACCAGGCTCCTCTTACAGAGGCCAGCCAAAGTGATGCTGCACTTAACAGCACTGGCTCATGTTGTGGTCACAGAGACATGCTGAATGTTTACAGCCAATGTGAAAGGATCTCTCTAGTCCTACTGTATTATGTGTTTCACAAAAAAAGTGATGTAATTAACCAGCTCAGTCTGGGATCTAATGACCTTTCATGTAGTCGAATAATGATGGACTATGTACCTGATGTATTTCAAGAGCAATTGAATTAACAGCAACTAGCTATGATAAATGAAAAAAGTCCAACACTCCGGAACCAGGCTTGTATTTGGGCAATAATTGGTCCTAACAAAACAGCAAACATTGTGTAGAGGATGAGAAGTTCGAATATAAGTAAATATACTTTGGAATAATTCTTGTGAATTTTTATTGTAGAAATTATCCTGTCCATCAAGGAGAGCGCTCTTTAGGGTGGAGCTTTCTGGAAAGCTGGAAAGATTGTTTTCCTAACCTGTTGGTGATGTAAGCTAGTATAACCAGCAGAAAACTATAGGTTACTTACGTAACCCCAGGTCTCAGAGTAACATGACGTGAGATGTCTCACTATGGGATGCGCCTCAACGCGTATGCAAACAGAAGCATCAATCTCATTACGCCAATCCTGATTGGCTGGTGATCTTGACGTCAACGTCAGGGAATCCACCCACCCTTTAAAGAGCCTGTGACAGCATCCCAACAACTGTTGTGCAATGAAATATTGGGCTACTAGTCATCTCGAACCGTCAGTTTAAAAAAGAAAAAGCGATACCGTTCCGTTAAATATCAATAATTTCGAACATCGCGGGGAAATTCCTTCGACTCATTTTGAAGTTTTGGGGGAAGCCGGAAGTGACGTCAATGCGGGAACGCTTCGAGAGCCAAACACGGACAAAGTGTGTTGTCATGCGTAGAAATGGTGAATTACTGAGATTAGGCACGTTAATAACGTTTTAATGAAGTTGACTACAGTATATTCATATTTGTCAGTGCTTTCATGTCAATTTGGCGACATAAACATAAATGATCGTGGTGAAGATGATGATTACATTTGGATTACAAATCGGGAGTGAGAGCTGCTGAATTTCCTCCCGTCGGATGTGATATAAAAACAAATCGATTATTTTTGTGGTTGTAAACTCAAGTGGATGAAACTACATTTATTAGTGCTTTCATGTAAATTCGGGGAACATATGATACATTAAATGATCGTGAGGATGATGATTACAAATCGTTTGTTTGAGCCGGTCTGCATTTCCTGATGAGAAAACAAACCGATGCTTTTTGTAGTTGTAGTACACCAACAACATGGATTAAACGTGTGTTTTTTTTACCACAATGTTGGGGAAATTAATGGATAAAATGCACGGATTATTATTATTATTCCCACTCCGATCGGGACACTAGGTCCACCGTTTCCCCGCAGCGAGGCTCCCCCCGTTGACAGTTTACGTGGGCTGGGTGCAGTGGCGGACTGGCCATCGGGACGAATCCCGATGGGCCGGTACCGAAGTGGGCCGGTCGGATAAGTAACTAGCACATCCCCCATAGGCGGCGCGTGAGGCTCAGGTTTGAGAAGGCTAAATAACTTCTTTTACCTGACGCTGCCCGCCTACGGCGTCTATAGAAAAGAGATCAACTCAGTGTGCGGAGTTGAAATCTCTCAAGTCATATTACAGGATAAAGGAAATACAGTTTAAACTGCCGTATGCAGAGAAGACGCCGACGTGTCGCACTTATCATTCATATTACATCATCAATCAGATCATCGATCATATAATATCATAATATATCATATATTTCCTTATCTGAGTCAGCCTCTCCAGCCTCATCTGGCCGTGCAACACTCACAGTGTCACAGACTGTATGCAGAAGTATTATTTAACACATTATGTTGACGAAACACTCGAGACAAATGTAATTAAAGTCAGATCCACTCGTGTCTTAGACGTGAACGCGCTCTCAGCTGGAGAGAGAAACCCTGGCTTGATTTACCGAGTTGATAACCAGCGTCGTAGGACCGCTTAGCGAGATCTCGTTTGTTAGTTTGTTGTTGTTAGTTTGTTTGTTACTCAAACATATCCAGGGTCTGTTGAACTGGCTTCGTAGTACAGGGCACAGGTGGCTAGCAGCGCTAATGTCAAAGACACAGACATTATACATTATATTTGTATTTTACCAGGATGCAGTGACACAAATATTTACATATTTACATTTACTATCTACAGCACCCGCCGCCCCTGACATCCCCCACTCCCCCCGTTGACAATTTACTAGCGGTACCGAAGTGGGCCGGTCGAGAGTCCCGGGATGATTTGTAGTCCCATTCCACCACTGGCTACATGACCATATGATCGCCCATATTGACGCACCTCATTCCTAAACTTCTAACAGATACAACATAAACCGATCCTTCAGCCTCATATGAGCTCTCAGACACGTTCAACATTAACCTGTCATCGCTGTCTGAGCTTGCTGCTGTGTGCGCCGTCGTGCGTTTACATCTGACTGTATATATATAAAGGTTTACATGCAGATGCTGGGATCCTGAACGGTGCAGCTGGAGCGCTGTGCCCGCAATGACGTCACCCATCATTTGGCGGGATTTGAAGAATCCGCGAGAAGATCCAGAAAATTGTCAACATTGAAGGCAGATTAATGGTTATCAAAGTACACATATCCAAAATCAGTTCAGTAACGGTTTTCAAGGGGACAATATGTACTCAAATTGATGGGTTTGGATGATGGGGGAAAACCGTGTCACAGGCTCTTTAAGTAGCTTGCGATACAACGCAGCGTCATTCAAAATAAGCACCTCTTCTCGCTTCGCTTAGCAAGAAGGGCCGTCTGGTGAGACATCTCACTTCATGTTACTCTGAGGACTGGGGTTACGTAAGTAATCTATAGTTCTCATTCATAACACTCCGTTCGATGTCTCACTATGGGATATTGAAACTCCCGTATTGCTAGACGAGCTTATCTCGAAGATCACCAAAACAACCAGAACTTAACAGGTAGAACCCTGTCTCAACACGGGACCCAGCACTGCGCGGGCCACACTTGGAGCAGAGACATCTAGCCAGAAAAAGCGGACAAAAGTGAGCGGCGAGGACCAGCTCGCTGCTGCACAAATGTCTTGGATGGAAACACCCTTGAACAAAGCCCAGGATGTAGCCAGTCCACGAGTAGAATGAGCACGCAGGCCCGTTGGTGCCTGCAAACCCTGACTCGTATAAGCCAGAGCAATCGCTTCCACAATCCAGTGGGAGAGCCGTTGCCTGGTAACGGGCTTGCCCTTCTGAGGGTTAGCCCAGGATACAAGAGTTGGTCATTACAACGAAACTCTTTTGACCTGTCCATATAGATGCGTAAAGCACGAACTGGACACAGCAAACTCGGCCGCTGTACCTCAGAGGAACACAGCGGCGGAGGAAATGCCACAATGTCAATGGGGGTACATGAGCCAACCACCTTAGGTATAAAGGCAGGGTTGGGCTTCAGCAACACTCTCGTTTGCTCCGGGGCAAACTGAGTGCATGAAGGATGTACAGAGAGCGCATGAATGTCACTGACTCGCTTGGCAGATGCCAGAGCCAGTAACAACACTGTCTTCAGTGACAGGTGTTTCATGCCAGCTCCTTCCAGGGGTTCAAATGGAGGTCGAGTGAGCCCATCTAAAACCACTGCCAGGTCCCATAAGGGCACCAGTGACCTGGAGACAGGGAGGAGCCTGCAAGCTCCTTTCATAAAACGGCAGACCAAAGGATGTTGGCTAGCCGTCTTACCCTCAAAGCCCACATGGCATGCAGCAATAGCAGCCAGGTACACTTTGATCGTAGAGAAAGCTCTGTGTTTATCAATTAAGTCCTGTAGAAATGATAAAATCACCCCGACAGGACATTGAAAAGAGATGTGTCCTTCTTGAAGGCACCACTCCTCAAACACCCTCCACTTACAGTCATAGAGAGACCTGGTGGAGGAAGCTCTTGCACTCTGAATAGTGTTTATCACCTTCTGAGGGAGCCCCACTGTATTCAGATTGTACCACTCACGGGCCAGGCCCATAGTGCCAAGCGCTCTGGGTGTGGGTGAAAGATCGTCCCCCCCGCCTGAGACAGTATGTCCCTGCATAGTGGGGGCTGCCACGGCTGCCCGCACAGCAGCTGATATATCTCCGCCAGCCAGTACATTGCAGGCCAGTGAGGAGCTATCAGGATAAGTGTGTGGCGTTGTTCTCTCACTCTGGCCAGAGTTGGGGGTATCAGAGCCAGGGGTGGGAACGCGTACAGAAGGACCGGAGGCCAAACGTGCGCGAGCGCGTCCACGCCTAACGGTGCGTTTAAATCGCGCATTGAAAAGAACAGCTGACATTGAGCATTTTCTTTTGATGCGAACAGATCTACCGCGGCTCGGCCGTAACGCACCCGCAGCTGACTCACAATCCTTGGATGTAGAGTCCAGTCTGCATAGAGTGGTGCACCTCTGGACAGCAGCTCCGCCCCGAGGTTCATCACTCCTGGTACGTGCGTCGCTCTCAGAGAGAGGAGACGTCCGCAGCTCCATAAGATCAGTTTGCGTGCCAGCATGTGTAACTGGAGAGAACGCAAACCCCCTTGGCGGTTTAAATACAATATTGTGGTCGTGTTGTCTGTCCTCACGAGGACATGATGTCCTCTGAGAAAAGGCAGAAAGCGTTTCAGGGTGAGGAACACCGCTAAAAGCTCCAGATAATTTATGTGTGAACGTTGGAGGTCTCTGCTCCAGAGACCCCTCACAGGTCGACCTTCGTATATACCCCCCCAGCCCGTCAGACATGCGTCTGTGGTGACCACCTTTCGCGATATCATAGTGACCATCACTCTCCGCGCGCCATGACGCGCGGGGTCCAATCTGAGGGCAGCTACCCAGCGCTGAAACTCCCTCATGTGTAAGCGTCCCAGTCGTACCACCAGAACGGCTGATGCCATGAGCCCCATCAACCGCAGACATGACCTGAAGAGAACATATTTGCGTGGCTGGAAATGAGCGAGGCAAGCCCTGAAGGCTTCCACTCTCTCTGCTGACAGGCGGGCTGTAAAGGGCACCGAATTCAGGCGTAGGCCCAGGAAGAGTACAGTCTGGGCTGGAGACAACATGCTCTTTTCTGTGTTTATTACGAAACCCAGGTCGAGCAGGTGTTTTACGAGGACATTCGTCTGCGTAATAGCCTCTTTCTCCGACTGTGCGAGAAGGAGCCAATCGTCCAGATAAGTTGCCAGGCGAATATCTTCTTAACGGGGCTATCGCGGCTTCCGTACACCGTACAAACACTCTAGGGCTGAGAGACAGACCGAAGGGAAGTACTCTGTACTCGTAACAGACACCCTGAAAGGCGAACCTCAGATATTTCCTGTGTGGGTAATATACTGGGATGTGGAAATACGCATCTTTCAGGTCGACTGATGTGAACCAGTCGTTTTGGCGCACGAGACGCAACAGATATGTGTGAGTGAGCATTCTGAATCTAGTATAGGCCGAATTCCGTTCCCTCCCCGTTTGGGAACGAAGAAATACTTGGAATAAAAGCCGCTCTGACTCTGTTCGGCGGGTATTATCGAAATCTCTTGCTCTCGAATATGGGCCGACTCTCCCCGGGCCTGTGAATACAGAATGCCCGAGAAGTGAGGGGGGGTGACAGCGAATTGGAGCCTATAGCCCCGTGTTACTGTCTTGAAAACCCAAGCAGAATCTGTGAGCATCCTCCACTTTTCGCTTCTCAAAGCGAGCGGAGATGTCACAGCTCTGTCGTCTGCCCTCTGTGTCTTTATTTGTTGTGTTATGGGGCGCTCTAGTGTCTGAACACGGTGGTACCCCAGGTTGGCAACCCCGGCCGATACTGCGCATGCGCGTGGCGGTGGTGCCTTCACAATCCCGTCTATTGTCCGCCTTTTGAGAGAGGCCGTAAAATACAGAGCCGCTCTCAAAAGAGGGGCAGACGACAGACTGTTTATTGTTTTTATTGTTTTTCTTTTCATTTGTATTGACTGCGCCCTTGGCTTCAAGCCTGGAAACGACAGTGGAAAATGATTTATTCTGAAACAACAATGATGACATGTGTTTGTGTGACTTAAACAGGCAGCGGAACTTGCTGTCTTTGATGTTAAGTCCATTTCCCTGATGGCGCGAACTTGAGGATGACGTTCTGGCATCACTCGAGGCGGCGGGAAGATGGGGGCATGGCGGCACCCCGAAAACACATGAGCATCCAACACTGGAACGTGCTCTGGAGCTGGGGAACAGGGAACTTCCAGCTCCTTCATCGAGGAGAGTAGAGGAGGCTGTCAGGCCGCCCGCTTCTTCTTCCTCGCCTGGTGGCTGAAAACCTGGGTCGGCTGCGCCTGAGCGGCAGCTGCCGGAACCGGAGATTTTCTTGGCCATCTCCCTCTTGCCTCGTGCCTGGGCTGGGGACCCGGGACGGGCTGCGGTCTCTGCTGCTTCGGTATTTTGAACCGGGCAGGACGTGAGACAGCTTGAGTGAAGGCCTGCCGCGGGACCATTGGAGGTGGTGGCTGGACCCTTCGGGGGAGACAGAGCTGGAGAGCCTCGTCTCCCTTCCTTTTTGACTCGCATCTCAGCTGCATTGAAGCTAGAGCGGAGCCAAATATGCCCTCGGGAACAATAGGCATGTCCAGAACATCCTCTTTTTCCCAGTCTGGAAGGTTGGTCAGGTTGAGCCACCTGGCTCTCTCCTGTACCACCATCATTCCCAGTGCTTTGCCCGTGGCTTGGACTGCACAGTGCTGCACACGGAGGCATATGTCCGTGATCGCTGCGATCTCGTCCCACACGGCAGGCTCAGGTTTGCTCGACATGTCTTCGCAGAGCTCCGCCACTTCAGGCCATGGGATGTCCAGCCTGGACGCATTGCGTTGACACACGGCCTGCAAGTCCATGCTTAGGACGGGCGAAGCTGGTGTGCTCATCGCTCCCGGCTTTGCAGCCTGAGCCGATGAAACGAAGATGTCATCCTCATCCGAGTCAGACAGGCAGAACTCAGAGGTATCCTCTTCGTCCTCCATATAGTCCAACTCCAGGACATCCTCCGCGGGTGGAACCATGGTGAGGTCCAATTGGGAGCCCCAGCTTGACACAGCGCGGGGCTCCGCTTTCGCGGCTCTTGCCGCCACCGGGTCCCAGCCTGAAACGGCGTGGGGCTCCGGTTCAGCAGCTGTCGCTGTTGTTGAGCCCCAGTCTGACACAGCACAGGGCTCAAGCTCTGCGGCGGACGCCACCATGTCTTGATTGCCGGCCGGCGAATCAGCGGACATGAGGGGGACCTGTCCCGACAAGCTAGCTTGGCGTGCTAACCGTCGGCGGAGGCTCTTCATGGTGAAGCGGGTACAATGCCCGCACGAGCCGGGGTTATCGATAGCCTCCCGGGCGTGTTCCAGCCCGAGGCAGGACTAGCAGACCTGGTGTGAGTCTGTGCCTGACATCTTAAACCCTCAGCCGCATAGCCGAGCCTCCGAGTCCCTGACTCCTCTGGTGTGAGGGAGAGAAGGGTCCATCTTCGATCGACGGGGTGTCGGCGTGGAGTGGACACGCTAGTAACAGGTATGTTACTGAGAAAAAAAATCCAACCTTGCCGTTAGTCCGAAAGGAAAAAAGGCGACGATGTAGATTTTATTCTTTAAAGAATATTAACTGGTGTGTTAATACCTTTTTTTAATCTCTGTCTCCTCTGGTGTGAGAGAGAAAAGACTAGCAACAGGTATGTTACTAGCTTGAAGAAAAAAATCAAACCTTACCGTTATTTCGACAGAAAGAAACGGCGAGGCAGATTACAATATTAACTGGTGTGTTAATATTGCTCAGTCTTCTTGCAAAGCAAAAAAGTAACCGGCAAGCGCCCGTCGACCGAATGTTAGCTTTGGGTTCAGTCTGTGGACCGTTAAACTAGCCCGGTAACTGATAAATCGAGATGTGCTCTGAAGCGAGAAGAGGTGTTTGAATGACGCTGCGTCGTAGAGCAAGCTACTTAAAGGGTGGGGGATTCCCTGACGTTGACATCAAGATCACCAGCCAATCAGGATTGGCGTAATGAGATTGATGCTTCTGTTTGCATAGGCGTTGAGGCGCATCCCATAGTCATAGTGAGACATCGAACGGAGTGTTATGAATGAGAACCATTAATGTGTGACATGAATTAAGTAGCACTAACACTGCATAAAGGAAAAGGTTAAGGTATTGAGTATTGTATACAATAAAGATTCCCCAAATCATTCACAAGCATTTGTTTCTAAACATTGTTGTAGTATAACCATATATACAGTCTATGAGTATAACCAGCAATAGACCATTAATGTGAGAAATGATTTTGTGTAGCACAGTATTGAATATTTTACACAATTAAAAAACAAGCCAGAAGTGCGCATGCGCCAATCTTGACAGCTAAACACACTGAAAACTTGACTTTCTGTGTGGATGGCGAGGGGAATATATGGAAACCTATACTTTTACGACAGATTAATCAGTACAAATCTTAATCAAATGTTGTAAACTGCTCTTTTATTTGTGCCGAGCGAATAACTTACTCACTGCTATTTTCTTGCATAAAATGTACCAATGATACCAGGGACTTTACGTTGCCGGAAGTTAGCTATTATTTTTATCAGGAGAACATGACGATAAGCATTAAGTCTAGTTTTGACAGTTTTAGTTAAACACGATGTAATACTCTTATTATCGCACTACATACAATATATACCAGTAGGCTATTGATCTTTTAACTATCAACAAAGGTTCCTTTTTATGAATATATGTATTATTTTGAAAGTGTAACCGGAAACGGTATTATTGTCGTTCTAGACGTTTTTACGTCAACGTAACGGATCTCTGACAAAAGCGTGAGGTAGTGCTCCCCGAAACATGTATCTGTTCCCCAGGGCTGACATGCTGAATATGACCGGGGGAGGAAGTCTCCCTGCCGCCTGAAGCAGCGTCCCCTTTCCCGCAGCGAGAGAACCGGAGCGGTGATACACACTGAGGTAACTGGGCGCTTTATTTATTCAAGAGAAGATGGCGGAGTTTTCGCCCGTCCTGTCGATGCGGGAGGGTGGAGGACGTTTCGGCCAGCCCATCTTCCCCCGGTCCAGGTCTGGTTCCGAGTCAGAGAGCGAACTGTCCCAGAGTCTGGCCCGGACGAAGATCCGCTCGTACGGGAGCACAGCCAGCGTCACGGCCTCTCTTGGAGAGAAATACATAGAGCATCGGGTTACTGACAGTGATACCCTGCAAGGGATCGCTCTGAAATACGGTGTGACGGTAAGGGTGCCAAACAACCACTGCATGTTATCTCAATGCTTTGATGCTCACCTTGACAACAAGATGTGATGAAATATGTAAACAGTTTTATTGCATTTGATCAGGCCTCATTCACAGCTTTATTTAAGCCTGACAAGAAGAGCCAAACACCACGGCTGTTTTCTCCTGCTATCATGTGAACAGCACATTTCTGAATTAATTGATTGGTCAGGGCACCATGTCAGCTCATCTCAGGAAGAAAGAATAAACATAAGCCCAGGCACATTCAAAACTTTGATCATTTAGTTGTTTTAACAGCTACAGTTATCCTTACATGAACTAATAGGCCTGTGAAAGCCAAAACATTATTTCGCTTCATGTTTTTGGTATCCTAGTTCTTGAATCAACTTTCATTTTCACACCATGTGCCAACACCAGTGATCCCGGGGAAAGGAAGTGACAGTTCTGAGGGGCAACTATAAATGCCTGAAATGATCAGTTTAGCCTGGCTTACCAAAATGCAAGGGTCCAGTTTGAGTATTTAATTACATACACATTTGTGTTCACAAACATCCATTAGGAAATATCCTATTTTTAAAAAATAATATTTATATCTTTACAAAGGTTGTTGATGATTTGGTCTTTAGTTCTTAGTTTAAGTGCTACAAAACAAGGAAGGTAGTAGCTAAGTCATAGGAATTGTACTTATTTGTGTCATATCTGCTGTCACCCATATTTGCCAGATGGAGCAAATCAAGAGAGTCAACAAGCTGTTCAGCAATGACTGCATTTTTCTGAAGAACAACCTCAACATCCCTGTGCTGTCAGAGAAGCGCTACATATTTAACGGACTGTCTTTAGAGTCTCCTGATGGGGACGGTGAAGCAGCGTGCCAGGAAGCAGACAAACCTTCAGTTGTGCAGGATATCGAGGGACCCTCGCCACCCCCTTCCCCGCCCCCTAAGAACTCCAAACCCCCCCAGCCAGAGGAGCTGTCAGCCAAAGACTTCTTACACAGACTGGACTTGCAAATTAAACAATCTAAGCAGGCAGCGTGGAAGCTGAAAGAAGAGGAAGTAAGGTGAGATGTTGAACAACCCCCAGCCAAACCACTGCTTCCTTTCTGCTTTCTGCTTACCAGTACACCCTTTTTAACAGCCCTTTGGCAGTAATTCACTTTCTGAATGTTGAAACATTAAAATAGGCCACCTGCACCAGTTCTACCATAATGGTCCAATCAGACTTATGCTTGTTGAGCATCAATCATATCATATTTAATTTGGATGTTAGGTTTCACACAGAAGATGACTGCCTGCAAATGGTGCTTCTGCGTTTTGGTTAGCATGATGGTCACATCATCCTAAATGTACTTTTTCTGCCTCCACCAAAGTTACAGTAGCACATTTATAGTGTTAAGTAGTGAGGATACATTATTCATTTGTCCAGAATCTTCAGGTTTGTCTTGAGAAAAGTTGGATATTTGGCCTCTGTATTGTTAGTGTTTGCTTCTGGTTTCCTTGTCTCGTTTTTTGGCGAGATGCAGTTTTTTCAGATGAAAGAAGGTCTGTGGTTAAGACAAGGTCTAGTGGTGTTAACTAGTGGCCAAATAAGACTAAAGAGGCTGTCTGTTGACTAAACGAGAAACACTGGGACTTAATTTATCTTAGCCTTGAAACGCTTGTTGGAAATGGGGCATGTACTCTGGTCTCTGAGCTCAGTATGTGATTGTCAGAAGTCCATATCAGCAGAAACAGTAAAGCTCAAATGTTTCCACAGAAGAACGATCGAAGATAGGAATCAGTGTTTTGCAAACCTGCTCTTCTAGTCCGATGCCACGTTATGCTACAAATCAGATATTTAGGAGGACAAGTTGCTTGCTGAGTCAGGCCTGAGCACGTCTTTCTGACTCTGCATGTTGACACTGAGAAAGCATGTACGTCTGCTAGGAGAGAGATAGTAATGGATTGGCATTCTCCCATTCATAGACAAACAAGCTTTGTTGGCACTATCAGTTCGGTCCGGACTCTGAGTCAGAGTGAAGACGTTTCCCCCACAGACATGGAGTGTATATTGTTTTTCCACGGTGGGCTCTGTGTTTTGCTAACAGGAATAGCCGTTATGTTAATTAACTTCCTGTTGGCCTTAGGCTACCTGAGTCAGGTGGCAGCTGCTGTGGCATCAACCGGCCATTGTCTCTGAGTTTTAGTACCAATTTTACAGAGCATTTAATTTCTCCTGAAAGAAGAAATCTACTTAACATTTAATTACAAATCATATCCATATGATTCTACCACAACATTTTAACATTTAGGATGCTCAGTGTGGCCATTTATCCTGTAAATCAGTTTTTATTTAGTGTTATGTTATGATCTAGTGTAACAATCAAGAAATGATCAAGGGGATATGTTTTATGTTCTTATTCATGAATACAGATTCATGACAGAACATCTAAATATTAATTTATTTTTAACCTCATGTTATACAACTTTGTCCATGTTTTATATAGCCTACTACTAAATACTGTTAATGTTATCTTACAATATTATAACATTTTAACAGGTATTTCCTTATCATATAATATCTTACCAACATTTCCTTTAATGTGGTCATGATGTGCCAGTAACTCTAGACCTGTGATTTGATTAATGACGATCATAAACCTTGAGTGATTGTGCCAGAAAACGTTTTTTCTTTCTCTTTAAATGTTGACCTAGCAGCCGAGGCTTTGTGTTTAACACCCTGCCTCTGACTGCAGCCACACAAAGGTTATCTGTGGAGCTGCTGCTGTGTGTTCAGACCCCGTGTTTCCAGAGTCAGAGCAAACACAGACCGTGTGCCTGTCGGCTTCCTCCCCTTTGAGGCAGTAAAACACAAACCTCTTCAGCTAAACTGTAGGGAATGGTTGACTGGTCTATAACTGTTCTTTTAGAAGACCCTATATGTATACGTATCTCATAGTTTGATCAGTGATAATGATCTTACATTTGGCCATTACACAATATTGATTCACTATTCCATAAACTGTCAACATTTGCTTTCAGTGTTTCCCCTATATACAAATAGGTATATTCAACTCCCTGTTGAAACACAACATAAGATAAGTGTTGAAAAACAGGACAGCAAAGATTCACACAGATTAATAAATTAAATAAAAAAATTAAAATAATAATAAATAAAAGACTTTGAAATAGGAGATGAGCAAAATAACTGTCAGCATATATACATATTTGGTCATATAAATCATGAAGTACGAAATGAGTTAAAGTGACAAGTGAAAATGGACATCTGTACATATAGTGACATATCTAGTATCTACATATTTGGTCTTCTACTAATATATTAACATGGGTTGTGGAAACGGTGTATATTTATGTCCAGTGATTTTATTTTATTTTTTACATTATTGACCCCTTGTTGTGCAGCCTGATGGCTACAGGCACAAAGGACTGTCCGAGGCGCTTGGTGCTGTGTCGTGGAGGGATGAGTCTGTGGCTGAACGTACTCCTCATCTTCACTAGCTCTGCATGGAGTGGGTGGGAGTGGATACATCTCTTAAATGTTGTATAAATAAGAGAATGATGTGAGATTACTCAGGTTTACTTCCTGGAAGAAATAAATTAGCTTGTAATCTATTGGAAACATTCACTTACTAGATCTTTTCAGTTTAAAAAAAAGGATCTCGTCATCCATGAAGATGTTTTCTTAGGTTTACAGCAACATTATTATAGCCTCACACCTGTTCTGTTCTCTTCAATTTGTTCCTGCAAAGTCATTGTGTTTCTCCTCATCCTCTTTTGATTGTAAACGGTCTATATTTCTGTGACTGTTCTATAAACCTTGTGAGAGACCTTGAACATGTGCAGTTGCAAAAAAAAGTTCTTCTCAATTAAGGGTTTGGTGACGGCCTGCATTTATGATGTAGTTTTTCTCAGAGAATGGCAAGTTACGACAACATTATAAGTTCTCGATCAATCTCGAGACATTGCCGCGTTGTACTGGAGCCTTCATCTGTCAGCGGGGAACAAAACGTCTGTTGGCTTCATCCATTATTCACACGCAGTACGCTCATCTAGAATCTGCGGGGACTTGTTAAGCTGAGTGAAAAGTGTGTGTGTGTGTGTGTGTGAAAAAAAATATGGGTTGTCACTGTGAAAATCTTACAAAGTAAATGAAAGGTTATCCATCTCTTTCTCATCCGTAGGAGCAATGAGGAGGACTACACGGCGCCTTCATCATCATATCAGGAGATATAAAGAACAAGTCTGTTTACTGCAGACACAGCCATGCTCACAGACTACCATACTCCATCGCTTTGTTTTTTCTCTTAACCAGTTTGCTTTTTCCATACCATGTTGACGAAAAGTGTTATGTTTGCCTTTTTATTTATTGATATTATTGTGATGTGTATATGATTGTCATTGTTTTTTACAGTTTTACTTGGAGACTTAACAGCACGGAGGAGCATTGGATATTTATATCTGAGCCCACGTGCCCATCCTCTCATCATTCGCTTCTGAAGCTGCTGTACAGTGTCCACCTGCTGCATAACACACACACACACACACACACACACACACACACACACACACACACACACACACACACACACACACACACACACACACACACACACACACACACACACACACACACACACACACACACACACACACACACACACACACAGCACTAAGCACTAAGCGATTCCAGAGGGATTAGCTTGTTAGACTTGCTAACTGCTTCTGATGCTAAATCCCCGACCTAGAATAGTATCATTGGAAAGTATATTCAGGCCTTCCTCATCAGTGTTTGAGCACACCGCACACACGGACCCCGGCCTTTGGACGCGATCTATTTGCCTCATAAAAGCTGTTTTTCTTCAGGAGAAAGAAGGGACTGCTCTATTTTTGCAGTGTGAATGAATTATTTATGTGTGGAGAACTGTCTGTAACAGCTGTTTTATTGTGATTTTAAATTATTTTGGTTTTATTTGGGAATAATAAATATGTAATTAAACCAAATGTGAAGATCTCATGTGATTTTATGACATTTGTGAACATGTCAGTTGTTGATTTGTTCACCTCAGTGCTGCTTCACTGTCACATTTAAAGACACCGATAAAGAAAAGGCAACGTTTTAATTGCTTTTAACCTTTAGGAAAAGAATCACAAATATTTACATTTAAAAATGCTTATCTTGAGTCTCTACAAAGAGGGAAATGTTGAACTCCGAGACATGCAGAGTGAATTGAATATAGAAACATGGCCCCCTAGTGGCCCCCAGTAGTATTACAACAGAACATAACGGGAGTACGGAGGGCACTGACATGACGACAACAAATATATTTTTGGAAAAGAAAAAAATACATTAAGATCCTACGTGTACACCGGAAAAGTAAATATAATAGGCTAAGACAGGTTACACAGAACGAGTACAATTGAATATATGTGCATGTTGTTGCAAAAACAGTTTTGGATACGGTGGACAACAAACTACAGCATTATACTCTCAAAACATTAATTTCCTGCAGGAGTCAGCTTGGAGTAAATGCTAGCATTTAATGGCATGTGTGAGTTGGATACATAAAATACCTTAATGTCCTCTCATTAATATTGTAGCTATTATTACTCTGCAATCTTGGCGTGCAAATATAATCAGTTAGGTAGCTGTAAAGAATACAATTTAAGAGAGCATTATTAAATCTCTTTCCTGGATACATTTTAGGAATGTCTGGGAGGGTAAAAAAGTTCCCTAAGCAGGTAGTTTTGAATACACAGTATATACTTTACCATGCCATGGGAAATAACGTAAGTATCAGGGTTTTGTTAAAGATGTAAGTGTCAGATTCAGTCCTGTGTTAAGCCAGAGGTCGGGGGGAGGATGGGTGATGGTGTTACAGGCTGCTGTAGATCCTCTTGATTGTGTCGCCTTCATCCTTGGCGATAATGCCTTTGTCAATGTAGGAGTCGACCTGCTGGTCCATGAAGTCCTTCAGTTTGGACAGGTCATAATCTGGAAAGAGAGACAAAGCAGAGGACAGGTTTATAATCTCAGATGCAATCAAAGATAAAGACCAGGAGATCGTGGTAGTTGGTGGGATAGATCAGACATTAGACTTCTTAAAACAGCACACCCAAACACAACGTAATCTGGTGTGGTAATTCATTATCAAGGAGGATTAAGGTCATAGCATGTTTGTGTTGGGTCTACAAGATAGCACATACATAATAAGAAGGCCGAAAGATCACAGAGTAAAACATGATAGCCATGCTCTTATGTGTTAATTGTCCTCAGTTTCTGGTGGTCATTTCCAACAAACTCCCTCAAATACTAAAAGATTGTGATACACCTTTAATTAAATACAAAAATAAAATTGTTTATCTTTATTGTGCAATAAACAATAAGCATATACAGTAATCTTGTACCAGTTAGTCAATAAATCATCAAAAAAAACGGTTTCAGCAATTCAGACAATACAATAAATATATCATATTATAGCGATAAAGGCTTATAGAGAGCTTACGTCTGCATAGCGTATGTCTGTAATGTTGCATTTTATCTTAAATCAATGGCTTCCTATTATGGAATTGACCTTTGTAAATATTGAGATTTACTAAGATAATAAAGTTGGAAACAGACTTGTTCATTTGTGATCTAATCTTGAAGAAAGGTCCAACATGTTGTTTCCATTGAAGCACCATTTCACTTTGCTTTGGATCAGTCATTTCACAAAGCCCCACAAGGCAGCAGAAGGATGTGGCTATATTTAGAGATAAACACAACCTCAGTCTGAATCATGGTAACACATGAGTTTCAGAGAGCAGGTTGGCAAACAGCTGTCACACCATTTCTCCTGCTCTGACCGACTCTGATACACGAGGGCAGAAGACAGCCAAGGAGTCCCACAATAACCTTTCTAAGCAAGAATACAGTGTTGCTGTGCCGCTGACAGACAGGATGTTTGTGAGGGATTAACTGAATGTGATTAGAGACAGCGCTGCTTCTCTCAAACTTGGCTGCGAGGAGCCAAAAGGCAAACACGAGGATGTTGCTTCGACGTCCATCTGCTCCATTGGCACACACACACGCACACACATTTAGATGCACACACTAATAGCTTGCTGAGGTTGTCCTAATGAGTGCCTATGATAGAGTAAACACAATAAATGGCCCGTGGCCCACTCTGTTACTATGACACTACATTTTGGTTGAAAAGGCTTTTGTTCTCCTCCAGCTGTACTTTCTCGGAAGAGGGAGGGAAAATAGAGATAATAAGGATGAGGTTTAATGTGCTGAAAAGAGTATTATAAAAGTGGTGCGTTATTACAGCTATTGAGAGTGCCACCTCGGGGAAATTGGGTGATTTTGGGAGCACATTTTGACTCAGTATGAGGTTGTCTTTTTTTTGTGACCCTTATCTATCTGTCTTCTGTGAACAGATCACTGACTGGCAGGCGGGAAGGGCCCCTTGTCGTCCCAGACAACCGCTCCACGCACCAGAATGTTAATGAAGCGGCCTATATAGAGCAAGGTCGGAGATGAGCCCCAAACAAAACTTCCCTGCTGCTTTGGCTCCGGACTCTGCAGGAGTTTAAGCTCAGTGTGAGCTATTTTTCTTCTTCTTCTGCGTTAAAGTTGCCAACAAGAAGAATCTAGGTCAAACTCTTTTTTATCTTAATTGTTTGTGTCTTTTTCTTGTTTCTCTGACTCGGGAGGGGATGAATCTATTTTTGAACGTCTCAGATGAGACCAGACCACTGATATTTTGCAGTATTTATAAAACTCAGTTAGACCTTTTGGGGTTTTTACTCGTCCGTCATGTCCCGCTGAGATGATCAACAGTAGATGGATGGCCTGAATAGTGAGAACTCATTAACATTTCATTCTCTGCTGCTTAATGAAGCACCACTGGACAATTGATTTTGACACTGTGGAAAGCCAAACAGCAGGCTTCTCCTGTCAGACCGGAGCTCACAGTTTTCACAGCTCTGCAGACTGGTGCAGTTTCTGGGTCACATACTGCTTTTTTTTTGTAATGCTGACAGTTACAGTATGTTTAAAGCAGTAAATATAAATGTACATTCTCCAATAATATACATTCAGAGAGCAAGCAAGCATGATGTTGACAAAGACGTGATGGTCTTCTTTCTTTTAATAGCTTTTTTGTGTTGTTGTAATAGAAATGCTAATTGTGAACTATTCAATATCTACGACTGTATCCTCTTTTTAAACGCTCTCACACGCCCAACTGCACACACAACATAAATGTAAAGGAACAGGTAGGACAAATGAATAGCCCTTTGTGTCTGAACAAGGAAGCTGCAGCAAGTAATTAGGACAGACTCATCAAGAATGATCCATATTCATGAGATCTGGAGTGAAGCATCTATCCTGGTATCCCACACTCATTTTAATTGCAAATTGGGGTCTCACAAAAGAAGCTTCACATTTTCTGTTCTTTAGTGCGTCGTCTCCGACCTGTCTGTGACAAAACACAGATAAGTGAGGAGACAAGTGTTTGCAAATGAAGATGACGTGGTTTTCTTAGTCTGGTTATGAAAACTCACACATAAGAAAAGGGATATCAGTTTAAGGTGACCGGTTGAAATGTACATGTTTTGGTTAGGGAGTGTTTCTCACCATCTTTGCCTTCTTCTTTGTTGTGTTTCTTCAACCACTCAATGTTCTTCCTGATGGCCTCCAGGTAAGTCTCTGATTTGCCAGGCTGATCTGGAAAGAGAAGGAGAAAATAATGTATTAGAAAGTGGAAAATTAACTATTTCTAGATCTGTTATTCATTTACACATAAGGGCCTCGTTAGTAAGATATGCTTTTTTACACTTGTACAATATTTACACCACAAAACTCTTCCTAAAGCAATACTTCATGCTTTAACATTTACATTTCTGTTGCAAAAGGAGCAGACTGAGAGACAGCATTTTACTTTTTTAATTATATTTACTATCAGCATAATAAAGAAACACAGGTTCGGCATGTATTGCTGAAAGGTAGCTTCAGTAAGTGTTTTGATATATCTACAGTTTTTCAAATCATAAATCAAACTATTGCATAACCACAGAATAAAGTTGGACTCTATAACATGGCCCCCATTTTACCGTCAATATCCCATTTTAATTGACAATGCTCAGGATTTTCCGCATTTCCTGCTGAAATGAATGTAATGTTGGTAATCTTTATCTATGTTCTGTTTTTGTTTTTTTATGCATGCATGCGTGTTTGTGTGGATTACCCTGATAAACCGTTACTGTACAGTGTACAAGGACAGAGAATAATGGCAGCTGTCAGAAGCTTTTCGGTCAGTGTTATTGGACTGGCCTAGTTCAGGGGGCGCAGAGACTTAACTGTGATTGGCCAAAATACACAGTTGTTTACTTCCTCGTCAGAGTGAAAACAATCTAAAATGGCCTCAGCCATTAAGTTAAAACTCAATTTTGAACATAACATGAACATTTGTTGAGGGACAGTGAAGACAATGTTTTTGCTTAATTGAATTTATGTGGTTGGAATCTTCTATTTTTGAGCAATCTGCATTTATTTGGGACATTTGACACAAAACAAAACAGTGAAAGCATAATGCAAAAAAACGAAATGAAACAAAAACTAAAGTAACACAAGTCATGCAATTCACAAGGCACATTGTTTATGATGTTTGAGGGGCAAATTGGTAAATAGTATTAAATTATTATAGCAAATAATAATATATAATAAGAGAAAGCTATTCATGTTTCGTCTGGTCATCAGGAATAGGAAGTGGACTGACTGGTCTCGGTGGATCGCTGCTCCTCCTTGGTTGAGTCCTTCAGGTTCTCATACTCCTTCTGCATCTTGGCAGCCTCCGCCTTGGTGTTGTCGTCCTCATCCGCGGTTTTTCCTACAGCAAAGAAACAGTACACGGCGCATTAGAACATTTCTCCGTTTCTGCTAGAAATACTTGATGCAGTTGGGAAATACGCGTGTTAGCATTCTGGCAAAAACTGCATTTAATTTTGCATCTGTTACACTATGCCATACATTTAGTTTTTAGAATTTAACAAACAACATAAAGTGTCACAATGCACATGTTATGTCACGTTTGTAGTTTTGTCTGTGTTGGTGTTTTTCTTGTCTTTGGGTTTCCTGTCTTATTGTGTTAAGTGTTCACCCCCGTTTCCTGCCTGTCTGCTTTCTGTCTGTTTCCCTTCCTGATTACCCGATTGTGTTCACCTGTTGTCCTTGTGTTTCTCCTCCCCTGCCCGGCTGTTTCTCGTTGTCATGATTACCCCTTCTTGTATTTAGTCTTGTCTCTGTCTGTGTTCAGTGTTGGGTCATTGTTTGTTGGTGACGGAGTTCACCGGAGAGTGTTCTGTTCTGTATCCTTGGAATAAAGGGTTTCTCAAGAGTTATCTGCATTTGGGTCCTGCTTCCTTCACTCATCCGTGACAGAAACGAGAAACAGCCGGGCAGGGCAGGAGAAACACAAGGACAACAGGTGAACACAATCGGGTAATCAGGGAGGGAAACAGACAGAAAGCAGACAGGCAGGAAACGGGGGTGAACACTTCACACAATAAGACAGGAAACCCAAAGACAAGAAAAACACCAACACAGACAAAACTACAAACGTGACATAACATGTGAATTGTGACATAAAGTGTGTTATTTGTTGAGCTTTAGCAGTTAGACAGATTTTTATCTTCTGACTGTGCCAGGTGTTGGGGAAATATTTTCCATGGTCCATAACTTTGACCCAGTTTATCAGTTCATACTGTTCTGACTGAGCACACGCACCTGTAGCCTTAACTGCTGTGCTCTCAGTGTTCTGTCTCCCTGTTCCTGCCTGTTGGCGTCAGCTGATAGAGGTGTTATGATTCTATCTTGTTATGCAGCATGTTGATTATTCTCTCTGAACTAGCTAAATACATGGGTCTGGGGTAGAGATCTTCAGATTTGACGTGGCAACTCTCCCGTGCAGTCATACCGTGGCTGCTGTGACTTGTGATGTGAATTCTCCGGCCGAAGCTCCTAAATAAACCATCAGTGTTTGACATCAAAGCTCCTGCTCGCCCCGTGTCTCCTTCACGAGTCGGTGACTCCCACTGCATTGCTACACAGAAGTTTCCCCCACACCAGGGAAGCTCAATTCCCGTTGTCCTTCTACTAAGCTAACTGGCAGTAGCAACAGATTCAAAAGTTGTATTGATCTTCTCATCTAAAACCAAAAGCATATTCCCCAAAATCTCAAACGGTTCCTTTTAAAGGTGAACTTAACTACTTATAAAAGGGGTTTTGAACATACGGCCAACCCTGGCCTGCCAGAGGGTTTAATCTGGTCCCATGGAGGACTTTGCAAAGGGTAACAATTGCAGTGAACTCAATCTTTCCAATATTCCAATCAAATGCACTGCTATGCCTTTTTGTCAATTGTGTGTTGCGCTGTCCTAAGAATAGCAGGCCCAATACTTGATGTGCTACTATAGATCCAACGTGCTAACATACAGGCTAGTTTACACTGCACTTTCAAATGTATGTTAATGTATTTGGATGTACAGTAACTGTCACACTCATCAATGCAAAGATTATAAGAACTTGAAACCACAACAGAGATAACAAAATGGTGTGCAGGTTTGAGGAAACAGTAGTCTGTTTTATATGGGGAAGACAATTGGAGGTTATTTAAATGTTATTATGCTTCTGGTCCGACTCAGATAAAGTGGCCCATGATGCAACATTTGTTTGAAATCCCTGACCTAGATGTTACTCCTACATATTTCTATGTTTATATGTATAACTTAAAAATAAGGTTAAAAAAAGAACTTCTTCTTGTGATAAGCTTATAAAGCCCTGCAAAGCCAAACATACCTATTACAGATGCGTGTGTGGAATAGAATGTAATGATTTTATTGGCGTTTGACATGTTACCGTTGGGTCCAGTGAAGTCAGGAGGCCCCAGAGCCTTCCCCAGCTTGTTCTTGGTCTGCATGGCTATCATAGTATCCAGGTTCTCTGCAGGAAACAGACCAAACATTTACTTAAGATTTGATCAGCATTGTGACGTCAGTCCACTCTCCTGACGCTGCCACGCTGTGTGACTCAGAGGGCATTCGCATTAGAATAGGTTTTCATTTAATTCATGGAAAGGAGGCTCAAGATTATGACGATAGCAGTGGATACAATCATGTTCTTTCCCATTATCATTTTTTAAAATGTGATTAGGCATTTTGGACTTAATCATAGAAGAAAAATACATAATGAGCTGATATAGGGATAACATATCAACCAGATTTAAGGGTGCGTTGTCCCTGATATCTTTGTGGGTAACGCTTTCACAACAAGATTAGAGAAGGTCGCCAAATCAGTCATGGGATCACACACGCAGACCATATGGTTTAAGAGACTGACATTAAGTGTAAACTGATCCTCTGGATTAACTAATGGCTAAACATTATGTAAAAAAACAGATGTTCCACAGAAACACACATCCAAGGGATCAGCTCAAATGTGATCATCTATGTCAAGTTGTGGTAACATTTGACTTTAAGATCCCCAATACAGCCTTAGAAAAACACTGCAATATGTTATACATAAATACAACTGTGTTTTACCATAATCATTCATTGTCCAGCCACTTAACAAGACATGTATTTCAGCTTACAACTATATTATTGTTATACACTATTGTTATGTGTTATGTGTTATGTGTAACGTTGCTGCCTTCTTGGTCAGGTCAGCATTGAAAATGAGATTTTATCTCAATGCTTTTATCTGGTTAAATAAAGGTTAAATAAAAAATGAATATTGTGTGTCACAAACCGTTGATTATTCTTATAATAACTAACTAACTTATGTGAGAACTATAGAACTTAAAGTGTTACCAAAGTCCCCAAGAAGCACCTTTCCAATTGAGTGGCTATTTTTGGTAATTTACTTTAAGCATTTACTTTTAGCAGTTCTAGGGCAGACAAGGAGCATTAAGTTATATCAAGGCCTATAGACCCCAGACCTAATGCTGCAAGACAAAGGAATAGGCTACAAGTTAGAGCAGGTCCAGATGTTAAGGGAGTTTCCTTGGTGACATGATTTCTAACATTTGAAAAAAAGGACAAACATGGAAGGTCAAGCAACTGAGAATTAAGGATCTGTAAAATGTCCTCTCTCTTATTCTTTGACTGAAGTCTCCTTTCATTTCTTATTATCTGAGCATCTCACTTGCACTTTCTAATCTGCCTCCTCCCACCTGTAGCACAGTGGAAGTCCATTATTATTTCATCCTTTCCCTCTGCACACACACACACACACACACACACACACACACACACACACACACACACGCCATCGTTGGTCCTCCCCCGCTCTCCTCTATCACTCTATATCTTGGGCCCTGTATGACTCGATTAGCGTTGATTGACAGCCCTGCGTGTTCAGTTTTGTACCTGCGTGCTGTGTGACTCACTGGACTGGGGGGTTTGGCATTAACTCGTTGCTAGGCGATGGAGGAATTCCGTCCTATTATCTTCTCATAACCTATGCTACATAAAGAACGGGGGGTGGGGGGGTTGCCTAGGAAACCCATATCTTGTGTAAACGTAAATGCCCGTTTGTTCTGCTGTGTAGCGTCAGCCGTCGTCATTTGTTCCACTGTCAGATACAACAAGTTGACAGAGGCAGGGAATAAATCAGCCTTAGTTCAAAGCTGGTCAGACTTAGTTATAATATTTTTATTATCACTGCTTCTATAGTGGCATAAATACATTAAACCTATTCAAATTAGTTACAAATCATATTTCTCACTTTTGGTAAGACTACTAGTGAAACAATTAGTCAACGGTTTTGATTAATCATTGCACATTTTTCTAGCAAAAAATAAAAAAAATAACACAAGTGTTAGTTTGAACCTTTTGAACTTTTTAAATTATTGAAAACATAATGTACCCATTAATCCATAATGACAATATGGTTGCTGCTCTATGACAGTCATGTTGATTTTGAAGCCCATATCTTTGGTTTTTGAGTGTTATGGATGCAGATATATAAGATAGAGAGATGTTGGGTCTTGTGTTTCCTGAGGCTCACACACAGAGATGACAGCTGTTTCTTACAGGTGGCTGACCTTCCCACTGCTAATGTGATGTCAGGTCATAAATGTCAGCCTGGTTATATAGGGTGCCCCTGACACTAATCTGTCTGCACAGGTTTTACACTTCACGGCACAGGCTGATAGGGGACATTACCTCGGCTGAACACACAAGAAACACAAGCAAAAAGCACATATAACAGAGAGATTAATGATGCATATTCACTAGCCAGCTAATGGAATGGATAGATACAAACGTACCCACATGTAAGCCACACATACATAGAGCTGTATTATACGTATATGAATACACAGTATATCCTCTAAGTAAGTAGTAAGTCAACTACAGCAAATATCTTTTTTGTCAAACTACTCCAAGGTCAAGGATCACACTAAAGATATACTTTGTTATCATTGTATCCCCCTCCCTACGTATACATAACATTATTTACAACAAATGATGTGACTGTGGCACCTGTTATCCTAAGTATGCCTCATGCTGTGGCACTGAATGTACCAGACTGATAGATAAACAGAGCTGTGTTATGTCTTACCTAAATAGGACACTCCCTCCTCCGGAGTGATGGTGCCGTACTTCACCATCATCTTCACAAAATCTATCAGCGTCTTCATGATGGTGATCAATGTTTCTCTCTCCTGAGCGTCTTGATCTGCAACAATACACGGGGAAACCAGTTAAGTATTATTCAGAACAATAAATACTATAATATATTGACTTTCTTTGCAGTTACTCCCTTCCTACAAATATAAGTATATATAGACAGATATATAATAATGGTAGAAATGTATGTAAACATTATAAAAATAAGAATGTAAATAAAGATAAAGTATGAGAAATAAGTCTATAAAAGATGTGAAAAATATTACAATATAGGCTTCACTACAACATTGTTAATAATAATGCTGTAAAAAAGAGTCTATGGTTAATTCAATCACTGTTTTTCTAATGGTACTTGGTTTCAGCGGTGTTGATGTTACCACATGCTGTTTGGCAGTGGGGGTCATGAGGATGGCATTATAAATAATTTGTTATGTGTGCGCGTTTCATCCGCACTTCATAGGAAGGCGTGTTGGGCAAGCATTGGCTCATCCTGGAGAACAGTATCTCCATGACAACAGCAGCGCTCCAGTCCTGTTCCTGATCTGGAGAACGTCTATCTTTGGATGAAGGAAGCTGTGAAGCAACGATTTGTGTGCCTGTGATCTAAACTGTAACAGAATGGGCCTGTGTTGGAGTGTGTACCTGAGTCGAGGCTGCGCAGCAGGTGGTAGAAGTTGGGGAAGTACTGCAGGTCCCTGGAGCCCGTCCTCGGGGCTCACCTCGTTGCCCTCCTCGTTGCCCCCCTCAGTATCTTTGTCCCAGGTCTTAGCTTCTTTGTCTTCTTCTGCATCCCTGTCTACCTCGTCCTCAACCTCATCATCATTTTCCTCCTCCTCCTCCTCCTCATCCTCCTCCTCCTCCTTGTCTCCGTTGTAGCGGCGCTTGGGTGGCTCCCATGTGTCCTAAAGATGTTTTAGATGTTATTGTTGCGACTCTTATTGCTATCATATCATAACTATCTATTGTTTCAAGGTTTTTTACCTTGATTGCGTCAGCGCCCTGTTCATCCTGCCCTCCCTGTATTTCTTCGTCGTTGCTCTCTATGTCCTCAATCTCGTTGTTTTTGGCATTGTTGGTGATGAGATCCTGGAGAGCCTCGGCCACCTGGTACTCCAGAGTGTCAGCCTGACTGTCTGTTATCTACAGAGGGAGGAGGAGAGAGAAACAGAGACAGAATGAGAACAAATGTGTGTAATAACACATCTTATGTAAGATTAGCTAGAACAGAAGAGCATGTCCTGGCGATCAACCTCTATGTAACACATAGTGATTGCCGTCACTGAGAGAACTGTCTCAGGGAGAAATGTGGACACCTCTTAATTACTTATTGAATGTCACAACAAATTATTCACAGCTGAAGCCATGGAACAACGCACAATTCACACGCTGTTCCCCCCTGCAGGGAGAGAGAATACATCTCAGGCCACACGCCGATGAAACAGCATACCAGCTCACAACTCACCAGCCCCAGTTTGAGCAGTTTTAAGACGATCCTGTCGAACACCCCTCTGTCGTCCTCCTCATATATCTTGTTTGCGATCTTCTGGACGATGTCTTCTGCTGTCAGCGGAGTGCCGTCCACCTGACGGAAGCTTTCTGTTTCATCTGAGAGGATAAAACAACACAAATGTTATCATTTGTTTCTTAACTTTCTTAACTTGATTATTAGCTGCGTGTAGGTTTAATGTTTAAGTTCTTATCTTATAGCTGTCAGATTTTCAACCATAGGAGATTTTATGAAACTTGTTATCCTTGTCTACTTTACTCCATCTGTCCTATTTCTTCTCTGTCTCATTATTAAATGGAAAACCTTGACCTAAAAATTGATTATCTCGCTCATAAGGCTTAGAATTAGTCAGTAAAAAATGATTCACACTCTCCTCTCCGGATATCAATCATATCCCCTTTACTCAGTAACAAATGTGAAATTGTTACAGCTTGACTGTTACATAACTGTCCCTGCTGCTTCTCAATGTCCACGCACAATACAAATAAGCACTGCTAGAATACTATTTCCCGTACTGGCGGGTTGATTCATCCATCATTTTACGTTCAAACACATTTCTGTCTCACAACAGGAAATAAGAAATCAAATCCAGACTGCGCTTGCCAAATTTAGATGTAGCGTAACCTGACAAGCTGCTTGTCATTGCCTGACCGACCACATGAATCGATGAAGTGTAGCACTCAGCGCTTTGTGTCTGAGTCACCTCAGAGAATGCTGCTGATTGGACTGAGATATCAAGTTACATGCATATACAGAGAACTGTGTGCTGATCTTGTGAAATCTATTGAGGCTGAACATCTTTGTAGACATCAGCAAATTATTGGATTTACAGTGATTTTACAAAAAGGCCTATGAATAACTAAATTGTTGTTGCATCTCTGAGGAAAATCAATGCCATATATTGTCTTCTGTGTAAAGGTGGACCTGATACAGAAGCCCAGCATAAGCTTTCACTACCGCAGGGGGAGAGGATAATCTTTCTCTCTCCATGCACGTGTCGTGTTCTCTCTTTGACTATTTCCATCTGTCCCTGCTTATCCCCATCACACCCACACATGATTTCTCTGCCTTCTGTTTCTTAAAATGTCAGTGCCAGAGAGAAACATGCGCCATGAGGCCTGCCCTTTGAGGGCAAAGGTCAACGAAGCAGAAGGAGTAATACCTAACACAGCACCTTCACAAACATGCCAGGACAGGTGCATGGTGACAGGTGTGAGTAACACGGTACTTGCCATCGTCCATGCCGGTCTTGGTTGAGTCGTAGTCCTCAGCCAGGCGCCGACTCTTGGTCGAGTCTGATTCATCTGGAACGTACTTGCCATCCTTTTTCAGCGGCACCTCAGTGGTCTCCTTTGATTTCTGGCCCTCAGCCAGAGACTTCAGCACGGTGAAGTCATCGAGGTCCTGGTCTGACTCTCCGTCCTTGGAGGCAGACGGACGCTTGCTCTCTGTAAAAGCAGCATAGAGTAAATGATCAAACAGGAGGAACAAACGTGATGGAGGTGAATTCTTCTCATATTAATGTAGTTCTATTTTTGTTATTTCTCAGTGCAGATGAAGCATGTTTTACTGGAAGTGCTGCAATATGAACCCAGCAGGCGGAAATGAGGTCATTAATTGATTGGCAGTAAAGGTTTCCTCTTACCAGCAGACTGTACAGCAGCCTTCACACTGTCCGCCTCAGCAATCTGGGGAAAAGATAAACAATAAACATATCATTTCCAATCAGGATATAAACTCTGATTAATTATATGTGCTGGGCTAATACCTGTTGTTTGACTAGGGATCAAACAGCCTATTTGGCCGGATATTGGATGAAAAAATAGGATGAGAAAGAGAGCTTACCTGCTCCTGTAGTGGTCTTTCTTCCGTCAACTGTCTGTTGTACACAGTTTTATCTGCAACAGAATAAAATGCATGTAATTACTAAACTAAAGCAGATTTTATTTAAAAAAATAGAGTCCGATTTTCTAGGCTAAAAACTTAATTTGCACATAGATACATATTATTTTTAACAGATCTAAGATTATTGAGGCTACTTCGATACAAAGTGTAACATTTGTATCTTTCAGACTTCTGTGATTGGTTCTGGTTTTCCAACTCAGCATGCAGAGCAGAGGCAGAGCTTAATCGGATTATCAAACAAAAGATTACACTAGGGCTAAAATAGACCACAAGCGCCATCATAACTAGAGCAGGCGTCGTTAAAGACTCCACTGCTGGACTGGAGCTGGACTGGAGCTGGACTGGAGCTGGACTGGAGCTGGACTGGAGCTGGACTGTTCGTCAACAGGTTTATGAATAACACAATCAAGCTACTGATAAAGGCTACCAAACATTGCAAAACCTGAAGATGAAAATAAATGGTTCAAAAATAAATAAGTATCGAATAACATCCCTTTACATGTCCACATGTGAATACTACTGTACAAAGTATACAGTAAATGTCAGGTGTAGTTTTATTCAGAAACGTTTCTTTTACAATTTGTTTGAGAATCACATTTTGAGTTATGAGTTTATAATAACCTATATTATTTTGTATTTGTATTGTATGCATCATGTGTGCAGACAGATAGACAGTGTTATGTCCTTACACTTTGTGGCGTTTACAAATCTTATTTAACCACCGACTTCTTCCAGTAACAAATTGGTTCACAGGTTCAATGAAATTATAGCACTAATACTTCACATTACAATACAACCACAACGCATTTCTACCTCACGGTTAGAGGCTATGTCCAACTCACCATCCACTGAGGCTGTCGGTGTGGGGAAGGCAGATATCTGGCTCACTACATTCAGGGCTAGAAGCTGGAAAAGGACGAAAAGGCCAACGTATTTTGATGCCATTCTGAAGTGTTCGGGAGGAACAATATATCTTGGCTGGCTGTGGTTTCCTCGTCCAGAAACAAAGTGCTGAATGTGTGGACAGCTCCGCTCCGCTTCGGCCGGATGTTGGTGCTGAAAGTGCCGCGGAGGCTGCGCCCTGAAGTAGCCGCTCTGTCAGACGCACGGCGCGGGGAGGGTGGGCAAATCTCCGCTGTGCACTGTAGCTGTTGACGAGCCGCGGTGCTGAAACCAGGTCACCTCGCTATAATTATAACTAGATAAGCAGGGAGCCTCTTCAAGCTCCGTGTGAGCTGAAGAATCACCTGCTAAACAGTAGAGGCCACGACAAGACCTGCCCCCTCCGTCTTTACAGAGGAGGAGAGGGAGGAGGAAGAGGAGATGAACACTGCAAAAAGTGTCAATTTAATATCAGCTTTCGGGGGTATTAAATATGATGTTTTTTTTATTGATCAGGGGAAACCGTTTTTAAACATGCAATAACTAAATTATTAGTACGGTTTTTGAGGTAGCCTATTTATTGAATTAAGTAACAGTCTCGATACTAAGGTAGAGAGCATTTCAACCATCATTCAAAATCACCATTGCAGAAAGATCCTAAGAACTGCACTGGTTACAGTAAATCATTTTCTTAATCAATTACCTACAACATTGCCAAGTGGGCAGGACAGTGAACGAAATGCTGAGTTTAATATTTTTCGCAGTGTTAGAGCAGAAAAAAAATGCCCATTCCGTGCGTCACACACAACCTGCGTCATGGTCGTATATCTCCCACTGCCCGGTCAATAGCAACCGTTATTAAAACGGCAAACAATTAGACACACCGACTACGGGGAAGATATATAATAGGTCACTTTTATGACCGGGTTGCTTGCACACAATCAGGTTACCGCTAATTAGATTCAGGCTTACCTCTCAGGCAGCCTACTTAAAAGGTCACTTTTCAATGTGAGGCTTTTTGTTTTCATAGTTCTTTACCCATACTTAAAGAAAGTATATTAGTTATTTGACCTGAATATTGAATTACTGAATTGAAAAACAAGTTTAATGCAAGGGTAAAAGCAGGTGTCATCATGAAAAAGATTGCATTGATGCATGAAAGCAAGTGATTAGTGGCAAAAGGGCATATTATTTGTATGATGAGTCACTGTTAATCCTCTGGTTTATATGAAAGCCGCATGTCTGAGATTAAAATGCATCCTGGTCAGATTGAATGAAACTAAAAACATGTAGTGCTGAAGCCTACAATGTTGACTGAGGCCACTTTAGCATTGCCCAACTACAACATTAAAGTGCTCTTCGTCATATTTGTCAGCAATAGAAACAGAATAATATTCTATTCTATAATAATATAACACTTTGGAAAAAGCCATTCTGCCATTTAGTACTTTTGTTTTTGACACTGCAAGTAGCCTACCTTCTGCTAATAAGACATTTCAGGACAGTGCCAGGAGTATTTTGAGAGTATGGTTTATCTACTTTTATTTAAATCATAGTGACCGCTCTGAGCAGGGTGAATTACTGGTGTAATGTCAACAGTTGTTCTTTCCCCAAACAGAAGTGAAGGTTTGAAGGTGCAATAAGGAATATCGGGACAATGAGGAAGAAGAAGATTAAACCACAGTCCTGACATGATGTTGAATTCTTACTTTTTTTTATGGAAAGGTTGTATTGAATCAAGTCCAGTAAATGTATTGCCAAATATATACAATACTCATTGAGCAAATCTGAACCGTTGATTTTATTTAAATGTATTATGTCAACACATTTCACATAACTGTAATGGGTTAGTTCAAAGCAATACTATTTCGTTTTAATAGGTTCAACCTAATATTATTGCTTCAGTTTTGTCAGTATATGAAGAACTTAATTCACCGCTCTTTTAATTGCCGAACACACAATGAAATTCAGTATATCATTTACAGTAGAGAGTAAGATGAAGAAAAATTGATCATCTCATGATCGCACAACATCAATTATTATTCATACTTTCTCGAAAGTTCCATTTTGCCTTCTCAGATGCTTTAAGATCGTATAATGAATTATTCCCTAATACGTTGCCCTGTGCAGTGCAGGATGGGATGTTTGCCATCTTCTGTGGTAATACTTTACTTCCTGTATTCTGCCTGCCTCAGCATTAAAGAGCAGCAGCTCTGCCAAGATTTAGGCCCGTCACATATCAGGCCAGTAAAAAGACCAAAGACACATCCAAAGAAAATCATGCAGTAATGCAAAAGTGATACTCATCAAAACAGAGCAGCTCATTTTCCTTTGCAAGACTAGCATCATATTTTAGCTTTTTTCTGAGGAATAGATTTGTCATCACCATGTGCAAAATGCACAGCACTACTGACATCTTGTGTGCAGTAGCTGGAGTTACAGTCTTCGGTTACTTGTTTCCTCAAGTAGCACCTTGACAACATGCCAACATGTAAATGAAAGACCCCAAAACAATCATTATTAATCTGTCAGCTTCCTGAAGAAAAGAAAAACCCCATCTCTTGTAAACTACTGGTATTGCTCTATTTGTGGCTTTTTCACATCCTTTCCCAACTGGCAGCAGTTAACTGTTTTTTTTGTATAAACAAGACTGTTCTAAACTGTAAGATAACCTCTGACCCTGCATAATTATTCACAGATGGTTTATTTCAAAACTACTTCGAAAAAAGTAATAAAATAAAACAGACATTTGATGTTAAGATTTTGAAGGTAAATGAAAGTATTTTCATTATATCTTCCCATTTTTTGATCTTACTGAAGTGTATTTCAGTTAATTCTGCGTAAAAGTGAGATTGTCTCAAAAAAAACATTTTTCTTGCTCATTATTTAAAATCTTAATTTCATGTTTTATTAAAACTGTTGATTTTGGTGAATATATTAAGGCACAGAGCTAATCAACCCAAAATTATGTCTTTATAGGATGTATAATATTATTCCCAGATCAAGTCTGTGTTATATGTTTATATTGAATATACTTTCATCATGTGTCCACTTAAAGGTGGGGTAGGTATGTTTGAGAAACCGGCTCGAGAGCGCTAGAATTTGAAAATACACAACCGGAGAAAATCTGCCATTTCCTTATAGAGCCCCTCCTCCAACACACACGAACGCGCACATGACCAATGAGGGCACGAGATGAGTTTGTGCCCCGATGGAAGGCTGACAGGCAGGTAGGCCATCCAATCCGTTTACCGTTGTACTTTTTACAGTATTACGGCTTCTACAGATGCAATTTTTTTATGGATTTGTTGTCAAAGCACTTAAGATATTCATTGCTATCGGGATGTTAAGAGCATTCCATGGAATATAACAAAAAGTGTATCTCGAGCCGGTGAAACTTACCTACCCCACCTTAATATACCACAGTGTGCTACAATTAGGCTTTTGGTTGCCTATACTGTACATGTCATCAAGGGGTAAGAGTACTAAAATAGTGTCCTCTTGTAAAGTTACATAACTATATATACATTTTACTCAAGCAATGCCATTATAACATGTTTTTGATAACAATTGGTCAGTTATGGTTTGCTCTGTGTAAACTGCAGTGCATTTATCAAAGAGAAAAAAAGGTGGAGCATTGTCGTTAAACAAAAATGGTAAAATAATTGTAAAAAATAAATGGAATGGAATTTGACCTTGCAGTCAATTTACAACATGTAAGTAGTAGTACAAATGCCATATCAATCTCATTAGTATGCAGAAAAAGTGACAGGTCGCCCCGCCCCTTTTTGACCGGAAGTCCCGCCTTATTTGACCGGAAGTCCCACCTTTTTATTTATTTTTTTGAAAACCGGAAGTCCCGCCTCGTTCGACCGGAAGTCCCGCCTCGTTCGACCGGAAGTCCCACCTCGTTCGACCGGATGTCCCGCCCCCGCTTCCGGCGGATGTTCCGCCCCCGCTTCCGGTTTACAAAATAAAATAAAAAATACATTTAAATTTAAAAAATGAGAAAAATAAAATGCCGTTGTTTTCAATCAATTAATATGTCTAGGATATATATATCCCGCCTCCTAACCACTTCCTGTGTGGTTAATCCTGTATACAGTATCGAATGTAACTTACAAATACTTGATGAAATTAATCAAAAGTAAAGCATCTTAAAAAAAAACATATATTTAAACCTCTCTGTTTTTGCAAACAGGACATGACAGGACATGAGGGGAGAAAACATATGGTGAAGGAGGGGGAACACACACACACACACACACTTTCCCCGCCCCTCTCGCTTGAGGGCTGTCTAGATAAAAAGCCAGCGTCACTCATTTTTCAAGTCGAGAGAAAATGGCCAAGAGACGTTTTGATATGAATTTAATCAGCGAGACACCGGTGACAACTTACAGCCATCCGTTGGGTGCTCCAATCAAGAAACGAATGCAGTTTGTATGCCGGGTTCAGACGCCTACAGCCGAAGAACTTCACAAAGAATGGACTCTAAAAAATGGCGATGTTTGGGGTTATATATGCAACTATATGGCTAATGAACTACATTTCTACAATCTGAAGAATGGAGAAACGTATGGACCTCGTAGTGTTAAAGCGACACTGACCTCAACAGATTGGGCTGTGTTAACTCTGGTGTCTTCCCGAGATCTACACGCAACCATTGTATCGGAAGAAGTAGTGCATCAGGAAACCATCGTGGAACCAGAGGTGTACAAGATATTTGCAAAGAAAAGCAAAGAAACACAAACAGCATGCGAGATTAAAGAAGAGTTTGCATCGTTACCCCTCAATGTGAAGGAAGAAGAAGGAGATATTCCCACACAGCCAGAAGGGAGAAGAGTCCTGACAGGCACCGTCTGGGAAACTAAAAGCGGACCCTCTGGGCGTTGGTATTACCGCTCAAGCCGTTTGGTGACGTTGGGTAAGGACCCCTCTGATGATTTTGTTTTGGAGTATTTTAATTCTACCTGCGGGGTATTTCAAACGTCCTTGAGGGTGCCTCTGACTGCATGGCTGGAAATGATTGAAGGAAAAGCTACAAAGCTTAAAGAACTTTTTAAACAGAGTCAGACATCGATGGACATTATACTGGTGAAAAAGACCCTCACGTTTGCAGAGGACTCCGCCCCCCAGTCAACATAACAAGTCCCACCCACCTCAGCAGATCATTTAAAAAGTAAGGACCTCGCAAGGACATTTTTAGAGAGCAGCAACCATGGATCTGAGAAAAACCAAGTCTCTCCCCACGATATGCAGCCTGGATCAAACGCCTACAGGACCGCCATCCTCACCAACATTTTGGACACCAGATCTGGACAGCGCTATGGCTGACATTGATATCACGGGGTGGCTGGATATGCCTCAACCTCCATGTGAATTACACACAAATCTGCAGAGTGTCACTAATATATGTATATATATATATATATATATATATATATATTCTTTATTTAACAGGTAAAAAAAAACCTCATTGAGATTAAAATCTCTTTTCCAAGAGTGACCTGGCCAAGAAGGGCAGCATGTACAAAGTTACAACATATAAAACACAGACATGAAAGGCAGACAAATACAGCTGTAAAACACAAATAAAATGGCACATTAGCCAGTCAATATAAAACCTTTATTTAACCAGATTGGTCCCATTGAGATCATAGATCTCTTTTTCAAGGGAGACCTGCAGAAATATGCAAAGTAAAACAAACTATTAAAATCATTCAAAAACTGGCAACATTTTTAAAACGATTTCAAGATATACGAGCACTCACATCGACCAAAACTAAAAAAGTGTTACACAGTGACTGACATTCTGTACGGGAGTTCACACCTCAGCTGCTGTAGGGAGTTGAAATATATTATGGCTCTCGGGGGATGGTGGTTAAGAGACAGATTCTTAGTTTTTGGACTGCCTCAGGGGGTTAACGACATCTACTAAAAACAAAGTACTTCATTATCTACTTTTTTCAGCTTTTATACACAAAGTGCAGGGAAGGTAGGCAGATTTAGAACACTATCTATGAGATAGTGTTAGTGTTCCCTGCCCTTATCCATTTATTTTTTCTTTATTCAGCAATCGGCAATTGTGTCACCTTGTTTTTCTTGTTAATTAGGAAAGTGCTTGCTTAAATGTATGTATTTTAAGTGCATATTATAGAACAGGTATAGGGCAATATCAAAATTAGCCCAAACTTTTTTTTATTCACAATGTTTACAGATAATCATCAAAATATATTTAGAACACTATCTGTGCGATAGTGTTAGTGTTCCCTGCCCTTATCCATTTATTTTTCTTTATTCAGCAATCGGCAATTGTGTCACCTTGTTTTTCTTGTTAATTAGGAAAGTGCTTGCTTAAATGTTTGTATTTTAAGTGCATATTATAGAACAGGTATAGGGCAATATCAAAATTAGCCCAAACTTTTTTATTCACAATGTTTACTGATAAACATCAAAATATGCAGGGGGTCCAATTCTTAACTTTTCCCTAAAACATTCTAGAATTTCTTTATCTAACACAAAAAAACATGAATTTTAAAAACATTTGACAACAATAGATACGTTGTTCCTGTTTTTATTACGATTATCAGATACAAAATGATAAGTATAAATAAATCTATGCTTTCAAATGCATTATTCAGAGATATTAGGCCTGTCAAATCAAAACTGGAGCATGTGAATAAGAGAGAGCAGAGTCCTAACCAGCTGATCCAAACCAAACTCTGAGCAGCCGGCGGCTGAGACGGAGCCAACCAGCATGCGGACCAAACTGCTGCTAAGAACTCATGTTTAAATGAAATAGCAAGCAATAAATTCAAAGTGTGTATTTACTACACTAAGAGGAAAAGGAGATTTATCTGAGTTCTGTTGTGAGAGATTCGTGAGTAGAGAAGCGGCATCAGGTTTACAATCCCTCCTGCTAGGACGAAAACACAACTGCAGGTAAATGTGATGATGATGTGTGACAGGTTGAATGCAGCACAATAATCATTTTATTTTCTGAAATCTTTGGTATCGTAATCGTTTAACCAACATTGTAGTTCAAAATAAAATTTGAATAATCACCCTGTGCTCCGACCAAACAAAAGAGAATACAAAATACACTCATGTAATAACAAAAAATAAGTTAATTTGTCATTTTAAAGCAAATAAGACAAACTCTACGAATACAGACTTTACATTTTCCAACATCGACATAATACAATTGAAATGTAACCATTTAACATATAAAATCGCTCATGTTTTCATCAAGGGTATCTACAGCATTACTATACTTTAGAGAAGATTGGTACAGTATATGATGATGTACATTATATATATATATATAAAGCTTATGTGGGATACACAAATAAATATCACCCAATGGATGTTATCTACATCTCATCACATTTTAACTCCTCAGAGTGATTGTGTCTTGATATTTGTCTATATTGATGTTAAACATGGAGCTGCTGTGATGCAAGTCAAATTTGATCTGACCATTAAAGTATTATCGTATTATCGTATCGTATTTCTGCAGGAGATCCACACATAGACAACTCAACATCACAAAGAGGTCAAAAACTTCACAACAGCCCTTTCAATTGGGACAAAATGTATCGACAGTCATTTAAAAATGACCCCTCTCACAACTAAGAAGAAGTTAAGAAAATGGACACTGCAAATATAGCTAGGTAAAATGCCAAGTGGGTACAGCTCATTACAAATGTTAATCTTGGGTTTGCTTTCACTCGATGAAGCTCAGTGCAAGTTCTTTCATGAAGTGCAGGGTCTTTCATGAAGACTTTCACCTTTCCTAGTCGGATTCTCGTCCCCCTAAATCTATCACAGCACTGATGGAGTCTAATCGCCAAAGTTTAATATATATTGCCCTTTGTATACACAGCAATAAATATGTTTATCGCACTAAACAAACTTCAACTGTCAATCATTCCAAACACTCTTTAAACCGAGGAGGAGGGGCACACTTAAAATATTGTAACGCAATTTAATCACATTACAAAGTTTGACCCAAAGTTGCTCCCACGCGGATGTTCCCCATGAATAGAATGGTTTTGGAAGAGCAAAGGTGGCAGATAAATTGGCAAGAGCTACAAGTATTGCACATATAGTGTTCGCAATATGATAGCAGAAGAGATAATATGCATATTAGACTGACACAGTGAGTGAAAAGAGGAAGAAAAAGGTTTGATTAGCAGCATTATATTTGTTATTCAGACAACATTTTAGAGGGTTTAATTCTAAATTATGCAAGTTAACTGATGATGGCAGGAAATAGTTCAAATGAATTTTTTTTCCGCACGATTGTAAACGAAACATTTAAAGTGGTCCTGCAATCTTCATTTTCCGAAACATTCTGTAACATTATCTCAGAAATGAAACAAACATCAAAAGTGTATCATGTGCTCTCATTGTATGCTCTGTTTGTAGATGTAATGCATCTTTGCGTCGAAAACAGCATACACGTGAATATTTTGACTGAAGTGAAAAAACTCCATCAGGATATATCCAGTAATATGGGGAATTCTAAGCTGGAGACTGTCCTGGGGATGCTACAATCAGTATAACTATTGATTTTGTGTGTGAAAAAAATAAAAAAAGTGTTTTTTACATCTAAAAACTGTTGTCATCATTATAGCAAGGGGAGCGTGTCTGATACATGTGTATTACAGTCCTTCTTGTTGTGTTTTTCAGTGTTTTCTGTGTGTCTGTACACACAAAGCACACTTCATTATCTACTTTTCAGCTTTTTTAAAAAGAAAAGTGTATCTTTCGGTAACTTTCTCAGAGAATTTAAGCATAAATCTGTCAAATGTTCAAAACAGCCTTGTTTCACTGAAATACCCTCAAAATCACAAACTGCCGTTAAGAGTCAGATTCTTAACCAAATCTACTGAAACAGAGTACTTCATTATCTACTTTTTCAGCTTTTAAATACAAAAGTGTATCTTTCGGTAACCTTCTTGAGAGAATTAAGCATACATCTGTCAAAGATTCTTAACGAAATCTACTGACACAAAGTACTTCATTATCTACTTTTCAGCTTTTATACACAAAGTGTATCTTTCAGTAACTTTACCAGAGAATTTAAGCATAAATCTGTCAAATGTTCAAAACAGCCTTGTTTCACTGAAATACCCTCAAAATGACAAACTGCCATTATTACGAAATCTCCTCAAACAGAGTACTTTCTACAGATGAAGCCTTCCCACTCAACGCAATATGTCCCACCCACTCAGCAAATCATATAAAACTAAGGACGACCGTTCAAAACTAGCCATGGATCTGAGAAAAACCAAGTCTGATGTAGCCTGCCCTTATTATCACCAGGATAATGGATATGGGCTTAATGACTGGATGTTACAAAGTAGGGGAGAGGATGTTCCCGAAGAAGAGCTCTCGTCTATATCATATCCATGTAAGGTCTTTAGGACAAAAGAGGACCATGATAACATGACATATGAAGAATATCTTTCTTTAAAAGATGGTATTATAGATAACCTTTATAGAAACAGTATATCTCATACCACTCGCCAAGATCGCAAACGACAATTAGCAGAAAAGAATAGAAAAAGTAAAGAAAAACGAAGAAAAAGAAAAAACAACATGAAAAGGAGAAGAAAAATTAAAAGCAAACGCAGAATGCGAATGAAAAGAAAAGGGACCATAGGACGGAAAACTAAAAAGACAAAAAGAAGGAAGGTGAAAAGAAAAAGAAACAAAGTGAAGAAATTTAAACTAGAGGATGGTGTTGAAGAGCCATTACCGGATCATAATAATCTTATAGATCATCTCCCGCTAACCGACTGCTGCGAATGTGTTGAACAAATACCAAAAGCAATGGCAGAACTTTGCTTCAGTATAATGAGAGAAAAAGCGCGATACTGTGGAATTGCCCAAATTGGCGACAGTGCCAGAATATGTATTAAAAGACTGTTGGAGGATCTCTATTCTAGTGTCGGTTGTCATTACAGCGAAGGATATGCCAAAACGTGTGACGACATAGACAAAGCTTTTGAAGACAATTATATGGTACCTGTCCTTACAGCTAAACAAATCCTATGCCAGGTATTCAACAGACCACTTTTTCTCTCATTATACTGAAGCAAAGTTCTGCCATTGCTTTTGGTATTTGTTCAACACATTCGCAGCAGTCGGTTAGCGGGAGATGATCTATAAGATTATTATGATCCGGTAATGGCTCTTCAACACCATCCTCTAGTTTAAATTTCTTCACTTTGTTTCTTTTTCTTTTCACCTTCCTTCTTTTTGTCTTTTTAGTTTTCCGTCCTATGGTCCCTTTTCTTTTCATTCGCATTCTGCGTTTGCTTTTAATTTTTCTTCTCCTTTTCATGTTGTTTTTTCTTTTTCTTCGTTTTTCTTTACTTTTTCTATTCTTTTCTGCTAATTGTCGTTTGCGATCTTGGCGAGTGGTATGAGATATACTGTTTCTATAAAGGTTATCTATAATACCATCTTTTAAAGAAAGATATTCTTCATATGTCATGTTATCATGGTCCTCTTTTGTCCTAAAGACCTTACATGGATATGATATAGACGAGAGCTCTTCTTCGGGAACATCCTCTCCCCTACTTTGTAACATCCAGTCATTAAGCCCATATCCATTATCCTGGTGATAATAAGGGCAGGCTACATCAGACTTGGTTTTTCTCAGATCCATGGCTAGTTTTGAACGGTCGTCCTTAGTTTTATATGATTTGCTGAGTGGGTGGGACATATTGCGTTGAGTGGGAAGGCTTCATCTGTAGAAAGTACTCTGTTTGAGGAGATTTCGTAATAATGGCAGTTTGTCATTTTGAGGGTATTTCAGTGAAACAAGGCTGTTTTGAACATTTGACAGATTTATGCTTAAATTCTCTGGTAAAGTTACTGAAAGATACACTTTGTGTATAAAAGCTGAAAAGTAGATAATGAAGTACTTTGTGTCAGTAGATTTCGTTAAGAATCTTTGACAGATGTATGCTTAATTCTCTCAAGAAGGTTACCGAAAGATACACTTTTGTATTTAAAAGCTGAAAAAGTAGATAATGAAGTACTCTGTTTCAGTAGATTTGGTTAAGAATCTGACTCTTAACGGCAGTTTGTGATTTTGAGGGTATTTCAGTGAAACAAGGCTGTTTTGAACATTTGACAGATTTATGCTTAAATTCTCTGAGAAAGTTACCGAAAGATACACTTTTCTTTTTAAAAAAGCTGAAAAGTAGATAATGAAGTGTGCTTTGTGTGTACAGACACACAGAAAACACTGAAAAACACAACAAGAAGGACTGTAATACACATGTATCAGACACGCTCCCCTTGCTATAATGATGACAACAGTTTTTAGATGTAAAAAACACTTTTTTTATTTTTTTCACACACAAAATCAATAGTTATACTGATTGTAGCATCCCCAGGACAGTCTCCAGCTTAGAATTCCCCATATTACTGGATATATCCTGATGGAGTTTTTTCACTTCAGTCAAAATATTCACGTGTATGCTGTTTTCGACGCAAAGATGCATTACATCTACAAACAGAGCATACAATGAGAGCACATGATACACTTTTGATGTTTGTTTCATTTCTGAGATAATGTTACAGAATGTTTCGGAAAATGAAGATTGCAGGACCACTTTAAATGTTTCGTTTACAATCGTGCGGAAAAAAAAATTCATTTGAACTATTTCCTGCCATCATCAGTTAACTTGCATAATTTAGAATTAAACCCTCTAAAATGTTGTCTGAATAACAAATATAATGCTGCTAATCAAACCTTTTTCTTCCTCTTTTCACTCACTGTGTCAGTCTAATATGCATATTATCTCTTCTGCTATCATATTGCGAACACTATATGTGCAATACTTGTAGCTCTTGCCAATTTATCTGCCACCTTTGCTCTTCCAAAACCATTCTATTCATGGGGAACATCCGCGTGGGAGCAACTTTGGGTCAAACTTTGTAATGTGATTAAATTGCGTTACAATATTTTAAGTGTGCCCCTCCTCCTCGGTTTAAAGAGTGTTTGGAATGATTGACAGTTGAAGTTTGTTTAGTGCGATAAACATATTTATTGCTGTGTATACAAAGGGCAATATATATTAAACTTTGGCGATTAGACTCCATCGTGCTGTGATAGATTTAGGGGGACGAGAATCCGACTAGGAAAGGTGAAAGTCTTCATGAAAGACCCTGCACTTCATGAAAGAACTTGCACTGAGCTTCATCGAGTGAAAGCAAACCCAAGATTAACATTTGTAATGAGCTGTACCCACTTGGCATTTTACCTAGCTATATTTGCAGTGTCCATTTTCTTAACTTCTTCTTAGTTGTGAGAGGGGTCATTTTTAAATGACTGTCGATACATTTTGTCCCAATTGAAAGGGCTGTTGTGAAGTTTTTGACCTCTTTGTGATGTTGAGTTGTCTATGTGTGGATCTCCTGCAGAAATACGATACGATAATACGATAATACTTTAATGGTCAGATCAAATTTGACTTGCATCACAGCAGCTCCATGTTTAACATCAATATAGACAAATATCAAGACACAATCACTCTGAGGAGTTAAAATGTGATGAGATGTAGATAACATCCATTGGGTGATATTTATTTGTGTATCCCACATAAGCTTTATATATATATATATAATGTACATCATCATATACTGTACCAATCTTCTCTAAAGTATAGTAATGCTGTAGATACCCTTGATGAAAACATGAGCGATTTTATATGTTAAATGGTTACATTTCAATTGTATTATGTCGATGTTGGAAAATGTAAAGTCTGTATTCGTAGAGTTTGTCTTATTTGCTTTAAAATGACAAATTAACTTATTTTTTGTTATTACATGAGTGTATTTTGTATTCTCTTTTGTTTGGTCGGAGCACAGGGTGATTATTCAAATTTTATTTTGAACTACAATGTTGGTTAAACGATTACGATACCAAAGATTTCAGAAAATAAAATGATTATTGTGCTGCATTCAACCTGTCACACATCATCATCACATTTACCTGCAGTTGTGTTTTCGTCCTAGCAGGAGGGATTGTAAACCTGATGCCGCTTCTCTACTCACGAATCTCTCACAACAGAACTCAGATAAATCTCCTTTTCCTCTTAGTGTAGTAAATACACACTTTGAATTCATTGCTTGCTATTTCATTTAAACATGAGTTCTTAGCAGCAGTTTGGTCCGCATGCTGGTTGGCTCCGTCTCAGCCGCCGGCTGCTCAGAGTTTGGTTTGGATCAGCTGGTTAGGACTCTGCTCTCTCTTATTCACATGCTCCAGTTTTGATTTGACAGGCCTAATATCTCTGAATAATGCATTTGAAAGAATAGATTTATTTATACTTATCATTTTGTATCTGATAATCGTAATAAAAACAGGAACAACGTATCTATTGTTGTCAAATGTTTTTAAAATTCATGTTTTTTTGTGTTAGATAAAGAAATTCTAGAATGTTTTAGGGAAAAGTTAAGAATTGGACCCCCTGCATATTTTGATGTTTATCAGTAAACATTGTGAATAAAAAAGTTTGGGCTAATTTTGATATTGCCCTATACCTGTTCTATAATATGCACTTAAAATACAAACATTTAAGCAAGCACTTTCCTAATTAACAAGAAAAACAAGGTGACACAATTGCCGATTGCTGAATAAAGAAAAATAAATGGATAAGGGCAGGGAACACTAACACTATCGCACAGATAGTGTTCTAAATATATTTTGATGATTATCTGTAAACATTGTGAATAAAAAAAAGTTTGGGCTAATTTTGATATTGCCCTATACCTGTTCTATAATATGCACTTAAAATACATACATTTAAGCAAGCACTTTCCTAATTAACAAGAAAAACAAGGTGACACAATTGCCGATTGCTGAATAAAGAAAAAATAAATGGATAAGGGCAGGGAACACTAACACTATCTCATAGATAGTGTTCTAAATCTGCCTACCTTCCCTGCACTTTTGTGTATAAAAGCTGAAAAAAGTAGATAATGAAGTACTTTGTTTTTAGTAGATGTCGTTAACCCCCTGAGGCAGTCCAAAAACTAAGAATCTGTCTCTTAACCACCATCCCCCGAGAGCCATAATATATTTCAACTCCCTACAGCAGCTGAGGTGTGAACTCCCGTACAGAATGTCAGTCACTGTGTAACACTTTTTTAGTTTTGGTCGATGTGAGTGCTCGTATATCTTGAAATCGTTTTAAAAATGTTGCCAGTTTTTGAATGATTTTAATAGTTTGTTTTACTTTGCATATTTCTGCAGGTCTCCCTTGAAAAAGAGATCTATGATCTCAATGGGACCAATCTGGTTAAATAAAGGTTTTATATTGACTGGCTAATGTGCCATTTTATTTGTGTTTTACAGCTGTATTTGTCTGCCTTTCATGTCTGTGTTTTATATGTTGTAACTTTGTACATGCTGCCCTTCTTGGCCAGGTCACTCTTGGAAAAGAGATTTTAATCTCAATGAGGTTTTTTTTTACCTGTTAAATAAAGAATATATATATATATATATACATATATTAGTGACACTCTGCAGATTTGTGTGTAATTCACATGGAGGTTGAGGCATATCCAGCCACCCCGTGATATCAATGTCAGCCATAGCGCTGTCCAGATCTGGTGTCCAAAATGTTGGTGAGGATGGCGGTCCTGTAGGCGTTTGATCCAGGCTGCATATCGTGGGGAGAGACTTGGTTTTTCTCAGATCCATGGTTGCTGCTCTCTAAAAATGTCCTTGCGAGGTCCTTACTTTTTAAATGATCTGCTGAGGTGGGTGGGACTTGTTATGTTGACTGGGGGGCGGAGTCCTCTGCAAACGTGAGGGTCTTTTTCACCAGTATAATGTCCATCGATGTCTGACTCTGTTTAAAAAGTTCTTTAAGCTTTGTAGCTTTTCCTTCAATCATTTCCAGCCATGCAGTCAGAGGCACCCTCAAGGACGTTTGAAATACCCCGCAGGTAGAATTAAAATACTCCAAAACAAAATCATCAGAGGGGTCCTTACCCAACGTCACCAAACGGCTTGAGCGGTAATACCAACGCCCAGAGGGTCCGCTTTTAGTTTCCCAGACGGTGCCTGTCAGGACTCTTCTCCCTTCTGGCTGTGTGGGAATATCTCCTTCTTCTTCCTTCACATTGAGGGGTAACGATGCAAACTCTTCTTTAATCTCGCATGCTGTTTGTGTTTCTTTGCTTTTCTTTGCAAATATCTTGTACACCTCTGGTTCCACGATGGTTTCCTGATGCACTACTTCTTCCGATACAATGGTTGCGTGTAGATCTCGGGAAGACACCAGAGTTAACACAGCCCAATCTGTTGAGGTCAGTGTCGCTTTAACACTACGAGGTCCATACGTTTCTCCATTCTTCAGATTGTAGAAATGTAGTTCATTAGCCATATAGTTGAATATATAACCCCAAACATCGCCATTTTTTAGAGTCCATTCTTCGTGAAGTTCTTCGGCTGTAGGCGTCTGAACCCGGCATACAAACTGCATTCGTTTCTTGATTGGAGCACCCAACGGATGGCTGTAAGTTGTCACCGGTGTCTCGCTGATTAAATTCATATCAAAACGTCTCTTGGCCATTTTCTCTCGACTTGAAAAATGAGTGACGCTGGCTTTTTATCTAGACAGCCCTCAAGCGAGAGGGGTGAGGGGCGGGGAAAGTGTGTGTGTGTGTGTGTGTGTGTGTTCTCCCTCCTTCACCATATGTTTTCTCCCCTCATGTCCTGTCATGTCCTGTTTGCAAAAACAGAGAGGTTTAAATATATGTTTTTTTTTAAGATGCTTTACTTTTGATTAATTTCATGTTATTTGCAAGTATTTGTAAGTTACATTCGATACTGTATACAGGATTAACCACACAGGAAGTGGTTAGGAGGCGGGATATATATATCCTAGACATATTAATTGATTGAAAACAACGGCATTTTATTTTTCTCATTTTTTAAATTTAAATTTATTTTATTTTGTAAACCGGAAGCGGGACATCCGCCGGAAGCGGGGGTGGGACATCCGGTCGAACGAGGCGGGACTTCCGGTCGAACGAGGCGGGACTTCCGGTTTTCAAAATAAAAATAAAAAGGCGGGACTTCCGGTCAAATAAGGCGGGACTTCCGGTCAAAAGGGGCGGGGCGACCTGTCACTTTTTCTGCATACTAATGAGATTGATATGGCATTTGTACTACTACTCATGTAGCCAGAGCTAAGCTGTCTAACGACTAATGTACAACTTTTATCATGAAGCAACTTAAGGATTTTTTGACAAAAATGTAAGGAGGAGTAGGTCCTTAAAGTAAACAACCTGTAACTTCCCGGGCCCTTTCTCATTTCTCGAACTCCCCTCCTCGACACCCCTCCTCGACTCCTATCCTCGATACTTAGTCCCGCCCACAGGAGATGCGAGCGGAGGAGCCGAGGAGGGGAACCGAGGAGAGAGGAGGGGAAGCAGCAGGCGGTTAGAGGATTGAGAACTCCTCTCCTCTGAGTGGTCATTTTAAAGAGACGTCCATTAATGATGACAGGAGGCAGCAGCCCTCTGTCTGATGGACAGATGTGTTCATGACGACTTATATATTTACTTTGATTCATTCACAGTGCGGTATAATGAGACAATAATGGCTACAGATGCGGACACACACACACATATATATATGTATATATTTATATAAATATATACAATTTCAGAATCAAGCAGAGCACTCTCATAATAACGTAACACTATCAGAGACTGGATATATCCCCCCCCCCCTCTCTGGTCGCTACAATGTGGAAAATAAATTACGGGCCAAAAGTTTTATTTACAAGTATTAAAAGTAAGCAGAGGACACCAAACCAACTGACACCTGTCTGTCTGCTGCATCGACGCACACACTGTAGTCTGTACCACACACACCTACACCACACACACGCATATACAGCTCCTAAAACAGGCTACAGCCGTGGTGTATTTTATTGTGAAGCTCTAAATGGTTTTAGAAAAATATCGACTCTTTGTTTGTAGATATCTACTAAACTAAAGCAAAAATAGTAGGCCTGTTCTACTGAGTGATATATATTATACACACTGCTCTGCTTTCTGCACGGACCTCACATCTGTTCTCACTGTAAACATCGCGTCGCGATGAAAGCAGTTAATAAAATAATATCCAGGGGATGCATGCAGAGCTGTCATTGGCTGAGATAAGTCCGGCCGTGCGTCACGAGTCTTTGAAACATCTCTGTTGCCGGAAATGCATCCACGAAGCAGCCGTGGAGGACCGTGGAGGACCCATCAGTGTATCCTCGGTTATAGCTCCTCCAGAGAGCCTCCTCGACGCTCGATCCTCGGTCCTCGAAATGCATTTAGATAAATGAGATGTCCTTCAACATGGCGCGCTGAAATTCATTTCCGGGTCACTACCGGAGGACCGAGGAGTCGAGGAGGGGGATTTGATGAAATGAGAAAGGGCCCCGCTGGAGGTCGATCTTGACTTTTGTTCTAGTAAATAATGGCATGCAGATGTCTTCAAAACTTCCTGTTTCAAGGTGAAATCTACTAATAAATAAGAATTCCTTTGATTTCAGCCGGGTCCTTCCGATGTTGTCGTGCTCTGAGCCTAAACAAAAGAGAATCATTGTGACTGGTTGTGTGTGTACATTGATCTTGATCTGTTGACTTGGTGTTTATTTGTCTGTTTCTGATGTTTTGGGAAGGTCTAACAGTAAACAAGCTGTCTCCAGAGAACGGGACAGATATGGAAGTACATGAGATCCTTTTTTATATCAGACCCAAGGGCAAACTGTTTGTATGACTTCAAAAACTGCAGCGGTGACTTCATGGAGCAGGGAAGCTTTGACAGTGTTGGGAAAGTTCACTTTCTACATGAACTAGTTCAGTTCACAGTTCACATATTTTAAAATGAACTAGTTCAGTTCATAGTTCATAATTCAACATTTTGAACTAAAGTTCATGGTTTCAAAAATGAACTAATTTATAGTTCATAGTTCTTTTTTCAATACGTTGCTGCGAGCTATTATTTGTCTCCTGTACGATGTTAATGGGCCATTTCAATTTTTACAATATCCTCAGAGGGCCGTACAAGTTATTGACCTCTGCTTAAAAAAACTAAAATCACAGCTCATTCATTTCATTCTGTGCAAAGAAAAAGCAACCTCTTAATCCAGATATCTCACCATGACTCGCGTATGCATGCACGTGCAGGGTGTGGCGTGACCACCAACACAGAAAGATAATTTATGGACACAAGATGTGTGCAAATGTATTTAGTTTCCTATCCATGTGAACATGGTTTAAGTGGGGGGGACCTAACCTCCTCTAGGGGGGTCCGGGGGGCATGCTCCCCTGGCAAGATGTGTTGCACTTTGAGAGCAACATTAGGAGATCTATGGACACATCTCTCAACACCCAAACACAACTGTAAGCAGATTTTCTTTTAATTTATGGATATTTGACAAATCACTACCCTTTCAAACTGTATTCTTCTTTATTAATAACTGTCTTATAGTATTTTATACCTGTTTACTTTATTCTCTTATTTTTTTTATAACTATAATGATCATATAAAGATGTGCCTTTACCTCACTGGTTGTAGACAAAGCTTCTTATATTCGTTAGCATAGCTAGCTAACCAGATGCTAATGACAACAACACAGTTATTATAGTATGACAGATGAGCAGATCGCCACTGGGCTTACAACTAAAGACACAGACACGCAGAAACTGTGGCATGTGTACGGACTTATCGGTACTGCAATTTCTGAAGTGCTGGAGTGGCGTTCTGGTGCTCTCCGTCAGAACTGCACCCCTGTCAGTCGAGACATATACCACGTGATGACACGTTAGGCTCGTGTTGTGTTCAAGGACCCTGACCTTGGCCAGGAAAAACAGGTACTCGCTTGTTTAATTTTTTTGCGGTCTAGATTTCTTTCATTTTTTTATTTTTTGCGTGTGTTTATAAATTACCTCGAGGGCCGTACCAAATTGTCTCGCGGGCCGTATACGGCCGGAGGCCGGAGGTTCCCCACCCCTGCCGTAGAGTCTCACTCTGAGCGAGTGCTGCTGCAGCTGCTCTCGGCTTCGTCCATACTAATTCATTCATTCATTCATTCATTCATTCATTCAATGCTCGCCGGTTCCGCGGTTCCACATTGTTTGTTGTGAGGAGTCTGATATATTTAGTATATTTATATTTTAGTGCGACAGCCAGGGGTGACAGGCGCGTACGCGTCACAGGCAGCTTGCTGTTGCCAGATTGGGTGGTTTTCCGCATTATTTTGAAGCCTGTTTACGGTGTGTTTTAACTGGGTTTTCGGCTGAAAGGCATATGAAATCTGGCACACTTTTGAACGCCGTTATAATACAGTGCTGAGAATGAACGCACGTTTGAACGCCGTTATACAGCGCTGAGAATGAACGCGTTCTCAATTACGTTCATCTAGCGGAAATACAGTACGTTCAGTTCACGTTCGCCCAAAATATGAACGCGTTCATGAACGATCGTTCATTGAACGCGTTCAGGTACATCACTGAGCTTTGATATATCTATTTACCGTCTTTTTCAAACACTATGCAGAGGATACTTTATTGGTTCAGTGATTTCCAAGATGTCCTGTGGTTATCTTGACCAAGAATCCTTTTTATGGATACACCATTACATTTTAAAAAAAAACTCAGATTGCCATCTGTGGTCATCAGGTCTGTGTATATCCGTCTTATCTGAAATATGTTCTTTGTTGTTTGAAAAAAGCCCAGGTGTAACACAACAAATACCATTTATTAAACCTTAATATATATCATATATCAGTCACAATGGATTTTGTGATCCTCGCCCTCAGATTAGTATTTAATTGTGTGATGAGTTACTTTACCATGAGGGGTCCTAATCCCCGAAGTGAAACAAAATAGAGAAAGCAAATGGAGTAAGAAAAGGGGAAATTAGTCAAAAAGGCCAAAAAGACGAATAAAACGCCCCCCTTATCGTTATTATTGCACAATTGTTGTAATGTAACTAAATTGTCGAAACAATTCCACATCTGTCCCACTACCAAATATTGTTGCTTTAAAAACAGTTTAAGGAGCTGTACAATTAAAAAAATAAATAATTGTACCTCTGTTCCTTTTCAAAAGGGCACACGCCACATGACCTGCCAACATTGTCATCAACACTGAGGCCTCTCTTTCACCAGCTAACAGATGAGGCTGCGGCCCCTTCCTCTGATCCTTTGGGGGGGCAGCATTGGGAGATCATTGAGTCACAGGCTGTTTTCAGGCTGTGTGGTCTGTGGTCTGGCCTGCAAGTCTGAGAACCAGTTTGACTTGACAGGAACATAATTAACCTGTTAAACCCCGAGCCTGTTTTTCAGACAGGCTCGAAAATGACATTCCCAGAACAAATGACCATATCTTCCCTTCTAAAAGGGTTAAATTAATGATCTTTTTTCTCAAAGTAATGATAAACCTGTGAGTTGGATGTAGAAAAGTCAGATTCAATATAGATGTTTTTTATTTTAAAGAAAATTCAGATTGAACATGGTAAAAAACTGTAAATTATAGTGTCCGTCCAAAAAATGTTTTGTACTTATAGTGAAAACTAACCTTGGATGATGGGTTAGTAGACTAAAAGCTTTAGGAATCCAAAGTACAACATATAATAAGTACCCTGTATCAAGATTGATGCAACACAAGTGATATTTGACCTTTTTAGACAGATTTAGCAAAAAACGGCGGGACGCGGCGAGGCTGTGAGTCGGTGTGTGAGCACACACACAAACTCCCAGCCAGGCTGCGGGTGTGTGTGTGGGTTCGGGCTGGTTTTGGGATGGGTTTCGCTGTCTTGCAGACGGCCACTGGGCTCATATGGAGGGTGGGGGGGCAAGAGCTCCAACAAGCCGTTTAGGACAGAGAGTGCATACATATGCTATACAGAGATGCTGTATAAGAAACCAATGTGATTTTGGAAAATTGCACAATATAAATCTATTCTAGTAGACCTCAACAATGGAATTATGATCAGTAGAAATGGCCATGACATGGGACCTTTAATATATTTGTTCATCTGTATATTCCACAGACTTTACTTATAACAGGTAATTCTCCTGAGTACTACTCATCCTGAGGATCATAGTGTTAGCATTAGGGGTAATTTCCTCCTACTTGTCTTATGGGATGTTTTAAAATGGTCTTTGAGACTGTGTTACAAACTCGGGGCATATCAATATAAATATAAAGGTTTATACCTGGCAGTTTGGTTTCAGAGAAAACGTAACATTTGTTGCCGAATGTTCCAATGTGTTCAGAGCTTGACCCACACTATGGACACAAATGAGCATATCTTGGTTCATGCTGCTTCTATCTTTTTCTTTATTACCAACATTAAAGCAATGCTATTGAGGTAAGTTAAAGTTTGAAAATGTAGTAAAGGGTGTGAACGAATTAGAGTTAAAGGACACATTAACGTTTAGGTAAATACTTGTTTTTGCCAAGAAGAACATTGATACCTGTTTCTGAACCTATTGTATATCTAAAACTACATAATGTGATTGGCTAATAACTAATACATTATTATACCTGTGTGTTAATGTGTATTTGTGGTACCAAACCACAGTGTTCATTTTCCCTAAAGGATTACATTAATATCAGGAGTGTGTGTGCTGTCTTCTTTTCCTGTTCTCCAATCAGAATTTAATCTACTTACCAATAGAGGTAAATACATCTTTCTTTTAATGGTCATAACATGAACTATGACCTTACGGTTCACTTGATAGATGTTGGTCTAACGAAAGTGAGTGCAAATAAAGGCTAAATGGGTGGGTGGTCTTTCTGTGTTTCTACAAAAAGAGAGAGTCATAAAACTAGACGTCTTCTCCATTGTCTGCCAAAATAATTCAGCTGGAGTCACACCAAGCCACCAGTAATGTGTTTTCCTGCACTGGATAGCAGAGTAGACCAGAGGGCATCAGATGAACCAGAAATGACAAATCAATGATTTCCTGCCCAAGACAAATGTAGCGTTGGCAAATGTATGCCTGGCGTGTGTGTGGGCCAAATGGATGGGAAAGTGGTAGCTTAATGCACCATTTGTTGCTTATTTTCCAGATCGGATCCACCCATGCAATTTCTGTAAAACATAATCATAATCAGCAAAAAGTGTAGTTAACTTCATTGTAGTGATACTGATGCATTTTTCTGAGAACAACTTCAGCATGGTTTTCTTTCACATGTTTTCTAACAAATGATCCCAACGAAGAAAAGTATCCTCATGACTGCCGACATGGAACAAACCTATTGGACCAATTCAAATGTTCCCCAGTTCAGTGGAGGTATTGTTGTCAGAAGAACTGCAACAGATTGTTCACAAGAAATCTTTAATAAAAGACAAGTGTTACACCCTTGTAGAGAAAATTGACACGGTCACATTACACACACGTCAAACACAGTGTTCAAGCGAATCACACACACACACACACACACACACACACACACACACACACACACACACACACACACACACACACACACACACACCACACACACACACACACACACACACACACACACACACACACACACACACACACACACACACACACACACACACGCACACACACACGCACGCACGCACGCACGCACGCACGCACACACACACACACTGCAACTACTACTGATTATCTTCCTTATCCAACTATACCTAATGTATGTTTTTTGGCCATTGGTACAGTACACTTTTGCACATAAAGGGAATGCTCTAATGCATACAACATGACACAGGCTGTCCTAGTGTGTAGCAATGTTCCACTGAGAGGGAAGACAGTCAATACAATTCCCTCATGGAACCAGAGCAGCAGGATGTTACAGCTCGCTTCATGGAAATGGATGAAGAAGAGACAGGAAGGCGAGAGCAAAGAAGGGAAGAGGAAGTGTGCGGTCATGGGTGAAAGGCAAAAGAAGGAGGCAGGAGACACCGGAAAGAGAAGGAGGCAGGAGAAGAAAGAGCGAGAGGTGAAAGAGGTTGTGTGTGAGGTTAAAGCGTTCCTTCGTCGAGCAGTTTGTTGATGCCGTTGCAGATCTTCCTCAGGGAGAGTCTGTACTCCTCTCTTTCCCCGTACAGCTTGGCAAGGTACTCCCCGTGGGCAAAATGGTTGAAAACGTGATCGATGCGTGCATGTGAGCGAGCCGTCAGGTGCTGCTCCACCAAGGTGTGTAGCAGGTCCCTGCACTCCAACAAAAGCTCTGACAGAATATTCCTGTCAAAGGTGTACTCCACCTCGTAGAACGACACCGCCGTCATGGCCGCCTGGTTCATCTTCTTCTTGAAGCGATCCACTGTGTCCAGCTCGTCGGGGCTGAACTGGTGGTTGCGGTACAAGATGCCGATCTTCAGAGCGATTTTGATGACGTCCTTGATTATCTTGTGGGCCTCCTTCTTGCTCTTGGTGAACTCCCGGCTGGTCTTGTAGAGCTCGTCCAAGATCTCGCTGCTGGTGTCATCTGTCAGCATGTTGGCCACCACCATGGTCGCCATCTTGCTCAGGATCTTCTTCTGGGCCTGCAGGGCCAGGGAGCGAGAGTTGAAGCTCTCCGGTCCTGAGGGGAGAGAAAAGAGACAGGAGGGTTGGGAAAAGTATTACAGGTCAGAAATCTTCACTCTAACATTACCTACTTAAAGGAACAAGGGACACAAAAGTAAATAATAATGATCCTGCTGAGGTAGATAATATCAATAGACTGCTTTGGCCACTTGGGGGCAGAAGAACTATCCGGAAACACAACAGGGACCTTATATTACCTCAAGTTGACATGGAAAGCTTGTTAACAGACAGTTTCCTATACATAGATCATGCAAACATTAAACAACACTAGCTTTGTTTGAAATCTTGTCCTGTTACACTGAGGAACAACCTTTGGGTCTGAGAGCTAATAGTGAAGTGCCTGCATTCTCTCCAATACATCATGGGTCAACACAACTGCTAGCAAATAGTCAGATTGTATTGAAGTGTAAGAAATAAACTGTAGATTTTGTCTATTGCAATCCAAAGCAGTTTTGGCTTTACTGAAAGTACATTTGTAATTCTGGTTCTTTTCAATTGACATTAAGTGAAATGTGCTGGGTTTTTTAAAGATATTAAAAGGATAAACTCAGGTATTTCGTATAAATACAGCAGACTGAACATTAGAGGAAAAATAGAGCACAGTTCACCTTGATACATGTTATTATTACAGTATTTAACCACTGCCCTCAATTCTAAGTGTATTTACATGTAGCAGCTGACTTACTTCTGTGTTGACCCATTGTCATACAAATATGGGTTCTTCCTTTCTCATGCTTTTACTGCGATGTATTTGTCCTTACATAAAGAACACTGTGTGCTGAAACACCTAATGTACTGATTTCTTTGTTATTCAGAGGACAAGTTTTTCCCGGCTTGGTTACTAAACAAGTCGTACAACAAATAATTGGTAGCAGTATTTAAAGTGATCTCAGTAAAAAGAAAGGCACAGCACTGGTGCAAACTGCTCTTGGGTGATGAGTTTTTTTGGCATGAACAAAGGCTCATCCTCCTTGGAAATCCAAACATGAATGTACAGAAACAGATTCTGACTTTTGTTATTTTAAAGATGATGAACTCCACGTTTTTAAAAGTTACAGAAATAACTTAATAGTGAACACAGTCTGAACACGTGAGAGCTGAAGAGTAGATGAAACGTGGTGAAGCCACATTCAACACAGGGCGGCGTCCTTCCTGGAGCTGCCTGTGGTTTGGTTGGCTGACTATGGGAGGAATGATTATCTGCTCTGCACACCGATAAGCACTTTCCTGTCTCGCTTCAGACAATCACAGTTTTATGCAGCGTCCCACTGAAGTCGCAATATATCATAGAGGGGAACATCAAAGACTACTTGTGTCAATATAGAACGATCCAGCAGCTTCACATGTGTCTTTGTAAATGTGAGGAGTGGGAGGACGGAAGGGGATTTATTTAGGAGCCACCCAGCTAAAAATTACACACCAGATAACTCCTTTTGCGATTAAAGTCCAGGAAAGAGGCGTCAGTTTTTCCTGCCGTTCCCTGGGCAAATAGTCAGCCTCTTCCTCCTCCACATCACATGTATAGAGACAGACAAGGCCAGTAGGCTCAGCAGATGAGCCCAAGTTCAAAGACAGCTGCTCTGTTGTCAGTATCATTTTGATAAAAACAGACAGCTATATGACCATGCAGAATTCACTCCATCACCATAGCATCATCTGCTTGTGTGTCTATAAAATAGAAGGTTTAAGGCTGCACTACCATTGGGACAAATCCAATCCATGACATTTCATGTGAATACACAGAAGTGACATTTCATGTTTCAGTCTGAAGCCAAATGACATTTCATGCACATATAATTAGCCCACTGTGACATTTTCAACTTATATTACAAAGTGCTTTGTCTACAGTCATTTCCCAATGCATAACATCTGATGTACTGCTAATTTGTGCAGCTTCATGAGTGGGATGATACCTGTATTTGTGAAAAATTCTAATTGCTCAGTCAGCAGATTTCAAAGCCTTCATTATGTGTAAAACAAACAAACTGAAAGTGAATAGACTCCTGTTTGTGCCATAGTTCTTGCTTTTCCTGATTTGTATTACATTTTTTAATGTCCACTTTGTGGGGCCATAATACAGTTAAATCCTGAAACTGACACATACATACTGTACGTAAAACGTTTTTTAAAAGCAACATATGAACTTACAATTGTCAAATCTTTCACTTCGGAAAAAAGTACATGTGATTTTCTGACGACCTGGCCTAGAAAGTCAGATATTCTCTGCTGGGAGAAAAATCTGTCCCTAAGCTTCTACATGCTTCACTTTCTAGTAGCTAGTTAAGAAAGATAAAGTTGGGTCTGTTCTTCCCTTAAAGCTGCCTGATGGAAACAAGGTTGACGAGAGTTGTGAGACTGAACCAAAATGAATGAGTGGAGTCCCTCAAAACCAAAAAGGATGCAAAAGTCTTTGGTGAATGACTGAATGAATCAACACACACATGTAACATTCATTACAGGACAGTTGATGAGTTCCTATTGTTTATTATTTGTTGTGCAGGAGGATGTAATATACTGTGACCAGACATAAACTTACAGCACTAAGAATAGTCTTTAATAAATCTATATAAATCCTCGACTGTCCAGGCAACATCAGACTTGGAGATAATAACGTGTTGCTCATCCTCACAGCCTGCTCTTCAGGAACTGTTAACAATTCCAAATAAAAAAGCCTGAGGTGTAAAATGTACCACAGGCGCCATAATAGCAATATGGTAGTTTCCATTATATTTGAATATCAGCAGCACGACATATAACTTTGGTTATCATTGGACGGATTTGTGGCTCTGATCAACAGGCTCTCTTTGTCACTGTTATTTCCTGTTTCTCTGAAGCAGCTCTTTGTTCCAGCGAGCGTCTGATATTCAGAAAACCAACTGGATAGATTACTGAAACCCTGGCACTCTGAAAAAGGTGACAGCTTGCTCCATAAAGCCGGCCTTGTCAGACCCTTGGTCTAGCAGACTATTTGGATTCTGATCTGTCGTTTTCTATTAGACTTCCCTTCCATGCAATGATATCTGTCATGGTCAATTCAGTTGCATTTCATGGTAAAGAGTGTTGCATGAAATGGAGTGATTGGATCTTTTAATTTTTTTACTGTGCAGCGCTAAAAGTAGACTAATTATAATCCTGCCACCCTCACCACACAGCCTGGAGCCTGTTTTGGAGGACCAGCAGGTGGCTATCAACACACTTGCCTTGACCCCAGTCTCAAATCTGTTTGCATATTTCATAGAGGGGAAGAATGTAAGCCAAAAATGAAGGAGTCTGGGGGGAAAAACTGTTTGGAGAATGGACACAAGTCTGCTTGAGGTGTGAGTCAGAGTGCTGGGCAAGGAGGTGGCTGATTCAGAGTCTGGAGGGAGATTTGAGCAGGTACAGTAAGTGAGCGTAGATAATTGAAAAAAGAATGCACAGGGTGACACTGAGAAGTCACATTCACATACAGCCTGCCACCCAGCGGCTGAGATGAGTGACAAGCATGAGCCGGAGTGTCAGAAGAGTTAAAGCTGTCAGCGTAGAGATGGTAAGAGAAACAGACTATCCTGCTCTCTCTACTGCTCTCTCACTTTCTCCCCTGCCAGCTCAGTAGTTTCTCACTTGTTGGAAGTTTTCATAAAATAAAGTGAGAATTCTACATTGTGGGAATAAGTTCCTGAAAAACAAACCAGGAGCAGAGTTTTCCGCCGTCGTAGCAGCCTATCAAAGGGGTTGTGTGTTTTGGGAATTGGTGAAGTTTACTTTTACCATCAGGATTAGTAAGGTGCTTGCTGCTCTCTAACCAGACAGTCTCTCTTTGTCCCGACTGATGTTTTTAGAGCGCTGAGTCAACAGTTTCTACTGCGCTGCATCAGAACATACATACAGTGTGGAAAATGGAGACCTGCCAAACCTGCCCTGCTGAAGGTGGTACCCTGCAAAAAGTGTCCACCTGGCCAGATGTTTTCCCCATATCAGTCAGAAACACTTACATGAATAAAGAGGACGTTAACAGCCAATGACTCTTTAGTACAGCTGTCATGAAAACAAGAAAATCCCACTTTAAATATCTCCTATAATGCTATTTTTAGGCATATATTGGGTCTCAGATATGTACAAATATATAAAAATGATGTGTTTTGCTCAAAATACCAAACAGATCATGCATTTTAGACATCCCTAATATCCCTCTATTCCAGCCCTGTTAGAGAAGCGCAGATTTTGGGTCCTTAGCTTGAAAAAGCTAATGCCTGCTCAGAATTACCCGGCAGCTACAGTTAAATTCTGCCGTGATTAAACGCCATTCTGTTCTAAACCACATCAAGGATTATTTATGAAACAGTACGGAGCTCAAATACTTTTTCTCTTGCGGGTTAACCACAAGGTGAGTTCCTTTTTTTTTTTTTTTATCCTGCTTTTTTACATATACTCTCTCCAGTACAGTTTAGCTCTGAGAGTTAGCAATGCTTGCTAATGTAAACAAAGACCATATTACGTCCAAAACAGTCGAGCATTGTTTCTGATAGCAACGTTTCTGATAGAGTGCCGTGGGTCCACATTTCCGATATGACGTAATTTACAACGCAAATCTGGATCAGCTGCGTTGTACCCCTGTTTTTAGAGATTTGGGTACAGAGGAAAAGAGAGAGGGTTTTGTTTTCTGACACTTTGTGAGTCTCCTGACACATCGGGGACACATATTCATGTGAAAAAGACATCAAAAAGTGCATTTTGCATGATAGGTCCCCTTTAAGTAATTATTGAACATTTTGAAAAATATGCTTGTTAGTGTTTTGGCATAGAGGTGTAGTGTATTCACACAGTCACAGAAAAAGACTTTGGTGCTCCGTCATTATCATGTATGCAGTGCATTGCACCGTGACTGAGCTGCACTGACCTTTGTGGCCGCAGCCAGCCGCTGCTTTGACCTATGCTTGTACTAAAAGGTCATTTGTGTTGTCAGATTTCCAAAACTGTACAAACACAAACTGGCATCATATACAGATTGAAATGAAATTCAGTTTTGTGATATAAACATGGCAACAAAGCTAGTTTTGTTGAAATAATGTAAAGAATCACATGGAGCAACTCACAGTGCAAGAGGCTTTTGTTCTACTCTGTGAATACACCTTTAGGTGAGAGGATTGATAGAAATGTTTTAACAGTGGTGTTAAGTAAGTACTCAAGTACTTTGCTTAAGTTCAATGTTGGGTTACTTTTCTTGAGTATTACAATTGTTTGCTACCTTGTACTCCACTACAATTCAAAGGTACATTGTGTACTTTTACTCCACTACATTTATTTAATACACTTGAGTTACTTATTTTTATTAATAATGTGAAATATAATCAACACTTAAATCAGACTTTAGTTACACCTGGAGTAACATTCCCAATCTACCCTGCAGTATATAGAGTTATTCAAACTAGCTTTGATAACACTTTAATGCATCAATAATTATAATCAAAACATACAGTATCATATACATTATTGTGAATTGGCCAATCTGCATACTAAATACTTTTGGTACTTTAATTAGATTCTGATGCCAATATTTTTCTCCTTTTACTTGAGTAACATTTTGAATGCAGGTACTTTACTTGTAACAGAGTATTCCTACACTCTGGTACTTCTTCCACCTCTGCCCATTCGGTTACTTAGTGGTAGTGATGACTATGTGGTATTAATATTAAACTAAAATTACCCTAAAATAAAAATGTAAATGAAACCCTCCAGCTGACTGTAATTGTCTTTTTTTCTTACAGTTTTTGAAAATTATTCTCCACCTTGAGCTGCAAGTGATTAACTTCACCAGCTTCTAATAACATCATTTCTGTAAACCATTCAGAGCTGCAACAGGGCTCAACATCCTGACAGTATCATGTATCTCACACACACACACACACACACACACACACACACACACACACACACACACACACACACACACACACACACACACACACACACACACACACACACACACACACACACACACACACACACACACACACACACACACACACACACACACACACACACACACACACACACACACACACGCGCGCGGGCGCACGCGCTGAACGAGGAAACACAATGCTCGGTCGGTGCTCCTGGGGTTGCTAATGACTACATGCTCATGTTTAGTATTAGAAAAAACAGGCCAGATTCTCTGCCCAGGTGCATGGGATGTTTTATTTGTTTTTGCCAGATGCAAATGCATGTTCATCACACATGCTCGAATGAACTCACCTAACAGACACAGGCGTTCATTCAGAATCATCCTGTTAGGGTTGGATATTAGCACAGGATCAACATGTGATATTTGATAAGAACAGAGAAAAGGAAAACAAAACGCCTATTTACTATACCCTCGACTGCTTGGCACCTGACTCTCCTTCCTGTAAACATTATTGGTTCAAACAGCCAAACATTAAAGGTTGCTGACAGACAACCAGCTTCAGGGATGCAGGGAGGTAATGGAGTGTTATGTTGAGTGACAAACAAAAAAAGCAACTGAACTCACTTGTTGCCATCATCACAATTAACCGCTGTACACTAACTGTCCATGTGCAACCTATTATTTTAATGTGTTTATAACTGAATAGCCAATAGAACCCTCTCTGAATCGTGCCAGGCTATTCTTTGCACTCTGTAAATGCAGAAACAGCAATCATTTCCAAACATTTTCCTTTCCAGATATTTTATTAAGGAAAAACAGTAAAGTTATAACCCCCTTTTGCCTCCTATGTAAAAACGTCTGCAGTAGTAGCATACATTTAATAAGAAAAACACCTCTAGTCGTCCAACTTGTGTACAATGTGCTCATTCTGTGGCAAAATGTCCAGGAAAGCCTTCAGTAATAACGTGTGTCATCCATCAGCACTGCCATTTCACAGAGTAACACAGCTTAAACAATGAATCAATGGGAAGAAAATGTCAGGGGCAAGAGAAGTAAGAGATGTAAGCATGGGTGACAGCTTGACTTCTTCTCTTTTAGCCTTGGCCTTTTTCTTTGCTTTTGCTTCCAATGAAGAGTTGCTGAAGACTCTCTCTGACTGCATTTACAAGACTTGAGGAAAACAATGGAGCAGGTCATTCAGCAGCAGTAAAGAGGTTTTTAATAGCCTGCAGGGTCAGTGTCAAGAGAGCCTGGGAGGGCAGCGGAGGGGAGAGAGGAGGAGAGAGGAGGAGAGAGGAGGAGAGAGGAGGAGAGAGGAGGAGAGAGGAGGAGAGAGGAGGAGAGGCATGGTGTATGATGCCAGCTGGTACCAGAGCTCCACTAGCTGTGGTGTAGGCTTTGTGTTTGTTAGATCACTTCCAGACACACACACACACACACACACACACACACACACACACACACACACACACACACACACACACACACACACACACACACACACACACACACACACACACACACACACACACACACACACACACACACACACACACACACACACGCACACACGCACACGCACACGCACACACACACACACACATGCACACAGGCAGACTATTAGATAGAGTGTGTGGAGATCATCACGATTCATTGCGTTCAGACACAAGGAAAGAGGCGCTGAAGCCATTGGAGACTTTTTTGTCTTTTCATGTGTCTCCTCCACTTACTGGTGTATTTTTGACTCCCACTGCTCTATTTGGAAGATGACTTACACCACCATCCCACCCCTTGCTCACTCTCTGTCTGTTGTAATGCGTGTGCGTTTTTCTTTCTGAGAGTGACTTAATAAAAAAGATTGAGAAAGATTTAACTGAGGGAAAGAAAGTATGGTATAATTTAGTGGAGTGCATTGACTTGCATTATTCATGACATGGTACATCTGACTCGGAGCCAGTTTCCAGAGTGCTTAAAGAGGTCATTCACCGTGCAATTAACAGCTACTCGGGATGTACAGAGGCATTCCCAACTTTAAGGTTAATAAATAACTCCATTTGAATGCCTTAATGACTCTGTGTGAAGTACAGTTACAGAGTTTAAAGTTCAGTCCCTTTTTGTAGATGTGGATCATTTAGAGTGTCTGGCTGTAAGAGGAATGCACGGCTAACTCATGCTTTACTGGAAGAAAGTGTAATAGCAGGAAATACAGATCTATCCTCCGCACAAATCCCCAAGGCTTGTAAAAGGCAAACTGTGTGTAAAACATTATATGAATAAATGTGATTTTGGTGTGTTGATGTTTTTTGCATATGTTTCATGTCTCTGCTTGAAGTTTTTATTTTTCCCAGAAGGGAAATGTGGACGAGATGAGACACAAGAGAAGCTGCATCGCCATAAAAAAAACATATGATATAAACATGAAGATAAAGCTAATAAATACTTGTCAAGGGAGAATTTTAAAGTGCAAAAACAAGTAAGGAGGTTAGGGAACAGAAACAAATGATTGTTAGGTCTGTTGATGAAGTGTTTCATTAATTTGATGAATTAGATTACCGCCAAATATGCTGCATTGATTTCTCTTGGAAGCCTCACCACCAGAGCAGGAAATCAACACAACATTAAACTTGACTTGATTAACCAGTTAGGGGGATATTTTTGAATGATCTCATTGCATAATATATTACATATTGCATTTTTTAAATTATCATATTACTTTTTAGCTGAGCTGAGTTTATTAAAGATATGTTGGAGGTTAGAAACACTTACATATTTGTACAGTTTGTCCACTATAAAAGCACTAAGAAGTTTGTGTTAAAATGTTAAAACCACTTTAGATTTGTATGATGTTTTGTATAATGCATTATTGGTCAGGTTATATTCATAATATTTAGTTATATGCATGATAATTGTTGATGCTGATGTTAAATGAATGTACAGAAGACATTCAACAAAGCATATTGCAATAGCTGCATTTGTGTCTTCACTGAACTATGATTTGTGCTTTACTTATTAAACAGAGCAGTTAAAAGGAAGGCTATATTAAGATAAAACACTTTAGGATGTTCTCTGTATTTGTCGGAATACATGGAAATGAGCAACCAAACAAGGTTTGACTCATCATTACTGGAAAATGCATAATGGATGCAAATTACATAAACAAACCGGTTAGGAGTCAATTAAAGAAACTAAATTAATGTGAGATGCATTTATGTCTCTGTAATGAAGAGGTCTGATACACAGTAAGAGACAGTGTTTGAACCTACAAGTGTGTTTATCCTGGGACCGGTCTAAGTGTCTCTATTGTGACTAACGGTCCAGGGAAAAGCACTTCAGAGCCTCTCTGAGTCAGGGATACAGATCGCTGCATGCAGAGTCTTTATTTAATGCTCCATCCCACATCTCTTTGTTTGCCTCTCTCTGTCTCTTACTCTTAATGGCCATGTCCCTGTAGAGCTGAACCAGTGAGGAGAGGCGAAATGAGGCAGTGACAGGAGATGTCTGATTGATGTATGTGTCGCTGGCTTGATCGCCTGTCACAGGGATCGGGAGGGAGGAAAGGGTGAGAGAGAGGGATCAGCGTTTTGACCTCTAACTTAAGCTCTGGCCTTGGCTTTCTTCAAAGTCACTGCTTGTTATGAAGACCAAACAAGAGGCTGGCCCCCAGAGGAAGAGAAGTGGTATCCTCGACATCCTGTCAGGACTGCAGGGCCCTGTGAGATTCCCGCCCTTTGACCTCTCCTCTGCTGTAAAGCTAATGTCTTCACCAGCTATGGTTCACTGACATCTTCATTATGTAGCCAGTGAAGAGCCAGGCCACAGTTAGCTGGTGAGCCGGGCATGGGAACTGGCTGCAGGCTGTGTCCCCTCTCTGCTTCCCCCCTCTGGGAGCTTCTCTGGGAAACCACTCTGCCACGATCATAGCTTTCAGGTGGGCGTTGGTTGAAGGAACATTTCTACTTGAATAAATAAATGTGTACTGTTTGTCCCTACAACACAAGGATGAAACTATAGCCAGGTTTATTATTTGCAGATCACAGAAACTTTCTTGGCCCACAGGAAGTGACGCTTTTTAAATTTGTATTAGTGACAGCAGCAGTTTGGAAAGACAATAAAGAGACCAGGCAGCTTATAGAGACAAAAGCATTAATTGCAGTCAAACTTAACAGCGGAAATGTAAGACAGCCAAAAACATAGTGTCTCATTAAGATAACCACGTCAAAAAAAATGTGATTCATAGAACAGACTATTTATAGAAAGCTACGTCCAAATGTGTGGGCGTGTTTTTGTGTGAACCATAATGACAGACTATGAGACTGAGGCCTAATAAAAAACAGAGGATGTTGAAATATTGGTGCTTTCCATACTTTATCTGGACTATAACCCAGACAGAAAGTTCCCTCAACTTTTTCCATCCGACATGAACAAACTAAGCTTTTTTCGGAGAAAGGAAAATGGCGAAAATAAGTGAGGGGGGGGGGGGGCAGAGCTGGCGATATGTACATTTTCATTTCACACCATTCAGTCAAACTAATAGAGCAAACAGAGAAGATGAGAGGAAGGAAGATATGTGTCCTTGGACATAAAATAAATATACAATCACAGCCTCTCTGAAAGAGCCTGCAGATGTGTCACTTCATTTAAAACAAGCGTGGAGGAGTGATAGAAAGAAGGATGGAGGAGGTGGGGGTGTTGAAGAAAGAGAGGTGAAATAATCTGTCCATAGCTACTGTCAAAGTCCCTTTATGTCAGACACAGACCCACACAACATCAAAAACATCTCCTCACCCTCATTCCCTTTCACATATTCTGCAGCTGTATGAAGAACCGGATGTAGCGTGAGCGTTTGTCTTACATTCATGAAGCTCTTGTCTCTTTTTAATTATCTCTTCCTCTCTCTGTTTCATTTCTTAAAAGATCTACACTGAGCTGAGGGTGAGTGGCAAGGAAGTAAGTGTTTTCCGGCCCTGGGTGAGCTGCTCCTCTCATAGACCTCAGCCAAGTCTCAGCATGCCGTGGCATCGTTTACAAAAGAGACACACACATGCACGCACACCCACACTTTCACACACACACACACACACACACACACACACACACACACACACACACACACACACACACACACACACACACACACACACACACACACACACACACACACACACACACACACACACACACACACACACACAATCATCTGGGCTTTGCCAGCTTCCCCATAACTTTGGCCTCCTGGTTTGTTTACTAGCTCCCCCACTATTAGGGGTGGGCGGATCGATCCCAAAATATCGATACTTCCGATATTACGTGTCAGAATATCAATACTAGAGCCAATAGGATCGATACTTTTATACTTTGTTCCCCTCTCTACTCGTCAATTGCATCAAAAACGATGTGCAGAGTGCAGACGAACACAAGTATATGCGCTCTTTTCTTCTCTCTCCACTGCTGTTCTCCTCTCCTCGAGGCTCACGCACGCGCAGCGCGCTCCCTGCCTGAACGCCGATTATCAAGCTGACTGACAGCAGCCGGCAGGACAGCAGCACTCAGCGACTCGCGACACACACACGCGCATGATGGCTGAGAGAAAGAGGAGCGTTGTATATGGAGCTATTTCACAACTGTCAATGAAAACTTAGCGAACTGTGATGTGTGCAAGAAGGCAGTTCGCTAATGTGGCCACTTTGTATTGTTATTTTTCATGTTTGTAATTTAAATTTGCAAAAGTAAAACGTGTATTTGTCCATAAAAACTGTCCTGTCTTTAATCATGAAAATGAATTCAGATTTAGCATGACAAAAACCATGTAGGTCTCGGTATCGGCGATACTGGCCCTGAAATAATTGGTATCGGATCGAATCCACATTTTGTAGTATCGCCCACCCCTACCCACTATAACTGAGTTTAGTAAAAGTGAGGCATTGGGAAGCTTTAAATCACTCCGTTATTGCCCAGTTAGGCCCCGCCCCCTGCCATAGCTACTATCACTACCCCCGGTTTTCATTACTCCATAGGTTTACTGATGACAAAGATATGTTATCAGTTTGTAACTACAGGTCAAGATCACATTGACATTTGATTTAATATAACATTAGAAGTATTACAATATTTCAATTAAGTAAAAGTAGCAATACAAATATAAAAGTATTGCAACATTATGTACTACTAAGTATCAACGGTAAAGTAGGCTCATTCGGCAGATGAATGGCCCCTGTCAATGTAATGCTATTGTATTAAATACTATCTGATTATTGTTAACAATATAAGATTGCTATTAATGTTGTATATATGTTGTACTAATAGTAAATAGTGACTAAAGCTGTCAGCTGTGGAAAGCACAACATTTCTCTGTTTATTGTAGGTGAGTAGAAATATATAGGCTAAACACACAACTAAAGCAGGCTAACAGTATTACAAATTAAGTACTTCACTAATGTTACTTTCCACCACTGGTAATCACAGAAAAAGAAAAAAAAATACAGCGTGAGTATTTTAAAAAGTTTGATGAATATATCTAGAAGTATTGTAAGCTTTTAAAAAACATTATATAATTGCTGTCGTTTATTTAATAATAAATAATTTTGTTTCTATAGCCATACCAGCCAAAGAATGAGCTCCAGCTGCGGCTCGTTCAGGCTTGGCTGCAATAATAATACTACTTATTGGGGGTGGGGGGGAGGTGGGGGGGGGGGGCTGCATGGTGTTTAATGCAATCATACATGCACACTAAGACTCAGTTACTTACTGACTTACTTACTTACTTACTTACTTACATATCCACTTTGTTAAAAGAACACTTTTTAATATTAGCTTCAGGAGTTTGCTTTTCATAGCATTTATAACAGTAGGTCCCATAAGTGAGGCAAATACTGCATCTAAATGGCAAGTATGGCAAGTTTAAAGGGGACCTATCATGCAAAATGTACTTTTGTAAGTCTTTTATACATGAATATGTGTCCCCGCCGGTGTGTCTGGGAACTCACCAAGTGTCAGAAAACACAACCCTCTCTCTTTTCCTCCATACCCAAATCTCTAAAAACGGGGCTGCAACGGATCTGATACAGACTGATACAGATTTGAAATATCTCTGATGTCAGAAACAAGGAGCTCCGCCTATATGGCCAACTCTCCACCTATCAGGGGAATGCGAGGTTGCCGTGGCATGGTAACAGCATGGTAACATGACGCTCGTGCCTCGCCCCCCTCCTTTGCAGGGGGCCGTGGTCAGCTGCAGCTCATTTGCCACAGAATCAGCCCTTGCAAAAACAGGGCTGGAATAGAGCAAATAGAGCGAAATGAGGCATGGCTAAAATGCATGATCTGTTTGGTATTTTGAAAAAAAAACTTCACAGACATGTTTTATATGGCCCTACAATATATTATTCAAATATAGCATGATAGGTCCACT